>NC_060267.1:177541055-177850986 GCF_021613505.1 Equus quagga | reverse complement strand
TTAGACCAATTAAGTATTTAACTCATCGAGGCATCTGTTTCTAAGCTGGCAAACTTTTTCTTTCACATTTTCATAACATAATTATTCTATACTCAAATGACCTCTTGATAATCTGAAATATAAACTTTTTGTGAATTTGTGTGTGTGTATATATGGTAGTAGTAAGTCCATAGGACAATATGAAGAACGCTAAGTGTAGATGTTCATTTGGATGATTAATGTTTTTTCCTCAAATAAAAAATTTTCTTTTTCTCTGAAAATATTAACACAATCCAATATAAAATGCTAATAAGTAGTTTCAAATCAAGAAACGACAGTTGTTTAAATTGATTGCAAATGTGTGATTTATCTTGGATGTGAAGAGAACTTGGGCTGTAATTTTGCTTCTATTATTGTGTACCTTGTCTCTGGCTTCTGGTTTGCAAAAGATTATTCTCTAAAAGAATATATATAAGGGGCCCCCTCTGTTTGGTGAGACCATAGGTTTATGTGGTCTCGGGATTATCACAAAGTGAAGCACAAGGCCTGGGAAGACGCCCATAGGAATGAGGGGCCCTGCAGCCTGACCCTCATCATTTTATGGTGATCCCCTGATCATAAGTAAGTGTATAGAGGACCATAAGCCTGGAAAGTAGAGTCTAATTGATCTTGTACTGAGAATTCTGAATATACGAGGGTATAAGCTGAGTGAATAAAGATGTGTTCTCTCATATCACATTAGCAAATGAGAGGCTGGTTGACCTTCAGGCATGGGTAAATGACCCAGGCTGCTTGATAAAACTGCTGTTCTGTCTCATATACACAGATTCTGATTCACCGAGTCTGCAGCGAGGCTCAGAAATCTCCAGTATTGAAAAGCAAGACAGCCAATCGTTACAAACAAGTAAGTTTAGGAGACACTGCTTCACACAGAGGTTAGGAACGGTCAGTGGAGACAGGCTAACTGATCCATTCATAAAGAGCTTAGGTAAATTCTGCAATTATAGATTTGTTGGTGGTGATTTAAGAACTTTCAAAATGTTGACCTACAAGCTAAATTTTCAACATCAACATCAATTCATCCTAAAAACTGTTTAAGAGCAACATGAGATCATCCAAAACACTTTCCTTGAATACAGGCAATGAACAGTGGTCTAATTTAGAAAATTGCTTTCTTAAAATTTTTTACAACCATGCAACCATGCTGCTATTACCTCCCAACCCCCACCTCTATCCTGGTCCAAGCCACCAACGTGTCTTGATTAGATCATTAAATATTCTCCTAACTGGGGTTTTTTGTTCCTGTTTTTGTACTTTTCTTCATCTTGCATAATATGTATTTCACTGATATATTTGATTTATCCTGGGCCTCTTGTCTCCCCATTAGAATATAAGCTTCGCTGGAGCAGATAATGCTGTCTCCCGGTACAATTTTGTTCCTATCACATATAAAATGCCTGGTACATAGTGAGAGCTCCGTAAGTATTTTTGAATGAATACTTTTATTCAATGAATATTTTTGAATGGCTGAATAAAACAATCTAGGAATAATTTCCAGGGTAACAAGAATTTTCTAGTAGAGATGCTGAACGTTTGCGTAATAGTCACAATTTATTAGTTTTTAAAATATAATTGAATAACTAAATAATGCTATGTGCTGAAGATCAGCCTCACCCTATCCTTGCGTCTGTTGTCTCCTCCTCCCCCGAACAACCTCCCTAGGTTCCTCTTGTTTGACTCCTGTATGGCATCAGAAAACTCTCTACCGCTCTATACTTTCTGGTATGGATATAGACACCCTGCCTTCAAAGGGTTGGTTCCACCACTAGTTATCACCCTGGCTCTATTGTGTAGTAAGAAGCATGATAGGAATCTCAGCTTTTTAGCAATTTCCCTCATGTTTTAGAGAGGCACGCTCATTATTATGGTATTATTCACAAGGTGAATGAAAGGTGTGTGGACCAAATAGAGAGGGGATAAGGAGTCTGGCTAAGGCTTTACTGAAGCTGCTAGCCATGGACCTATTTTATTGGGTACCATTGTTTCTAACATATACCAGAATTATTTGGTACAAATAAAGGTGCTCATTCTAAGCATGCCCTGTTGTTCTATAGGTAATTTAAGTGACAATTATGGAAAAGAGAGAAAGCCGTCTGTTGCTCATGTCAATTGGAGTCCATCCTAGATCAATATGTCTGTCCAAATACTACTTTGGGGTAACTGAAGCAGTGTAAAACTGGCTCGCTCCTTTGCTATCATTTTATCTTGTTTTTTTTTTTTTTTAAATAGACTCATCAATTTCCTGCTTGACTTCCTTGGTAGGACCTGTTATTATCTACCTTTTCATCATTGAGCTAGAAATCACCTCCACTTTAACCATCAAGACTGCGATTAACTAAGAAAATTTTATCACCAAGGAATGTGATGTTTGGAACCAAAGAGCTTAGATCTGTGAAGAGTTTCAGGAACACATGTCATCTCGTAGTATTTATGTCACTAGATGACATGGAGTGGATTTAAGAAGTGTGGTAAATTGTATACCCTCAGGAAATACGTTTTATTGACTTTCTGCTTTAGAGATTATATGAATCTTTGGGCTTATCTTACATTGCTTTGTTAGCATTATTTTGCTCAAGTAATTAAAGTCACAGTTAAACGAATGTTTTAGCCAAACCGCACAAATCAATCCCAAAAGATGATTGGAATTCTATGGCTTCAATTTATACGATGTTTGCTGGAGTGCCTTATTCTGTTAAGAGGGGGAATTGGATCACGTAGCCCTCTGTGGAATTTTTATTTTGTTTAATTGTATTTTTACCAGAGCATTTTCTGTGCATAGTTTAAAATGGCAGAGTACTCAAAAGCATCAAACAAAAACCACAATTCCTTGTACTAAACATAACACTCATACCCCAGACTCCAGAAGAAACAACTTCCAATTCGTTATCTGTTCTAATATAAACATAGCAGTTACCAAATAATAGTTTTATAAGCTCTTCTGCTTCTCGTATGGCTACTGAGAAGTCCAATGTCCTTCGGGTCCTTCATGTGAGGACCTGAACTTTTCTCCCTCCCTTTGGAAGCTTTCGGGATATTCCTTTTCTCTATTGCTTTGCAGTCTCACGTAGGATGTGACTTTGTGTGTGTGTGTCTTATTGTGTTGAACATTTTCCACAACTTTCACTGTGAAAACACATTCTTTAGTTCTGGAATTTTAGTTTTTATGTAATTTTTAAATAATTTCTTCAGCTCCATTTTCCTCCTTTTTTCTCTTTCTGTAACTTATGTTGGTTGGACTAACTGTATTATCTAATTGTCTTGTCATTTCTCTCCTATTCTTTTGTCTGATTTTTATTCTTCTGTATGTGATATTTTCTCAACTTTATTGTCATCTTTCTAATGATTTTTGTCTGTAATATATTTTTTTTAATTTCCAAAGGCTTTTTGTTATTATTTTTGTTCCTTTTTTATAATAAACTGTTTCGTGTTGGGGACAAAATATCTTCTCACTTCTCTGAGTATATTGACTATAAATTTTCTCCTTTACTCTTTATTTTCCTTTTTTTTTTCTTTTTGAGGAAGATTAGCCCTGAGCTAACATCTGCTGCCAATCCTCCTCTTTTTGCTGAGGAAGACTGGCCCTGAGCTAACATCCGTGCCCATCTTCCTCTGCTTTATATGTGGGATGCCTGCCACAGCATGGCTTGACAAGTGGTGCCATTTCAGCACCCAGGATCCAGGCAGGCAAACCCCTGGCCGCCGAAGCAGAACATGCAAACTTAACCGCTGTGCCACCAGGTTGTCCCCTCCATTTTCTTTTGTTCTGGTTTCTTCTTCTCATGTCAGAAAGTTTTGTCAAATACATCTTGATCTTTTGTTTACTGAGGTATCTCAGTGTCTAGAACAGTAGTTGACTCAACAAATATTTGTTGAATGAATAAATGAATGAATAGATGAATATTTGGCAGTCTTTCTTATTTAAAAAGGATGTACTGAAAATTAATAAGAATTCCTAGGAGCATGGATTGACCTTGTCAGCATCTGTTTTACTCTGGAGTGGTCACAGGGAGAGATGGACCTTCTGGTTTGATGACCTTCAGACATCAGTATCTGTGGACCTTTTCTCTTGAGCCTGTTCCTAAAAGGGGTCTCTAATCTCTGGCTTGATGGGAATAGGGAAAGGTAGTTCTGCCTTCTAGAATCTGTAGCCTGAGTTGGGAAAAGATGCTACAGGATCCCACTCTTCATTATCTAGACTTTTCCTTAATCCCAGTGTTTTCAGAATGTTGACTCACCCTGATTTGCCATACAGAGTCCATGTCCCTAAATCCAGTCTCTCTGTTTCAATTTCTCTAGGGAGGAAAGCCCCATTTCCTGCTGGGCTGAGGGAGGGGTATTTTCCTCTATGTGAGGAGGAGGGGCAAGGATATTTAGAGATTACCCTGCTTCTTATAAGCACTTTCCACTAAACAGTGTACACACCTCAGCACCGCTTCTCACCCCACTCTCAGAATGGGGTGATTTAGTATAGAAAATTAGAGGATGCTTAGTTACATTTGAATTTCAGAGAAACAGTGGAAGTTTTTTTCTAGAATAAGTATGTCCCATGCAATATTTGGGACATATTTATGCCAAAAAAATGTTATTTAATTTTCAAATTTCACTGAGTGTCTTCTCTTTCACCTGGCAACTCTACAGGAGGCACCTGCTGCTTTTGATGCCTAAGCTCTTCTTGAGTATTTGCTATGCATGCAATTGGGTTTTACTAGCTTTCTCCTCACCTGGCATCTGGATTTCAGCTTTCTCTACTCTGAAAGTCAGGCAGCGTTCATCCACACACTTTTCACCCTCCTAAAATACTGTTGATATAATTCACCTGCTTTCTTTTCCGTTCTGTTCTCTATGTGTTAGAGAATACATACCTTTTATTCACTTATGGTCTTTTGGTTGGAACTTTTGGAGAGAGTGGCAATTAACAAATATATTTCATGTGACAAGTTTAGCTAGATGTCTTTGTGATTATTTTAAAACTTTGAGACTTAGTTTCCAAGATATTCCTCCACATAATATTTGGCAATTTTCTAGAATAATTGTCTAGGAAAGAATGAATAAACAGAACTAACATTTTATTACTCCATGATATTTCTTTTAGCTTTAAATGCAAATTGTAAAATAACTAAAACCTATAGAAAGCTTTTGTTTTCATAGCCAATTAAACTACTTAAGGTGAAAAATTAAATATTTTGACTTGACAAAGTTGTTTAAACAGATTTGATATGGATCACTAAATTATATGATGCACGTGTGTGGAAAATAGAAATAGTTTTGATACGCACGCTTCTTGTCACACAAATAAGGATGCAATCAGTAGTTTCAAACCTAAACAATAAAGTCAGGATTGATTTTACACTGTCAAAGGAATCTTTAACAGAAATAGATTTTCATATATTTGCACGTAGCAAACTCAAATATACATGAGCATCCTTAGTAAATTAAATGGATTGTTTTGTCTTGAGGAGACATTACAGTACATGCTCCAGAAGATAAATGAAGAGAGTTGAAATCCAGCCCAAGAGTGAGCATTTGTCAAATCAAAATTGAAGGCAGCAGGCAGTAAATTGGATTTTCTTTTACAATAACATGTAGTTCACCTTCTATCACTGTAACAAATATTATAAAATATACTTTATGACATCACATCTTTCATCTACTTTTGTTGCTGAAATTTTGAGAATAAGATGGGGCTTTATTGTTGCTATACCACAATTCACTGTTAGGTGTGCAAAGTGTGTTTCCTTAAGGATGTGTTTTTCCACAGAGAAAATATTAGCCATCAATTGTCATCTCGGATGTGGAATCAATAGCATTCTCAGTTCTCAGCTCAGCTTCAAAGGAGTCTCTGAACTGTGGAGTGAGCCGGCTGGAGGTGCTAGTCGTCTTTCGGAGCCCAGCTGTTCTCAACGGCAGGGAAGGACATGAATTGGCAATTTCATTGTATCTTTTTTTCCAGATGCTAAACAATAAAAGTAAGAATGAGGAACATAATAACACTACCTCTTTCATCAAATTTCAGAAAGTGTCTCCTAACTCTGGTGATGTGTAAGAATACATTACAAATAATTAAAAAAGTACTTTCCACAGGAATTTTGTAAAATTTATATCGTAATTTTTTGGTATTTGATAAACAGATGCTAAACAATTTCTGGACAGTGACTGAAAGCATCTGCTGATTCTCACCTCCTCTTCAAGAGACAGAAATGCAGCTCCCCTGAGACAGCATTCTTAAGCTAATGTGAGGTATTTGACACAAAGTGTTCTAGAAATTGAAATAACATCCAGTACTAAAAATACAATTTTTTTGGAACGATTTGCCTTTGTAAAGAGAAAGCATTAGTATATCTGTTGAGTTTCTACTATGCTTCAAAGTCTAATCTGCTAATTTTAGACCGGTTCATTTCATGCAACTCTCGCAATCCTCCACACGTGGTGAGGACTTTCACTGCCGTTTCCCAGACCAGAACAATGGTGTGTAGAGAGGTAATTAGCCTTTCAATGTTTAGCAGTAAGAAGTGCTGCAGAAGGGATTTGAGCCAAGGTAGACTGATTTGAAGTCCGTGCTGGTCCACTACAGTGCACTGAGTCACACGTAGAACATGGTTCAATCACTCATCCATTCATCCATTTTTGAAAGGACAAGTACTTAGAAGAATTTAAACACCCACTTGCCTGGTGATTGATAAGGATATTTTTGTATTTATCTGAAAGCTTTGGGGGGATTATTTGTCATGATTGGAATATTGAGATGTTTTAAATGATCTTGAAGAGATTAAATTTATCTATTTACTGAGGAGCTAAGTCATAACATGGAGGAGATATAGGTAGATAGAGGGATAGATAGATGGGGAGATACGTAGATATAGATACAGAGGAAGAGAGGTGGCATTTGGAGTGACTGTGATGAGCACTCGGGGGACAGATGTGTTCATGAAAGGAAATCACCCATATGGTGCCTCTTCCAGAGACTTCAGTAAAGACTCAAATTACTTTATAGTATTAATTACTTTTAACATTGCTTTTGAATATGACACCATTAGGTGACTAACCATAAGGAGGCACAGATTTTATTAGGGTAATATTAAGTGTTTATTAGATACCAAGCATAGTTCTAGATGTTAGGAATACGAAGATGAAAAAAACAACATAATCTCTGCCTTCATGAAGATTTCAGATTAGTAAGGGAGGCATAATAAACAAATAGTCAGGCAAATAACAGAGTCTCAATTTTTCTAAGAGTTATTGAAGCAAAATGCAGTACATTTTAAGTAAAGATGATGGGAGGAGGGATATTTTAGGTTAAGGAGGCAAAGGCCACATTTAGGAAATGACATTTAAGCACAAAACTGAAAGAGTATAAAGGCAAGAGCATTCTGGGCAGAGGAAGAAACGAGACTGCTTAGGCAGGTAGGAGTCAAAGCCAGCAAAGCCTAGAATTGAAATGTTAACACCCTATCCTCCTCTTCCACCTACTGTGTGCCAAGCACTGCTCCAGGTGCTAGGAATCTAACATTGAATGTTACAGAGTCCCTGCCCCGATGGGGCTTCTATTCCAGGAGAAAAAAATAGCCAAGAAAATAAATACATATATATGCATACTGGGGGCTAAGTGGTATAAAGAAAGTCACAGCCAAGCAATGGACTGGACTGGAGCAGGGGTGAGGCCAAGTTATAGCCAATAAGCTGAATGGGGCCCAAGGCCTGATTTTGCACAGCCTGCCAAGTAAGAATTCTTTCTATATTTTAAAAGTATTGTAAAATAAGCAAAAAAATATGCAACAGAGACTGTATGTGGTCTGTGTGGGGATCAGAATTTGCCACTCCAAAGTGTGTCTCTCTGGTGTGATTATTTTTAAGAACAAAGACTCAAAAACTTTCACCTTCCCCCTAACTGCCTAAATGAACTTAATATAGAAGACCTGTCTCAGGAAGGAGCCATACTAGAAGATAACTGAAGTAAAACATAAACTACGTGGGAGAGACAGGGAGGAACCCAGCAAGGCCCGTTTGATCAAAGTCCTCCCTGTGTGCCATTGTTTTTGCAAGGTATGACAAACATTCGTTGGCCAACTATTTGCTTTTCCATCTCCATGTGAATTGCCTCTCTCCCCTTTGAGGTTCCAAACCACTATCCCCAGCATCCTCCTTTGTCTTTAGCTGAAGATGGTATTTAAGGTGGTGGCTTCAGCCATTTTGGTGAGTTAGTTTTCCTGGGTTTCTCCCATGTATACATATTATTCAACTTATTTGATTTTCTCCTGTTATTCTGTTTCATGCTAATTTAATTCTTACTTCAGCAGAGGCACCTTGAGAGTAGAGGAATAGTTCTTACTCCCCTACGCCTGTGATAACTAAAATATTCACTACTTCACCCCTTACAGAAAATGTTTACCAACATGAGCCCTGGATTGGAGAGAGGCAGGGGGTGCTATTTTTGATTGCATGGTGAGGGAAGTCCTCCTGATTTCTGAGCAAAGATCTCTCGAAGGTGAGAGAGTATGCTTTCTCCTACCTGGGGTGATCTGTAATAGAGACAGAGAGAACAGAAAGTGCAAGCCTGAGATGAAAACAGGGCTGTGTGCACTAGAAAAGCTAATAAACCAATGATATTGGAGCAATGAGTGATAAATGATTTCGGAGAAGAAGCCAAGAGTAATATTATGTTGGGCTTTATCAGGATTTTGGATATTATTACAAGTGTGATGGGAAGCCTTTGGATGGCTGACAACAGGGAAGTCATATGATCGAATTACATTGTTAGATGAATAGCTGTGTAGAAAGGAGGTTCTGGGGCCAGGGTGGCAGCACGGAGACTGGCCAAGTGGCTGTTATGATTGTGGAGAGAGAGGTGATGATGGCTTGCCGTAAGGTGGGAATAGAGGAAGAGACAGGAGAGAAGTGGTTGTATTCAGGATATATGATTTAATCAGACCAGATAGAATTTTATTATAAATTAAATGTAGTAAGTATCAAAGGTGTTTTTCTGTGAAGGGGGACAGAAAAATATGGCAGTGGCTGTAAGAAGACATGTGATCATGGGTATTTTATTTTATCACTTAATGCGATTAAGCATCTTTGAGAGCTGGTGAGAATAATTCTGTACAGAAGAGAAGAAAATCCATTTGAAGGAGGGGAGATAATTGTTAAGAGTTGAATTCTTCAGTAGGCTGGAGGAGATAGGACTCGTTGAAAAATTGGTGAAGTTTATCTTAAGTAACAGCACAGGCAGCACATCTGTTTTAATTGAAGAGAAGGCACAATGCTTATGTGCGTGTGCTTATTGATAGTGGGAAGATGAAGAAGGTAACATTGATTACTTTAATTCTGTGAATTTCTAAGCAAGGTCATTAGCTGAATGAGGGGGAGCAAGTAGTGTTAGTGGTAAAAGGCAAGGGAAAAAATGTGAAATGCATAGCTTGGAAAGAGGGAGAGTGAATTTGCTAGCAGCACAGAATGGGATTACTGTAACGATATAAGGAATATTATTCAGAGCTAACATAGCAGAACACTTGCTGCCCAGCAAAATTTAAATTTGCATCCCTAACACTCTAAAACTACCTTTCCAGTAGTCATTAGCTTCATGTAGCTATTGGGTACTTGAAATGTAACTAGCACGAGTTATTTGTGTGCAAGTGGGTGTGTGCACGCCCATGTGTGTTATGGGCATGGAGGATCCCAGGCATATTGTGTGTATGTTACATTATATTCTCAATTGTATATATGAGACTATTTCGCACCAGAGTAAAACTTGAGAGACAAAGTGTGAGGGGGCACATATACACACGGTACATAGAAAGGGAGATAAATTTGCACTATTATATCTATCGAGTGCTTACCATGTGTCAGGGGTTTTATGAGTGGCATGTTTCATTTAATCCTCACAAAACTCTTAAGATAGACATTGTTAGTAACCTCTTTAAAAAGCTCAAGGAAATTACAATTAAGGAGCATAGCAGCAGCAAAGTGGCAGATCCAAGATTCAAAACCAGTCTGTCCTTCCCAAGGACTATATGCTTTTCAACTAGAACACGCTGCAAAATTCTTTTCCATAAAGGCAAAACTAAAATGTTTCTAGAAGCAGAGCCTCCCACACTCCCAGGGTTCTTCATCCATCAGGAGTGTTGGTCTCGCTTGGAGGCCCCAAAGTCAAGCCTGCATTACCCAATCCCACTTTTTCCTGTGACCTTTATTAAAAAGTTAAGAAAATACGAGAGCCGATTTCAGAGTTGTCTTTGGATACACGTGCAAAACAAATGAACAGCATGGAGGGTGGAGGGGAAAAGTCTTGTTAGGACCATTCCCATCCCTTGGGTGTGGGCTTTCTTGGGTGACTGGGTCATGAACTGGGCCAGGCGCCCACACTGAGCTCAAAACAACTGTGCTTTGAAGTTGTGTATTTTCGGGATCTTTCCTTTCTTCCTTTATAGGCTTACAGGGAAGAAAATCTGTTAGATGACATGCAACCTGCCCTTTCAGAGCTCCTCAAGGACCCCGGGGATTTTGCAGCCATCTGGAATTTGCTGTCATGCTGTGATTTCTGCAGGTTTGTTTAACTTTTAATCTCTCCAGTCACATCTTTTATTATTCTCTCTATGCATAATTTTTGCATTATATAGTCTTTTTTTTTAAACAGTGGGCTGAAATTGCTCAATTTAATCACAAATGCGACTCCGAAAGGATTCAATGTCTTGAAAGTTATTTCCCTCCTTTCTCACATTTTTTTAAAAAAATGTTTGGGCTGCAGCAGATTTGTTGCTCAGAAATTAAATCCTGTCCTCCAAAGGAACGCAGTGTAGAGCAGAGTTCAATGAGGGCTACATGCTTTCAGGATTCATTATTAGCAGCCAGGATAACTTTAATTTCTCTATTTATTTACTAGCTGTATTTTCCTAGGTGTTAACACCCTTGGATTTTAGCTGTTTCTCATGTTCCTAAATCTTAGAATGTTAAGATCAGAAAAAGAATTGCTGATTATATAATTATGGACAGGATACCTACCCTAAAAATTAGTTTGCTAAAGGTTAATTCACTACCAGGTAACCTGTTGGCTTAAAACTCAAATGTTTTTGAATACTGTGGCGCCTCTTTTCCTCTTTTCTTCATAATAATCTTAATTCGAAGGGCACTTTCCAGTTTCTTCACAGAGGTTCCAGTAGTCCCTTGACCACCATTTGGGGGTCTGTATGCAGTGCTGTTCTCTACATCTTACACGTGTAGCTTTGCTGAACCCCATGTACCTACTTGCATAACTAACTCATCATCTTTTCTGCAACCATGGTACGTTTGTCCAAGTTCTATACCCAAGCATCTCACTGTTTTATTTGTTTGCACGCTGGTTCTTTCAGAATTATGTTCATATCATCACAATACTATTCCCAGAGATGGTTACTGACCTATAACACAAGCCATAAGTAGACTCCTGCTCCAGACTGAATTGATTATCTAAAGTCACCACTCTGCTGTCCATCTGACTTACATATGGCATTTCTCATGTCTAGGAATCATGTTCTTTCCTATCTGTAAGCTATTGCCAGCTTTGATCCAACTGAATGTCCCACTCCTTTCTCGGTTACTTTGATTTGTATTTCAGTCACTCAGGCAGAGAACACCCTCATCATGGCAGATGGTAGGTTTTTCAGCTTTGCTACTATCCTGTCTCTGTATTCCCATTCAGTTATTCATTCATCAATTATCCTAAAATGCCTACTATGCACTGAGCACTGTGATACAAAGATGAAGACCACACAATTTATACAACCATTAAAAAATAAAAAGGAGGAGCCAGCCTGGTGGTGTAGTGGTTAAGTTCACATGCTCTGCTTTGGTGGCCCAGGGTTTGCCAGTTCAGACCCCAGACGTGGACCTACGTACCACTCATCAAGCCATGCTGTGGTGGCATCCTACATACAAAATGGAGGAAGATTGGCACAGATGTTAGCTCAGTGACAATATTCCTCACAAAAAATAAACAAATAAAATTTTAAAAAATAAAAAGTAGAAAGCATATAATTTTGCGATAAAGATTCAAAAAAGTCAAAACCATAAAGGAAAAACTTGATAGGAGCTGGCCTGGTGGCATAGTGGTTGAGTTCACATGCTCTGCTTTGGTGGCCCGGGGTTCCCCAGTTCGGATTCTGGGTGCAGACCTACATATCGGCCTTCAAGCCCATGCTGAGGTGGTGTCCCACATAGAAAAACCAGAAGGATCTATAATTAGGATATACAACTATGTACTGCGGCTTTAGGGAGAAGGAAAAGAAAGAGAGAAAGAGGAAGATTGTATTGTATCAACTTTAAAAAATATTTTCTATGACCCCAAAACTCCAAACCTATTATCAAACCAGTTAAAGGACAAGTGAAAGACTGGGGAAAATATTTATATCAAATATATGATTTGTTTTAAAAAAATAAAAAGAGAAATATACAAATAAATAAGAAAAGGATCAATAATTTAGTAAATATGAGTAAGGAGTATAAACAGGTGGTTTAAAGAAGACAGTATACAAATGCTTGAAAAGATACTTTCACTTATTCATTCATCAAGTATTTATTAGTTGTTTATTATGTGTTAGGAACTGTGAAAACACTTGACATATACTTGTGAAAAAACAACAAAAATTCATGCTGTCTTATGGGGAGGTAAAAATAAATTATCAAAAACTAAAAACGGAAAAATGAACTAAGAACACAATGAGGGAGATTTCTTCAGCAGAGAAAAGAACTAATGCAAACAAGCTAAGCCCAGTTCTACTATTACTCTTAGAAACACCAATTAAAACGATGAGATTCACTTTTCACCTGTCACATTGCAGTAGAGGAAAAATATCAAAGTTTGGGGAGTGTAATGGGTTAAACTGTATACCCCAGAATATATCTTGAAGTTGTAGGAAAGGAAGAAGTTTCCTCTACCCTTCTAGGTTCTTGTGGCTGGTCTATTAATTAAACTGATGTGAGACAGATTAACAGGAAAAGAACAAATTTAATTACGTGTGTACGGGAGCCCCACAAAGACAACAGGGACAAGTAGGGCAATTAAGGCTCATGTCATCCTGAGCTAAGGAATGGCATAGAGGCCTGGGGCTTCACGAGGGGAGAAGGGTAATTCACAGGATTATAAGAAGAGCAGATGTTTGGTAAAGAGAAGTTGGCCCTGCCATACCAATAGGTCATTAAGATAAAAAGTTATCTCTGGTAATAGCTCTCTTTCTGGGCCAGGTCCCTTATCTAAATTCTTTCAGTAGTTAAGGGAGAGGTAAAAGTTTTTCTTAAGTCTGCTGGGTCTTGATGGCTTTCAGCTCAAAATAATCTGCATGCCAAAATGGCACCATTTTGAGGAGGTTTGCTCTGAACCCCTTCAAATTCTTAACCCTCAGAACTTCAGAATACGACCTTATCTGGAAATACAGTCTTTACGGAGGTAGTCAAGTAAAATGAGGTCATTAGGTCTAATCCAATAAGACTCATGTCCTTATGAAAAAGAGAAACTGGGACACAGAAACAAACATGCACAGAGGGAAGATGTGAAGACAGACAAGGAGAAGATGGCCATGTGGTGGGACTGAGGCATTTATAAGCCAAAGAATGCCAAGGATTGCTAGCAAACACCAGAAGGTAGAAGAGCGAAAGATTCTCCCTAAAGCTTTCACCACGAATATGACAGTGCCAATATCTTAATTTTGGACTTACAGCCTCCAGAAATGTGAGACAATATATTTATACTGTCTTAAGCTACCCGTTTTTTGATATTTTGTTAAAATAGGTCTAGGAAACTAATACAGTGAGTTTGGAGATATTGGCATAGTATTAAAAGGAGTCTATTCAAAGAAAACAGCTACAATATAGCTCGATAAATGCCAAGATAAAGGCAAATAAGCTCTCATGGCAATCATGCAAAGGGCACCTGATCCATGTAGGTTGGACAGAGAAAGCTTCTTTCAGGATATGGAGACTTAGCAGAAACTCAAAGGCTGAACTGGAATTATCTGGTTTAAGAAGGGGTTGAGTATTTCCCAGGCAGAGAGGCTGCAGTGGGAAAGTCATGGAGACCAGAGAGCACTGGGTCTCTGGGACTACAATGATGTAAGCCTTGGTGGAACTGTCAAAAGGTGAGGGTGATGTAGGCAGAGGTTAGTCTAAGGCAAACTATGTAGTTGACAATCATTCTAAGCAATCAGGAGGAGGCAACAAAGGAATTTAAGGCAGGAAGCGACATGAATGACATCCTAGCTCTTCTCCATGACCAAGTCCATTTAAGAGGTTAAACTTTTACCCAGGGCTGCCCTCCTCAAGACCACTCAGGGCAAACATGAACGGGAAGCTGAAATCCCACCTGTGTCCTACCTCTTAAGCCACACACTTGATGTGTTTCTGTGTGAATCTGGAAGAAGTGACACCTTTTTATCATTTCTCTATTCAGAGAGGAACTTGAAAAAGAGAATGGTTGTCTGGGTACAAAAGGCTTGTAAGTGTACAGGTGGTTTACCCTGGTGATCATGTGGCTGACTGGGAGCAGTGGCTCCCTGCCACTGCCTAGCATCATGAGAGAGTTATTGTACCACGCATCGCTAGCCCAGGCAAAGATCAACATTCAAAATTGGAAGTATGGCTTCTATTGAATGAGTATTGCTTTTGCACCATCGTAAAGTTGAAAAATCAAAAGTCAAACTGTCATAAGTCAGGGACCATCTGTATATCTTGGTGTGTATGCAGAGTCTCTCTAGGATATATTTCTTCTAGTGGACTTGGTGTATGTATATCTTTGATTTATCAAATAATGCCTGTATTTCTGACTTAGACGCTCCCACCATCAGTATCATGTCTCATGTTTCCCACCATCACCGATACTTGGAATTGTCAGACTTTAAAAATAGCCAATCAAAGTGTGTCAAGGCATTTCATTGTCATTTTAGTTTGTATTTCTGTAATTACTAGTGAAGTTTAGCACTGTTTCATATGTTTATGGCTATTTGGGTAATCCTGTTTGTGAACTACTTTTTTGAGATTTTCCCAGTGTTTTAAAGATTATTCTGTCTTCTTTTTGTCAAAGTGGAATAAAAAGCTAAATGTGAAAAGCAATGCTATTAAATTTTTAGAAGAGAACGTAGAAGCATATCCTTCTGATCTAAGGGAAAAGAAGGACTTCTTAAACCATACTGTAGGGGAGGAAGACATTTCCTCTACCCTCTCTGGGTTTTTCTGGCCGGAGAACGAATTAAATTCACATGAGACAGAATAACAGGAGAAAATTAAACAAAGCTTTATAACATGTATACGTGGGAGAGGCTCAGGGAAGCTGAGCAACTCGCCAAAACGGCTGAAGCCCCCACCTTAAATATCATATCCAGCTAAAGACAAAGGAGGATGTTGGGGGTGGGGGGAGTCAGTTACAGGAGGTTACCAGACAAGCACAGTAAACAAATGCAGATTTAAGTCCCTGCCTTTGGCATTGATTAAGAATTTCTAGAGATAAGGTTATCCCCCCTTCTTCCTGGTATAGATAGGGAGACACCTTTACAGATGGAGATTTCCTTTACAATGTAAATGTCTCTTAACAAAGGGTAAGTAAATTCTACTTTTCAGTTGCTTTCCTGTCTGAAGTTTGTTAAAAGTAACCAGCCCCAAATAATCCTCATGCCAAAAAGACAGGCCCCCACAATACACAAAATATTCAATGTAAAGGAAAAGATTGATATGTTAAACTTAAAATTAGAATTTTACCAAAGTCACCCGAAGGATCATAAAAAGATGATTGCACAAGATGATGTTCATAACTAATGTAACTGAAATAAATTAAAAATTCCCACTTTTAGTAGTTTAATGGGTTAGCTCCAATCAATTGAAACATATCAAGTTCAAAGAAATGCTAGATTTCTTGGAATGGGAGAAGGAGAAAGAGGGGAAGGAGATGAGGGCTGTGACTCTAGCTGATGACTCTCATGCAAATGAGACCAGCAGAATAAAAATTATTTTATAAGATTCCCCAGGTTCTTTTGTTTGTTTTTCTGTTAGACAATTGGTTTTAGTCTTTACTTCTCTAGTTATCCAGGAAAGTCCCTGCCCCTTTTGGGGGAGGAGATGAGCAATTTATTAGGAAAGCTTTGCTTCAACTTTCATAAAGCTAGTGCACAAAAGTTTCTTTTTTCCTTTTTAAAAAAATCAAGTTACTAATCTCTTTCTTTAGTTTGCACGCATTTTGAGTCATAGTTGGAAATATTTCCCCATTATCTATGTTTTTCTTTAGTGCTTGTGTGATTTATATTTTATATTTAGATTTCAGAAATGTATCCTGGCATATGGTAGAGAATGAATCTCACTTTATTTTGTTTCCTATACAAATATCCAGGCGTCCTAGCACCACTCATTAAATTGTTTTAATTATGAATATTTTCTAACATGACTAATAGGGCTGTTTAGCACTTGATGTTCCTCAGAAGCCAAACTCCCTGGTTGTCATTGCCTTTGGGCCCATAGACTTAGCCCTGCTCATTTTCATTTCATTGCTATTCTATAAAGATGGTGTGGTAGGTGCTATGGACTGAATGTTATGTCCCCCTGAAATTCGTGTCAAAGCTCTGATCCCTCATGTGATGGTATTTGGAGGTGGGGCCTTTGGGAGGTAATTAAGTCACGAGGGTAGAGCCCTCATGATGGTATTAGTGCCATTATAAGTAGGACATGAAAGAAATGATCTCTCTTTGCCATGTGAAGATACACTAAGAAGGAAGCCATTTACAGATCAGGAAAAGGGCCCTCACCAAGGACCCAACCATGCTAGCACCCTGATCTCAGTCTTCCAGCCTCCAGAATCATGAGAAATGAGTGTTTGCTGTTTAAGCCACCTAGTCTAGGGTATTGTTATAGCAGTCTGAACTGACTAAGACAGCAGACAAAATAATAGCCCACAAAACATGTCCACATCCTACGCCCTGGAATTTTCTAAAATGCTATAATATATGGCAAAGGGGAGTTAAAGTTGCAGATATTATTAAGGTTGATAATCAGCTGACTTTACCATCAGGAAATTATCCTAAATTTTCTGAGTGGTCACAATGTAATCACAAGGGTCCTTAAAAGTGGAAGAGGGAGGCAGAGGAGAAGGTCAGAGGGACGTGATATGAGAAGGACTCAACCCACTGTTGCTGGATTTGAAGCCAGAAGAAGAGATCATGAGCCAAGAAATTCAGACAGCCTCTAGAAGTCTGGAAAAGCAAGGAAACAGATTTTCCCCTAGGACATCCAGAAAGAAACACAGTATTCCTGACACCTAGATTTCAGGCCAATTTGTGTTGGACTTTTAACATACAGAAAAATAAAAAATAAACTTATGTTGTTTTAAGCAATTAAACTGTGCTGATTTGTTACCATAGCAACAGAAAACTAATAGAGATAGTCATTACTTTTGAGCTGGATATCTCTGTTTTCTCCCTTTATAGTTCCTATATCATTGCCATGTTTTGGGGAAAGAGGGAATTCTTCACACACAAGTTCCTTGACCACTCTAGCTTGGGAAAGTGCTGATCCTTCTTTACTACATCTTAGCAGCCAGGAGATATGTAACTAGGGTGTTGGTTTCCTCTGATGGACTCCCTTCTGTAATTGATTATGAAGTTGGCCTGTTCACTTCTGTGTATCTGGTGTTAGGGGGCAATACACCCCCTCACCTTTAACTTTGTTTTTGCTTTCAGGCTCACACATTTATTTTCGGACATATTCTTTAGATTTTTTTTCTTTTGAATTCACTCTTACTAAGAAATATAAATTCAGTCACTTCTAAGTGAGCAAAACATTTCTGCTTTTCATAAATAATCTTGCCAACCTTTACTTGCCTGAGTTGTAAATAGCACAGGTGGTGGCCGGCCCCATGGCCGAGTGGTTAAGTTCACGTGCTCCTCTTAGGCGGCCCAGGGTTTTGCCGGTTTGGATCCTGGGCGCGGACATGGCACTGCTCATCAGGCCATGCTGAGGCGGCGTCCCACATGCCACAACTAGAAGAACCCACAACTGAAATATACAACTATATATACCGAGGGGATTTGGGGAGAAAAAAGCAGGAAAAAAAAAAAAAAGATTGGCAACAGTTGTTAGCTCAGGTGCCAATCTTAAAAAAAAAAAAAAAAAGAAATAGCACAGGAGGTGTGTTCTAATCAGGCTAACGAGGAATCCAAACAACCGTTCAGTCTATCGTGGTCCTGCCAGGACCCATTTCAGTACAGCTCATGTTCCATATTCAGCGTTTATCACTTCCCTTAAAGTTTCATCTTTAAAATTTATATTGCATGTTCCCTTGAGGCACAGGTAATTCCTGCATCTCCAACCACAGTAATTGTGCTATGTTAAACTCTCCTAATGATATTTTAACACATTTTTAATATTCCTATTTTTTGCCCCTTAAATATGTCCATCTTCTATGTCACCACTTTGCAAAGCTGCCTCAGTCTTCAAGGGGTTGTTCACCAATTGCTCTCATTACAGACTCTGCGCATTAACAATGTGGCTCCAGACACTTTACTGGATCTGAGATCCCTTTGGACGAATCACTCCACCCGACTCTCTTCATTTTTCTTTGGGTATTAATTACTCTCTTGGCTCTAGCAATGCCTAAAACATCTTTCTTTTGAAATTTTCTCTTCAAAAGCAGCTAGACTTTAGTTCATTTCTTTTTCTCTTTCATTTCTGTCCACCGTGTTCTCTAAGATCTCAAACATTCTCCTAAGGAATTCTCTCTCTTCTTCCAGTTTAACAAGCTTGTTTTCCTTTATAATTCTTTCACACCCACACTGCTTCACACTTCTTCTGTTTTGAAGGTAAAACTAAAGAAACCTGTCTTTAAAGTAAATTCAGTTATTCTTTGATTTCATATGAAGATCTGATTTATGGACAGTCTACCAGGCACACATGTTTCAAATTCTCTTATAGCCCTTGGCTTGCAATACCTTCAAGCCATACTGTACCCAAGAGGATGGCATGTTCCTTTCATAATTAGGACCTCTGTTCTTTTATCACGTTTTCTTTTTTGAACTTTTGAGAACCATTATAGATGGTATCACAGTCCAGTTCTCTGAGATCTACGCCTGAGGGTAGAGCATATCTGATGAGCACATTCAGAGCCAGCTGAGATCCACGTGGCAGGGAGGAAATACTTCGTCATGGGCCAGCTCTGTGAATCCTACAGTTTAGTCCACACATTTAGTCCACACAGTTTAGTTTCCTCACTTGGCCATGAATGGAGTGAAAGCAACAGAAAGGAAAGAATAAATTTAGACAGTGAACCTAATGCCTCTTACTAATCATAGCACCTTTTATTTAAAGGCATGGACACTATTAATTCATAGTACTTTTTATTTCAAGAAACAAATCCATGTAGAATTTAGGTTGTGTATGTACCTGGCAGCCTACCTTGCTGAAAAATACAGTAAAAAACAACAGAAAATCATTCTCCTCACCAACAGGTAAAAAGCCAGGCACCAAAGAAACAGAAATTAATTAGAAGTTGGGAGGACTGAGTATAAGAGTGTGTTCACATCAGAAAAATGACATGTGCCAAGTTGCTGAGTGTGAAGCAGCATAATTTGCCCAAAACAATGAGGCAAGGCTGTGTTGTAGATTTCATGTCAGGAAATAAGGTGAGAGTACAGAGAGACGACAGCAGAGGAAATATCCCAGGGGCCTTATAAATCATGTTAAAGCATTTGTTCTTTACTCCAACGTCAATAGGATGGCCACTGAAATATTTTAAACCAGGAAGGAATATAAAATGCTCACTTTAGAAAAATCACTCAGGCTGCCTCATGAGGAATGGACTGAACACATATAATCCATGAGTGAGGAAGAGTCACTCAGGAAATGTCAGAGTCGCCCAGGCAAGAGACGACTGTGATCAAGTATTAAACACATGTAGTAGGGATGGAAAATAAGTGGATAAATTCGAGAGATATTAAGTGGATGGAACGCACAGGATCTGAGAAAGTGCTGGCTCATCACGGACTGACTCACACTGCACTGTGACGGTTTCCATCCTTGTCACTTGCTAGACTGAAAGCTATGTGACAGCAAAGGAGCAGGTGGCAACAGACAGTTTTGTCTGAATGAAATTGAAAAGCAGAAATAATGTAAAAGAAGACAGTGAGCGAGGTAGAAGGAAGGAGCTTGTTGTCGGAGTGTGCAATGTTTATGATTTCAGAGATGGGACATTTATTTCTGATAAATTCTACTTTATGAGCCTGGTTATGGTTTATTGATATCGACTGTAGTTGACAATTGTTAGAGTTAAGAGGTTAAGTAATTTTGAGGTTGTTTTGCTGGATAAGGCATACACCTTGATAGGCATACATGTGTATGTCTTTTATGGTAATGGCAAGAATTAGGGTGAGATGGGAAATTTCTAGTTCATCACACAGATCCTCAGTGAATGAACAGTGAAACTGAGAGAGGGTGAGTTGGCAGCAATGAAGAGTACTCCAGTACACTCAGTGCTGGAAATAAAGATTCACAATATTGGAAATAAAGATCACGAAAGAAGTGGAAATTTTCATATGAAGTGGAAAGTAATGGTATAAAAATGACAATGAACATTGAAGCATCAGACCATGATATATGATCTTGGAAGAATAAACAGTCAGTAGACCACAGAATTTCTGGGGAAAGGTTTTCCTCAGTGTAGAACTAGATATCAGATAGAACCTTAGTGTTTTTTCAACTAAAACTCTGAAAATTGCAGATGTTGCTGAGATGAATGCAGGACCGCCAATAAACTAACAGGGTTACTTAGATTAGCAAAATGCTTATAGACTGGAACAGTTAAGAGGCATGAAAATGTGATCAAAAGGAGATATGGTGCTGGACCATAGAGAATGTTCCTAAAAACAGTTCATATCCCCAGGGAATACTTCTTGCTGGATTTATCTAAAAATATTTCGAGTATAAACTCTGAATTGAAGCACTTCCAAGAGCAATAAAATACATATGGATATTTGTATTAGTGGATGTGTATATGAAACTACAGATTAAAAAAGTCCAAGTTTCTTCTGTCGGCACTCAAGCAGAAACTTCCAGACACACAGACAAGCACACATCCAAACACAGAGAGGAAGAAATGATGCACAAGTACTGTGGAACAAGGAACGCTGTTTTCTCCTTATTCAAGTTCTTTGAATAATTACTTCAAGAACATTTAACAAAATGAGAAATATGAGTTCAGTTTCAACTTTTCATTAGGCATGTAGTTCTCCTGGTGTTATTTTGGTCGTTTGAATATAGTTTACCTACGCAAATCAAGAAAACAGTCCTTCTAGCAACAATCTAGGGATACACTCGCTCATTTCTATTTTTGTACCATTTCTGATGATAGCTGATGTCAAGCTTGCTTTAGTTTAGAGAGAACCCAAGACAGAGTCTATTTCAGCAAGCAAATGAACTGGCTTCATTGGTATGTGTCAAACTGTGCCTCTTCTAAATGACTTCTAAAAACTGGTTCATTAACTTGTTTTTGGAAATTGTGTGCTGAATGATGTGACATCAGTGACTTAGAACAGCTCACTTGGTTCATTTGCGTATCATCAGGGGAAGCTGAATCGTATTGAAATGGCTTTTCAACTATGCTCAGGGCTCAGTATGTGAATGTGTGTGTATGTGTGAACACATTCATTTGAATTTTGCCAATATCTTGAGTCAATGGTATTGCCTTTCTTCTTATTTATGATTTTCTGATACAGTTATTTTTGGTGGACTATAGTGATATAAATAGCAGCAATTCCTGGAGTGTGGAAAATAAGAGGAAGATGACGTGACTAAGTATTGTCGACCCAAATAATCCATAACCAACCTATAAGCCAAAATTGGGGTGAGTTTACTGTGAGCCAGAGTGAGGATTACAACCCGGGAAGGCCTTAGAAGGTGTTCTGGAGAAGTGTGGGTTCCAGTACGGTCTTAGAGCTTTTTAGAACAAACAACATACATTAAACACACTCAGGATACATTTCTATCAACATTTCAAAGAAGCATTCAGTTGCAAATTAGCAGGTCAACAGGACCTCCATGTCCGGAAAGGGACCAATAGAGCCTTACTAAGAGGGTGCAGGAGGGGAGGTCTGCATTCCTATCCTAAGAGAGTGCATTCTTTACTTTGATGGTTAAGCAGATGTAAAACGTATGCTTGATAGGCCATAACTCAGGCTTTTTAGTTCAAGCCCCATCAGTTTTGAACTCGAATAGTTACCCACATACCTCAATATGTGAAAATCTCTTGTCAGTAGGTCATGAGCAGGATCGTTTAATACAACATTCTTGAGGGGGCTCAACAGATTAATGCCAGAATCATACTTTTGATACAACCTTGGGTTTTATTCATGAATAAAATGAGTGCTGTGGTCTGAATGTCTGTGTCCCTCTAAAATTCCTATGTTGAAATCCTAATCCCCAAGGTGATGGTTTCAGGAGGTGAGGCCTTTGAGAGGTGATTAGGCTGCCCTCATGGTTGAGATTAGCGTCCTTACAAAACAGGCCCCACAGAGCTCTCTAGCCCTTGGCCAGGGGAGGGCACAGTGAGAAAGCACACTCTCACTAAACACTGAATCAGGCACTTTGACCTTGGACTCCCCAGCCTCCAAAACTGGGAAGGGATTGACTCCCATGATTGTGGAGACCAAGAAGTCCCCAAATCTACCATCAGCAAGCTGGAGACCCAGGAAAGTTGGCGGTGTAATTCCAGTCTGAGTCCAAAGGCCTGGGAACTAGAGTAGCTGACGGTGTGTCAGTCCAAGGGCGACAGAAGACTGAAATCTCAGCTCAGTCCGACAGGCAGAAGGGGATAAATTCTTTTCTGTTCTAATCAGGCCCTTAAGGAATTGGATGATGTCCCCTCCTCTCATTGGAGAAGACAGTCTACTTTACTGAGTCCACGGATTCAAATGCTTATGTCATCCTCAAGTCCTCACAGACACCCCCAGAAAGAACATTTAATCTGGGCACCCCAAGGTCCAGCCAAATTAACACAGGACATCAATCATCACAGACAGTTTCTGCATTATTTGCTAAATAGATATGCTTAACTGTCATCTTCACTTTAGAATGTGGCTTTTAACATTATAAAGTATCTTTTTTGGTCTCATTCAATGCTTTTTGGCTTGAAGCCTACCTTGGTATCAGATTTGCAAGCTCTGTTTTCTTTCTGGTAATCTTTATGCATTTTGTTATTTTCGGCCTATTTGAATCACTGTATTTGAAGTATGTCTCTTGTACACAGCATAGACTTAGATTTTGTTTTATGAGCCAATACTAAAATCTTTTCCTTTAAATAGGCAAGTTAAGCCCATTCCTATTTGTTGCTATGATTCTTATATTTTTTGGTTTCAATTCTGTCAGATTATTTTATGTTGTAACTACTGTTTGTATGATTTTGTGTTTACTGTGTTTCTTATCTATTTCGTTGTCTGGGGTTTTTTTCATTCCAATTTCTTTAGGTTTTTAGGAAGATTTGCCTTTCTATTTTAGTAGTTGCTTTTGTATTCATAGAATTTGTGGATGCTTAAACCACTTTTCTCTTAGTTAACCTTTTACTTTCTGAACACTTTAAATGATAGTCCTTGAATCCCATCCATTCTGCTGTACTGCAGTCAATTTACCTTATTTTACTGTCCCTTTTTTCCTCCTCTTATCTTATTTGTTGCATTATTTCCTCTTTGTCAAAATAAATAAAAGTGCTATTAATGTTGACAGGCTGTTTTGTAATCCATGAACCCTCCCTTGTTTTAATCTCAGCTTTGCAATAAAGGAAATCAAATGCTTATGCATCAGCCCTTCCACGTTCTTGACTCAGTCATCGTTTGGTTGGTTGAAGAGCATCCTCTAGTAGATTCCTTGGAAACATTTGTAAGGTATTCCCTGGTTTCTGGCACATTCAAGACTGTTTCCCTATGCCCTGAAAACTTGAAGGATAGCTTGGTTAGAACTTTCTTTAAGTTTTTTGGTTTTCACTTTATTTCCTTAAGTTTCTTGAAAATTCTGCTCCACGTTGCCTTTTATTGCATGTTTTTAGAAGAAGAATGAAAGAGGATTCAGATTCTTCTGTGTTTGCAATCAGTTTCATCTCTTTGCCTGAGGCCCTATGGATTTTTTCTTCACCTTTAAAGTCATAATTTCACTAGCACGTATCTTAGAGTTGTTTATTCCTGACCAATTTCCCCTGGTAACTGGTAGGCTCTTCCAAAGGGAGATTCACATTGTCTTTTATTTCTGGAATTTTTTCTTGAATTACTCTTTTAACTATTATTTCTATTGCATTATTTTGATGTTCTTCTTCAGAGTCACCATTTTGTGTGTGTTCAAACCTCACCTGCTCGTCTTCCTTCACAACCATTTTTTCCTGGGATCATTTTGTTTCTTTCTTTATCTCATTTTCATTTTCTTGGCTGATTTCCTATTCTTCCAAGTCATTTTTATTACGTTGTCATTTGAATCTGTTCTCCCTTGGGAACCTTGTAACATTGTCTCTGTTTCTCATATGATTTTGCCTTTTTCTTGTATTATTTTCATAAGTTCATTCAAGTCTTGTTTCAATTGCTCCTGGGTTTTTACCCATCTTTTCTTAATTTTTATATTTTTGATTAAAAGTTCTTTTTTTTCATATTCTTTTTTGATTTTAAAGATTGGCATCTGAGCTAACATCTGTTACCAATCTTCCTTTTTTTTTGCTTCTTCTTCTTCTCCCCAAAGCCCCCCAGTACCTAGCTGTATATGCTAGCTGTAGGTCCTTCTGATTGTGCTCTGTGGGACGCTGCCCCAGCATGGCTTGATGGATGGTTCCACGTCCAAGCCCAGGATCTGAACCGGCGAAACCCAGGGCTACCGTAGTGGGACACGAGAACTTAACCACTTGGCCTGGCCGGCCCCTTTTTTCATATTCCTAAATATTCTCCAGATCTTATTTGAGATAGTTATTTCATCTTCGAATGTTGTGTTATAGTTATCTTTAGCTCTATTGATGGCATTTTGCTAAGATTTTTCATCAACAGAAAAACTTTCATTCATATTTTTCAACTTTTTTGCCATATTGTTGGTTAACGGACGTGGTCTGCTTTTTTGTACTCCTGTTCATTTTGAGCTCAGGGTTTCCAGTTTGGGAGTGCTCATTTCTATCAGCTCAATGCTCTGACGTGCAGGTTCTTTATGGAGAGTGTTGTTGCTAGTAGGAGGGGATGAGAAAGGGCTGGTGGATCTGATTTCTCTTTCATTTCTGCAAGATCTCTAATTTCCCCCTCTTTACCTTCATTGCCTCCTCTTTAAGAAGCACAGCTTTTTTTCCTACTCGCCTCTTTGCATCTCATCCTTTTCCAGAGGCAGCAGTTCACGACTGCCGCTTCCAGTCTGGCACTTTCATGCGCCCTTTAGCCAGTTCTGTGAACCACAAGACTTAATCTGTGTTCACTCCTAGTTTTCCATTTCATGTTGTGGTGGTTTTGTCTGTCGTTCCTCTCTGCTCTATTTCACTGAGTTTTTATGAGTTGAAATAAACCAATCTTGAAGTTTTTTCTGTGCAATTTTCCTGATTATATTAGCCCACAAAAGATTGAAGCATATGGTAACAAAGCCGGGTACCTGAGGGTTACTGTAGATATTAAGCCAACGAACTGTTTTCCTGTTTAACTTAAGGGCTGACTCAGGAATCTCAGGAGTCGTGAGTTTGTTTTCTAGAGGATTTGTGAACTGTTTTGCAGAAGAATGAGAATGCCTTCAGGGAGGTTGTGATCATCGGATGGCCGGCCCTCTGCAAGATGAAAGCCCAGAAGCCAGATAGCCCAGGGGATTGTTGGGAGGGTGACCCCTGTGTTTCGCTCCTCCTGCCAAACCCCTTAGCTCCATAAACGCCCCCTGCTTTCTGTTCCTGGAGAGGCGGATTTGAGCAAAGCCGGGCTCCCACCTACTAATTTTGGCCAATTCGAATAAATCTTTTTCCATCTCCAAGCGCCCATGTCTCAGTGTTGGGCTTACTGTGCATCAGGCTCACAATCTTGAGATGGAGGTTGGGTATCAGTAACATTTAGTTATTAGCAGATCAAGATTTCCTTAAGAATGCAGATCTCTCTGCTAAAAAAATGGTTGATTTTACATGTGATTTTAATATGCAAACTCTTTATTTTGATAACTTTCCCTAAAACTGCAAAGGATAAAAATGAATATTAATTTTAAAAGCCCCATTTAAAAAATTGCCTTAACACTTTTTATATCATTATTATGGAACACTGTGAAAATTTTTCTACATTTTAGTTAGTACAAAAAAAGTTGAGATTTAATGAGTAGATTGATTGATTCAGTAAAGATGGGTTTCATTGGCAGTTCTGTTGATATTTATGGATGCCAGCATTGGCCCATCCCTTGACATCTTCAAATCTCAGTTTTCTACTTACAAAATTGTCATTACACCTGACAAATAGAAAAGGCAAGCAATAGTATATATTGGAGTATATGAGAAAGCCATTTTGTGTAAACCTAATTCGGCCTGACCTTGTTTTTCCAAAAGGGCCTGACCATGGCCATTGAGCATGCATTGTATATCTGTTTTAGATAGTCCCTACGGCAAGAACAAAGGCCCTTGAGATAAAGGTACAACTTCCCTCCCCCTCCCAACGTTGGCATTTCCTTAAAGATTAAGCATCTTTCCTTAGGCTAGGAACTGATTGCTGTGCTCACCTGTGACCACTCAGCTCCAGACAACAGACTTGCTTCCTGCTGCGCCCACTGAGATAAGAGACCCACTACCTGCTGTGTCCATCAAATGCTGTGCTGACAGGACAATCTTGTGGCTATTGTAAGAGGGACATTGCAATCATATGTGAAACATCCTCTTTGAGGGTATATAACCACCCTGTATACCCCCGCTTCTTTGGAGTGCTCCGTTTCTTTGTGGAAGGACTCTCCCGGGCCATGGTCCTCACATTCTAGCTCAGAATAAATCTCCCAAATTTTCATTTATAGATTGGTTATGGATTATTTTCATCGACACACCAAATAACCTCCCAATATTCTTTCCAGTTTTATCATTCAGTTTTCTTTAGGAAAAAAAGTATCTTTTTATCTTATTCCTGTGGGAGAATAAGACTAATACTAATGTGACTATGCTAATATTGTCTTGAGTGAGTAGCAGAGGTTATTCTCAGAAAATCCTGCACAGTGTGCCAAAAAATAAAACCACTGTTATTTAGTGCTTGACTATTTCTGGGAAGAGGAGTGAAGGATGGAACTTATGAGGGCCAGGCAACTTGTGGAGAGATAACTAAAGACTTCAACCATATTCTTTATTATATTTTAAATAACATAATCCTATTGCTTTAGCTGGATAGGCCATCTGAGTGGCAAGAGGGGGCAGGAAAGAGCAAGTAAAACCCTGTATAAAATTTCCATGGATGGAGGGGACAAAGGCTGGCGTGAATACCTAGTTCAGAGTAGGAATGCTTCCATGAAGTGTCAGGCTTCCTCCTTGAAGAAGTAACTGCAAATTAATTTCTTAACCGAAATAATATTTGGGCAATGCAGTCACATATGGTTTTAAAGTTGTGCACTGTCTAATGGTGCTATGCAAGGGCACCTAAGATATAAATCATAGTCAGCTTTATTGTTTTAAGTATTTACATGCATAGGTGTATATATGTGTACATACATATTTAAATGTGTTGATTCCAAAGATAAGCAATTTTATAATTTTCTGATAGATAGTAATAACATGTCTAGTTTTTAAAAAGTCAATTTACTATGACAATTTTCCAACAGATTAAAGTACATGTAATCTGTTTTGACATAATGAGGAACAAAGTTGGTAATCCAAATTTCCTGTTGATTTAATATCTAAAATAATCTGTATTTGAGGTACATATACAAAATCCTAATGTGCTTAGGACTACCCAGCACAAATAAATACTATGAATCTTCCTACATATTACTCCAAGGAGGTGCATTTTTGGATAGATGTACTGACTGATGAATATCTTTAAATTAGGGGGAAAAATCTGCTGGTTAAATTTGATATTCATATTGTAGTCCACATTGTCTGCCATTTGTTAAAAATAATGGCACAACTATTTTCAGTTGACAACTGTAAGTTCTTTATGACACAATTCACTGTGAATGACTGATATTCATTTACCAGCAATAATTCACACAGCAAACATTACGTGCGTGCATAATGAACTGCTAATTATAATGAAAGTTTTCATTACTGTTTTTTCCCTGAAATTTTATCAGTTCAAAATTACTAACTACTATTAATATGTAGCGGTCCTTAAAATACATTGTATTGAAAGTGTAACATAATCTAATATAAAATAATAAGTTATTATCCTCCTATTCTCTGGATACTATACCAATCCTAATTTTCTTCACAGTGATGTGGGTGCATCCCTCTGATTAAAGGTGGAGTACAAGAATATGTAGAAAAGAAAGAAAATTTGAAGACAAAGAGTAAAGACACTCTCAGAACACATTTTACAGCCAGGCAGCATAAGCAAGAGGTGGGTAAAGGATGATGGAAGACTGCCAGTATTTGGGACTCTATTATTGACTTTTCTTCTTGCTTCCTTTGCAACACTCTCTCTGTTTCGTTGACTGATTCGGCTACTTCCTCTCATCTCTTGCATGTAAGAATTTCCAAAATTCATCTCTCTATGCTTGTCTTTTCTCTATCTGAATTCTCTTCTCTACATTGAGATAGCTTGCATCATGCTAAATTCTCAGATATCATGCCCAAGGCTACAATTTTAATCCCGGCCTCACCCTGAAGATCCAGACTCTCATGTCCATCTTCCTGCTGGACTTAACTACCTAGATATTTCCTGGTATATCAAGCTAAACCTTTTAATAATTTACCATCTCCCCGCCAAGTCCTATAATTTTATTCTGTTGAGTGTCACTTATGTTAAATGCTTTGGATTTTTATTTGTTTCTCCTTGTTCTGCTTTCTCGTAAGTCACTGGTACCAAATCTTCTGAAATTTATTCTATGAAAGAAAATAATTTTCAAGGTAAAATATGTCCAAGCTACAAAGTTTTGAAAAATAACAGAAAATTCTTACAATTATTGTCTTGATTTTATGGTTATGATTTCATTGCCTCACTTGCCTTCTACTTTCCTACTTTGTTCTTAAACACATTATTCACCAAATAGCTTTCTCATATTCCAAACTACTGTGCATTTCCGGCTTTAAAAGACTCATTCTTTCTTTTGTTTTTTTAAGGAAGATTAGCCCTGAGCTAACATCCATGCCATCTTCCTCTACCTTATATGTGGGATGCCTGCCACAGCATGGCTTGATAAGCAGTGCGTAGGTCAGCACCCAGGATCTGAACCAGCAAACTCCAGGTCGCCAAAGCGGAACTTGTGAACTTAACTGCTGTGCCACTGGGCCAGCCCTAAAAGATTCATTCTTTTGAAGTCTCATATTTTGAGGCTTGAAACTGAAGACCTCATTTTTCTCAGTGAGAAATCATAAACTCCAGGAAACCCTCAGATCTGCATAAGCAATTTCAATGGACTTCCTGCCAATTTCTTTTAGAAAATTGTTTCATTTAGCGTCATTTGAAAATGCAGTGTCAGTGGAATTTAAAAATTCTGGCTTTTGGGGTAAAATTTGCTTACAAAAAAAATTCATCCATTTGAAGAGTACATTTTGATGAATTTTGAGAAGCACATCTAGTTTTGTGACTAACAGTCTAATCAAGATACAGAATATTAGCATCACTCCAAAATTCTCCATGGCAATTTGTAATCAGTCCTTTCTTTTCTGCCAGCTTTCCCACCCCTGCAAACACAGGTCTGCTTTGCCTTGTTTGGGATTGCACAAAACATAACCAGGCTGTACATAGTCTTTTGTGTCTCACTTCCTTCACTCTGAATAATACACTTAAAGTTCACCTATGTGGCTGCATGACTCAATCATTTGTTCCTTTTTATTGCTAAATAGTATTCGATTTTGTGAAAATACTATAATTTGTATATCCATTTACATTGCTGGCCATTCGGATTTTTCATGTGTTTGGCTGTTAAGAACAAAGTTGTTATACACGTTCTTGTGCTGGTGTTTCACTCGGTCAAGATGGTGTCTGCTGAGTTTCTTCACTGCGGTTTGACTATGCTTCTATTGTAATTGAAAAATATCTTATTGAGGCTACTTTATTACTATGTTCATTTCTATTTCTCCCCAAACTTTTACCTACTGATTCTAGCAAATCGCAAAATTGCTACTGTTTGCCTTATGGCACATTTGCATTACTTTCATTTCTCCTGAATTTATTAGTGGGAATTCTTCTATGAGCAAATCCATCGTTTGTCCAGTTACTTATTTATGCAACGATCTATTCATATCAGCATGGGGTTCATGACACTAATTTTATTCTTTGTGTCATAATCCAACATTACAAGTATTTATTATTTTGCTCAAATTGTTTCAGTTTGGCTGTTGTGTCCTTTTGCCATGTCCCCCATCATTTTTTCAAGAACTTTGCTATTTTCTGGCACCACAATATATTCCAGGCTTATCTTGTACTTTCTCTGCTCAAATGCAGGAAACCAGCTATTTTTCCATAGAAACTTAAATCTTTATTGGAGAATGGAATTTAGAAAGCAAGATGTGGGATTGAGTGTGCTCCTTTCTACTGAGGTGGCGCTGCTTCTCAGCCCTCTCAGCACACAGAGCATGATACAGACGTATGTGTTCTACCTACCAGTGCTCACACAGTTAGGTTTCTCTTTGTGTCTATCTTTGTCTGTCTGTCTATCTATCTATCTATTTAACTATCTACCTATCTTTCTATCTATCTAAAAAACCACAAGTTCACACTGTTTTGTCCAATTCTAATAATACTACAGCTTCATTCTAGTCTTCCCTCTGTTCTTATGTATAAAACTTTCTTTGGCGGCAAGAAACCTCACTTATTATCTACAATACGTTTACTTATTTAAATAATCTTAACAAATGTAGCCATGGAATTTCTCACTCATGGCCCTGTGGGAAACAGATTGTTTTTAAAGATTGGCACGAGAGCTAACATCTGTTGCCAATCTTCTATTCTTTTATCTTCTTTCTCCCCAAAGCCCCTCAGTACACAGTTGTGTATTCTAGTCGTAGGTCCTGCTGGTTGTGCTATGTGGGACGCCACCTCTGCATGGCTTGCTGAGCGGTGCTGGGTCCCTGTCCAGGTCCGAACCAGTGAAACCCTGGGCCTCCGAAGCTGAGTGCACGAACTTAACCACTCAGCCACGGGGCCGGCCTCTGTGGGAAACAGATTTACTAACTAGTGTACGTGTCCTATCTTTAGTCTTATTACGTCTAAATAAAATGTAGTTTTCCAATGTTACATAGGTTAGTTCTGCTGTTCTCTATCTCTGGAGAACCCTGAGTAATACACTGTGTGTGTTCCATTTTGGTTTCCTTCATATTCTGGTGATTTTAATTATTAATTTGTAATTTCGGGTATCTGAAATTATACTAGGGTTCCTGGGATCAAAGCAATACAAAAGGTACACTTAGAGAAACATTGCGTTCTTTTTTTCCTTACCACTATATTGCCCCATTCCACCCTTTCACACCCACTTCCTTGTAGGTAAACAATCTCTTTAGCTTGTGGATTACCCTTTCTGTAATGCTTTTGCACCAATGTGCAGATACCTCTCAATTTTCCTCTTCTCTTGCATTTTTCCATGAAGAATAGCATACTATAGATTTCATTTTTGCACTTTTGTTTTTTTATATAACAGCATATGCTGGAGATCATTCCAAATCAATTCATAAAGATCTTTCTCATTCTTTTTATGGCTACATAGTATTTCTTTATGTGAATGTAGCATATTTTCTTCAGTATTCTTCTACTTAAGGGCATTTAGGCTATATCCAATATTTTGCAATTGTAAACAATGCTAAAATAAATAACCTGGTTCACAGGTATTTCTGTATTCTTGGAGGTGCATCTTTGGGGTAGAGTTTGAGAAGTGGGATTGCTGGGTCAAAAGATAAGCACGTATAGTTTTGTTAGTTATTGACAAATCCCCCTCTAGAACAGCTGTATTAATTTCTATTAATCCCACTTGTGTTGTATGAGAGGGGTTGCTTCCCCATAGCCTTGCCAACAGAATTTGTTGTTGTGCTTTTCCATTTTCTCCGTCTGATAGATGAGAAAAGGTATTTCAATATTATTTCAGTTTGTATCTCTTTAATTATAAATGAGATTGAGTCTTTTTGCAAATGGTTTATATGTGTTTGTGTGTGCACAAATACATACCTACACATACATGACTATTCACATCTTTTTCCCATTGTTCTACTGGGAAATGGTAGCAATTTGGGGAAAAAAAGATAAAATTAGATCTATGCATCACACCTTACATACTAATAATTTCCCAATTGATTGGAGACCTAAATGTAAAAAGAATGAAACTATACAAGTGCTAGAAGAAAACATGGGCGAATTCTTCTTTAATCTTGGTTTAGGAGAAAGCTTTCTAATAAGATTCAAAATTCAGAGGAAATAAATATAAGAAAATAATTCATAAATTTTACCACATGAAAATAAAAACTTTTTTGCATAGCAAATAGCAGCATAAAAAAGTCAAAGGACAACTGATAAAGTAGGAGAAAGTATTGGCAAAATATACCACATCACTGAGTGGGTGTGTTAGCTTGTCTGTGTTCTGATGGTGAGGAAGAGTTGTGAATTCTCCTATTTTATGGTTCTCTTTGGCCTTGTGGGAACTTAAGTTTTTCCACTCCTTTTTACCTTCACTACCCAACTGTCAAACATTTTTTCCCTCTTCATGTCCATTTTTCTCCACCAGAAGCTATGCATTTCAAAAAGTACTCCTTTATAGATGCCTGTCCCTTTAAATCATGCCTGTCTTTGCCTAGTGTCTGCTTTGTTAAATGGCATGCTCCTTTAAACCACGCACACTTTGAAATCTCTTCCCTGTAGTCCACGCTCTGATCTGTCTGAGAATTTTTCCGGCAGTTCTGGGGATGGGATGGATTTAGTATTTCTGGTGATCATCCCAAATCACCCTTAGGCCCCATTGCTAGCCTCTGTCTTCTGTCTTCCCCAGGGTTTTGCCCATTCTGACTTTGTTCTCCACAAGGCCTGGTGGCTGGCGAAGGCTAATGCAGAGACAGGAGAGAGTTCCTGCTGGGATTGGTGATTTTTCCCTTTTCACTCGCAGTTAGTTTGTACTTTCCTTTCCCCTTTCTTTCAGTCGTGCTGAGGGCATGATTTTGTGCAGGATTTAGTTATCCCTTCTTATTTTCTTATTTTTTGGGAGAGGAAATAAATTTAGGCATGTGGCTAGCTATGCTGCTGCCGCCTTTTCCTTAGCTGCACCTATGCCTGATAATTTTTTATTGGTTTTTAATCAAAGAAAACCAGAGCAGACAGAAGTTAAAGTGGTGAAGATATATTTTATTCAAAAACTATTGTAATAGGGAGAAAGAGACTTCAGTATAGAACGGGGCTCAATTCCAACTACAACAAGGAAAGGTGGGAATTCATAGCCAAGGAACAGAAAGGGGGTCAGTGGATGAAAAATTACTAAAGGGAAAGTCAGGCCTGAGGAGGGGATCCTGGCTAAACTGACTTTACATGTTGCTTGCTGAAGGCAGGTCAGGGCTCAGGGCAATCAGATAGCAAGAATGCGGGATGAGGAATTTGATCAGATATAGATGGAGTGTGGGAATTCTTGCGACTGACTTAGCCAGATTCTTGCTAGAACTGGACTATACAAGGAAGGACACAGAAGCCCAGGAATTGATGTCTAGTCAAAAGGAGAGCTCAGATGAGCCTCACCAAAGTTTGGTCAAGAAAAGAATCTTGTCAGTTTCCAAATAGTATTAATTTTACGTTAATAAGTGTGGGATTTTGTTGTATTCTTTTAAATAATGTGGAACTTTGTTCTTTCACATAGGTAAGTTATTTGAGATCAGTCTGGTCCTTTAAAAGCTTGCTTGGTTAGAGTGAGTGTAGAGCACTCTTCAGTTTGTGGTTAATTTGTCACCGCTGATGAGATGAGACCCTCTGAGGTCTCTCTCTGATGATGTGTATAACTAGGCCTCATCGCTCTGTCAACTCCGATCTCTATCTCCTTCACTGCTAGACTGGGTTTCTATTACCTCTCCTGAACTACAACTTGGAATTTGCCTCCAGGAAGGAAAATGGGGTCGTCATAGCGACCACCTGGTTTGTTTCCTTCTTTCAGGGGCCAGCATTATTGTCCCATATCTGGGAACAGTTGTTTCATATTTTTTGTTTGGTTGTTTAGTTTTTTTAGTGAGAGGGCCATTCCTGTAACAGTTAATCCTTTAATAACAGATATGGGCATCTTGATTCTTACCATAATGTTTATGTCAATAATACTCATTGTTCGAAGTTTATGACAAGGAACATGATTAAGGAAAATATAAAAGAACTTCATATATTTTAAATCTATAACTTTCTTTTGTATTCTTTTCAAGTAGGGCAGCTGTAAGGCCTGGGCCTTGCTGGCTCAGCAGAAACCCCCAGGTCCATTGCAACCATGTGTCCTTCTGGCTCCCTTCTGGACAGGCGGCCCAGCTACCAGGATTTCTAACGATCTGAGCCTGGCCAGCCCGGATCCTTCCTTATCCCGCAAGAAGAACATTGTGTGTTACAGGGACGCAGAGCCCCTCCATGTGAGCTACTCTTCCTAGGAACGCTGGTTGTACCAAGGACAGCCCTTTGGCAAGCATGCAGCCTTTGTTCCTCTGCCTGCTTAAGCAAGCTTCTCTCAAGGGGCGGTTGCAGGTGCACACTGCCGTCCAGCCAGCCACCACTGGACACTCTCCTGTAAGTAGGACCCAATAAACCTATATGTCTCGTTCGTGGTCTCTGGGTGCTTTCTTCGGTTTCTTGGCAAGATACCCCACTGCCCTAGCCCAGCTAGGCTTCCAGCCTAACAACACCTGCTTCATAACAGCTATCCTCAAATTCTTCAAGATAATCCCTGTGTCATATAAGAAAATGGCCTAATTTTTCTTGTATATTATGAGGAAAAAGAAATAATTTATTTTCCTTTGCCTTAATTTGAAAGCAGAAGACTATACTTTCAAAAAACATTGATTAGATGTTGATAAAAAATTTTACTTTCCACATGCTAACCATTTAAAAGGATCCAAGAAAAACTGAAGCAACTTTACTTTTGTCAATAATTAAATTAATAATTACCCTCTAGAAAATGTGGGTTTTAGAATATACAGGGTATATATAACATAAATATAGAATATAAAACATGTAGACTTTACAATGTACAAATTGAAACATACCTCATTTCTTCCCCAAAAAACAGATCATAACTTTTAAGTAATGACATGCATTTGAAATATGTTAACTGAATCTTCTAGTACGGTAATATATGTGAAGTAACATCACCATGAAGAGATATGATGCTTCTAGTCGAACAGATGGCATTAGTATGCATCTTTAAAAGCATTTGAGGTATAAAGTATAGCAACATTTTGTCAAAAGGATTTAGTGAACCTCAAAAATGTCGATTTGTAGAAAGATTCTACAGATTTCCGAGTTCTCTTGTTAATTACTATAGTTGGAAATTTTACAAAAAACAGCTTAATATTATTTATTTTGATGACTTAATTATCCTCTCCTTTCATTAACTTAAAAACAAGAAAGTGAAAATAGAACTGACAAAACGACCCTGAAAGTGCTTAGTCTGTATATGAAAATTTGACTTCTATGTGATTCTGGGTCTAAATTACTGCTAGATTTCCTTCCACATGGCAGTTATATCTATTTCCAAAGTAGCTATTAGAAATATTTTTGTAATTTAAGTGACTAATCTGAGAGAAATATATTTGACCTGCTAGTATTTCTCATTGCCCAGCTGTGATCTACCTGTTAGTATAACAAGACAACTGTCTTTAATATACTCTGTCATTCCTATGTCTTTGGCTTGTCACACAAACACTTCCAAATAGGCATAATTCTATCATACTAGGAATTTACCCTCTGCTATCTTCCTCAACTTCTACATGCACAACAACATATTAATTAACCACTAGGTGCACCAATTATCTTGCCATGACCTCAAAATATTATGCAATTTTATTTATTTAGGCTTTGAGCCTTTGGACTAGTTTTTTGTTAAACTTGTATTTCATCTTACTGTCCTCTTTTCTCAAAGTAGAAAAATCTTTTTATTAATAAAAAATATTTATATCGAGTTTTTATAAAATCCGGGAGCTATGATAAATGATTTATTTACAACTGTGACACAAGTGATATATTAGCTTCCATATTATACCAATAAAAGCGTAGGCTTCTGGTCGCACACTTTCTTATAATCCAAAAGCCCACCTAGGTATTTTTTCACTCTTTCTCCCTGGTAGAATTTCAAAGGAACGTTTATTGTGATTGATATCAGAAAGATATCTGGAAAATATCCAAGTATTGGTGCACTAAATAACACACTTCTGAATATTTCAGGGGTAAAGATAAATCAGCAATGGAAATTGTAAAGTTTTTTGAACAGAATACAAATAAAAATACAATATAGCAAAACGTGGAGAATGTGCCAGCACATAGATTATAGAACTATCAGCACTATTGGAAGAGAAAAAAGATATCAAATCAGTGACATCAGTGTCCGTATTTAATAGTAGAAAAAAGAAAATAAATGTAAGCAGGCAAAAGGAAATAATACATAGCAGAGCAGAAAGCAATGAAACAGAAAACAGAAAAACACAATAGAGAAAATCCATGAATTTCAAAGCTGTTTCCTCAACACAATAGATGAAATCAATAAAACTCTAACAAGACTGATCAGAAAAAAAAAGATGGCACAGCTTACCAGTATCGGGAGTGAAAGAGGAGACATCACTACTGATTTTACAGCAATTGCTACAATAACAAGTATATGTTATTAACAACTTTATGACGGTAAATGTGGCAACTTATTTAAATGGACAAGTTATTATTATCATTACTTTAAAGAAAGCCAGACACTAGTTAAAGTGGTGAGGACAGATTTTATTTATTTATTTATTTTCATTTATTTATTTTTTGGGGAGGAAGATTGGCCCTGAGCTAACATCTGTTGCCAATCCTCCTCTTTTTGCTTGAGGAAGATTGTGGCTGAGCTAACATTTGTGCCAATCTTCCTCTATTTTGTATGTGGGATGCCACCACAGCATGGCTTGATGAGCAGTGTGTAGGTCCATGCCCGGGATCTGAACCTGCGAACCACGGGCTACAAACACTAAGTGTGTGAACTTAACCACTACACCACCAGGCCAGCCCCTGGACAAATTATTTAAATGCCACAAACTCCTAAATGTAATTGAAGAAGGAAAAGATCATCAGAATAGTCCTATATTTATTAAGCAATTTAAATTTGCAGTTTAAAACTTCTCACAAGGAAAACTCCCAATTGCTTCATAAGGGAATTCTAAGAAATATATATGAAAGAAATATAGTCAATTCTTATGTTTCATTTCTTTATCTCTTTCTTTATTCATAACTCCCTCTCATGCCTTCTTTATATTTTTTGGTGATATTTTCTCCAGTATTTCTGAATTTGAAACAAAAGAGATAATTTTGTATATGAGGCTTTAAAGATTCATAGTATTCTTGTATCAAGCTGAGATCACAAGGTAAATAACCAGTTAATATAAACAGCATAAGTATAATTATGCATAGCTCTAAATATCAGTTCACAGAAAAATGATCTAATATTTATCTTCTCTTTTATAATTTCTCACAAATATAGTTTGCCCCCATGAGCACTAAGAAAGCAATTCCTAAGGAAATATTGCTCTATCATACTGATTCCAGTAGCATTTAAAATGATTCTTTTCCTTCTTTCTTGTCTTTGTAATTTTGCAAAGATGTATAAATTCAAGTCATTGAAAATATGCATGATTTATACCCAGTACATTCTTAATTTTCCAGCTCATTAACAATTTCTTTTTTCAAGACTATTTGAAACGGTACTTTTTTTGCTGGCCAATGAATTATCCTTAGATGTTCACATTTACACACACACACACACAATCTTTTGTTCCATATTGAAACGTTTTTGAAAGAAACACTTTATTCTTAAAGCTCTACTGAAACGAAATATCCCTAGACTCTGCTATGACATTTGTCTACTTAGTGTTTGTTATTCTGTTGTTGTTGGGGGTGTTTCTTCAGGTTGTATAATTAAAAGCATACATTTGAGGATATATGACCCAGGCAGATTATATACGTACAATTACATTAGGAACCATTAGTGCTCTGAAAGTTTGAAGTTACTTTTGCTTGTAAATATTCTATATCTCTTTAGTTTATGTTTAAATAATGGAATTACAGCAAAATTGTACTCTTATTGAGAAATACATGAAGCGATATTATAAGCATGGTAAACTGCCATAAACCTGAGATAAATGTTCTTAAATCTGTTGCTTGGGCACAGAGCAAACTGATTATTGATACAAATCTGAAGAATTAACTTTTCACTTAGCCACTAGTCTTAAAATAGAGTTTATATTCTCTGGGAAAAAACAAAACAAACCAAAATCAGTGTTGCTCAGTCAACCCTTATACACAATATCTAATATCCAATTAAAAATTACAAGAAATTTGAAGGAGCAAGAAAGAGAATGCACAATATGTGGGATAAATTTAACAGGAACAAATTCCTCAAATAACTCAGATATTGCAACTAGCATAAAAAGACTTTAAAATAATTATAATATGTATATGATCAATATTCACAGGAAAAAAGGGAAGGAATGAGAGAAAAGGCAGGAAATCCCAGCAATAAAATTAGAACCATAAAAAAGAAATATATTCTAGAATAGAGAAACACAATTTCCGAAATCAAAAATACATACAAAACTACAAAATGAACAGTATAAAAGAAAGAATCATTGAACTAGAAAAAGGTAAATTTTAATTATCCAAAATAAAGCCCCCCAAAATTTTAAAAAGACAATGACATGGGACCATATCAAATAAACTAAGGAAGATGTTATTGGAGTCTCAAAAGGAAAAGAGACAGGACTGGGCAGGAAAATTATCTAAAGAAATAGTGGATGGAATTTTTCCAAAATTAATTAAAATGATCTATCTATAAATACAAATAGCTCAGAAAATCAAACTTAGTCACAGGGTAGTCCAATTACTAAGAATTAAAGATAAGGAGAAAATCTAAAATCAGTCATTAAAGAAAATATACACATAGAGGGGATTGACTATAATATTGACAGTGTTGAATTCACATCAACAATAAAAGCAAAACAAAACACAATGGAACTACATTTTTAAAGTACACACAAACGTACGTGCAAAAATGGAACTGTATTTGTGAAGTACACATAGAAAAGATTCTATATCCAGTTAAAATAATCTAAATTATATTTTCTGATACAGTAAAACTGAGAAAATTTGTTGCCAGCAGACTAATGCTGCAAGAAATGCCAATGAAATTCCTCAGCACTACACCAGTTCAACGTTTCAATTTACAGAAAGGATTGAAGTGGTAAATAAGTGGTAAAAAAAGTAAAATTAAATACAAAGATTACAATGTGCTCCTCAGCAACAAGTAAAAGAGAAATAAAAGTGAGAAAGAGAGAGAGAGAGAAGAAATACAGTTGAATATATGTAATATTTTATCATTCCCGGAGAAGGCAGGAAAGCAGAATTAAAAGAACAAGAAAGAGAGGGGATACTTATAAAAGTAGCAGATGATAGTTTTAAACACAACTATATGAATAATTACATTAAATATAAATGGATTTAAACACTACAATTAAAAGGCAAATATTTTCACAAATAATAAAAAAAGCAAGCTGTAACTATATGGTATTTATAAGAGATTAACTTTATATACACGCACAAATACTAAGTATTAGAAAGCTGGAGTGACGACGTTAATATCATACAAAGCTGACATAAATCAAGGAGTACTATCAGAGATAAAGAGGGACATCTCATAATGGTAGAAGGATCAATTCACCAAAGGCAGAAAAATTTTAATAGTAGAACTTCAAAGCACATGAATCAAAAAACGATCAAAATAAAAGGAGAAATATACAAATCTGTACTCACAATTGAAGGTTTTAACATCCTCTCAGTACTCGGTAAAACAACTAGACTTAGCAGATATTTAAAAATTACTCCATCCAACAACTGCAGAAAACACATTCTTTTTGAGTGTATATGATGCACAATAGGCTGGAAAAGAAAAATTTCTCAATAAACTTCAGAGGTTAAAATTATACAGAATATGTTTCTGACTACAACAGAGTTAAATTAATGATCCACAGCAAATAGTAATCTACATAACCTCACATAGTTGAAAATTAAGTAAAGACATTTTAAAACTTTTAGTCAAAGAAGAAATAACTGAAAACAAAAAATATTTCAAAACAAACATTAATGAAAACACAATATCAAAATTAGAAAAGTTTAAACTCAATGATCTAAGCTTCCATCTCAAGAAGACAGAAAAAATAAGATAAAAGTAAACCCAAATAAGTAGGAGAAAAGACATAATAAAGATTAGAAATCACTGAAATAGCAAACAGAGAAAGAATAGAGAAAATCAACAAAGCAGAAAAGTGGTTCTTTGAAAAGATTAGCATAGTTCATACACTCTTAACAAGCCTGTTGGAGAAAAATAGTCAATCAGTAATCACTAATGTCAGGAATGAAAGCAAATAGTACAATGATCTTATAGATATTAAAAGGATAAAAATATTATGAACAATTTTATGCCAATAACTTTGACAGCATAGATGAAATGGTTAAGTTTCTTAAAAATTGCAATTTGCTGAAACTAACTCAAGAAGAAAGACAGGCTGAATAGCCCCATATCTGTTAGAGACATGAACTCCAAAGGGAAATCTTTCCGCAAAGAAAATTTTTTGGCCTAGATGGCTTCACTGGTGAATTCTATCAACTGTTTAAGAAAGACGTACAGTCTTAAACAAACAAACAATAAAAACGAACAAACAAAAACTCTTCCAGAAAATAGAGCAAAAAATCTTTCCAACTATTTTTGTGAGGCCAGGATAACTCTGACCCCAAACTTGGCAAGAATGTTACAAAAAAGATTACAAACACATTTATTTTATCAGCACAAAACAAAGTTTTATAAAATCAAATTCAGCAATAGAACATTCAGAGTTAGATTCATTTATTTATGAAAAATTTTCCAAAAATGTGCCACAAAAATACTTGCACAAGAGTGTTGTAGTACTTTATTCATAGTGGCAAAATCTTGCAACCAACCCAAATTTCCATCAACAGGGAAGGGATAAAGGATTTGCAGCAATAAAAAGGACCAAGATGCTGATGTACAGAAGGATGAGCCTCCATAACAGTATGTTCATCAAAAGAATGAAGACAAAAGAATGCAAACTGCATGATTTCATTTATTTGAAGTTCAAAGATAGGAAAAAGCATGTTTTGATGATAGAAATTAGAATAGCGTTTTCTTGGGAGAGTGGAGAATGGCTGGCAAGACACACAAGGGCATTTTGGTGAGAGCGATGTTCTCTATCTGCTGGAGAGTGTTGGTTACACAAGTGTACACATGTTAATATTCCTTGTGTTAAATCTTACGATCTGTATATTTTACCATGTGCAATTATATCTTACGGAAAACGGTTACTGCTTTAGATGTAATATATGTGTGAAAAACCATAGCATGGACATTTTTTTTATCGTGTTTGCCTTGTGGAATTTCTCTGAAGTCATTGACAGTAACAGTTAATAAAGGGCTAAATGATAACAGCAGACACATAAGTGCTGACTTATGAGACACAATTGAACAACAAGAGTTGGTAAACAAAAGGCCAACTATCCTTTCTTCTTGGTTCATGGTAATGCCAGATCAACAACCTCAGGCTAATTTAACTTTGCCAATCTATACCCAAGAATATCTTAGATTCTGACATATTTTAGATTGATGGATGGCTAAGTTCATCATTTGATTTCCAGTTAGGCAGTTAATGATATTAACTTCAAATGAGTACATTTATAATTATTGGAACTGAAATTTTATCCCTGATTTGCAAAGAGATAATACATATTTTTCTCTGTATAATTTGAAATTTAAATATGTAGCTCAAGATTAGAACAGCTCACTTTGCTCTCATATTCATCTCCCCACAAAAAAGTAAATTACTTTGTAGTCTATAACTGGTCTGATTTTATTCTGATGACAGAAGGAACAAAGCAAAACAAATTTAACATTGGGAAATCAATGTGGCTCTACTGTTTAAAGCAAAGGGCATCATGGGTATATTATTTTGAAAATTTAAAATTCACATTATAATCCCGGTTGCTTCTCTGCCTTTCTCTTTTCTTCCAAGCAGGTGCACCATTACCTTCTTCCTTCCATGCTGGTATCTGGATAGAGAGAGAAGCTTCTACCATCATCACCACCTTTATCCCCAACACACACATACACACAAATCAACACACTGGTTTATAAGCGAAAACTGATACCGAGCCTGAAGTGAGTTTGTTCACCTGTTGTGTAGCAAGCCAATCTCTGACAGCGGGGGTGGTGGAAGAAAGCAGGAATTTTATTTTTGCACAGCGCTGAGCAAGGAGAGAGGGCAGCTAACGCTCAAATCCCAAACTCCCCGAAAAGCTAAAAGGAAGGGTTTTTATTTGGGGTTTTAGGTAGGGGAGGGGGAGCATATGGCCTTGCTGGTCGGAGCTTTCCCACCAGCCTGTCTTCGGCCTTGAGACTACTTGCAGAGAGGAGGAAGCCTGTGACCTTGCTGGTCAGCAGCTTTCCCACCAGTCTGTATCTCTTTGTGGGGAGGAGATAGTACAGGTGCTTGTCCTTGATGGTGTCTGTCTCCACGCAGGATAGTGTATTCTATCCTCCAGAGAGTAAGCAGGGAATGAGTGTTTTGGTTTTAACCCCATATATGCTGGGTTTAACGTGGGGAAACTGATATCAGGGTCGGTATCAATACATTTTACCAACTGAATCTTCCAAGACAGCATACCCAGCAGACTGAATGTTCAAGGCTGATTTATAGTGGACGAGGTGAGCCTGCCCAGTAATTAAGTTGGTTAAGTCTTAAGAATAACACGAACTGGACATATTGTACATTATATTACTTCCAGAATTACTATCTTTGCATAAGTCAGTTTTAGGGGAACACAGCACTCTGTAATTACTTGAGAGGATTATTTTTAGCATAATAGAGAGTGTAAAACTGAATTGATGACATATAATGGTACATTTTTATTCCAAGAAACAAAAGGATAAAAAATGCTAATGCCACATCCATCCATTTAATTTCATAAAATAATTTGGTGCTTCTGGTAATTTAGCTCTTGTAAAAAATAATTGCTTCGAAATAACTTCATTGTTGAATTTCCTATCAATTAAATATAAGTTAATTTTGAAAAAAGAAACAAAATTTCTCTCTCATAATTATGCACCTTGTGATTCCATGTTTCCACATTAAAATAATTCTTATATATTTAAGCCAGTTAATCCTCATTATGTGTGAATACAACCATTCCTTTATCTATCTATCTATCCATCCATCCACACTCATACACACACACATCTGTGAAAATACAATCTTTTTCCTAAGTTTTAAAAATCCTGATTATTTTTTAATAATCAGCTGGTTTAAAATAGTTTAGAGTTTGATAGGTGAGGAACAGTTATGTGTTGTATTGTTTGAGAATCTTTGATTCTAGCAAGGAAAAACTGGATGAAACTCATAAGCTTTGTTAAGAATAGATAAGAAGCTAGTACAGCATGTATGAGTTAAACCTAGAGAGGATGGAAGGACCAGGAGCACTGATTATGCATGGGGTATTAAATATGCATGAGGTACCAGAGGCACTAAATAGCAGGATACATTAAATATACATAAGACATATGAAGTACTCATTATTCATGAGGTCTTAATTCAGCCACCCCTTGGTGACACTTATTTTGCTCTTGACAGTTCTATGCCCAACAAACTCACATAAAACCCGTGACTTTTCAGCAAGTTAATTGGCAAGCTATAGCTATTATCCAGGCAAATTTGTCCTGTGTCTTTCTGATAAAGCCAGAGTGTATTTGCTCTGAGGATCTTCCCCCAGTGGGCTCCCTTGCTTGAACCTCAACACTCATTCTGGTAACTATTTCATCACAGGAAAGACAGAGAGACAGGACAATTGAACATTGGGTACCACCGATTCAGGTAATATGGTCCCTCCAACACACTTGCGTTCTTCTCTAAATGTGTTAACTTACTCCATCTCTTTCTCCTTGCTTCATTCCATGTGCGTTAAACATACTTATAAGCCTTGTGATTCAAGCATTTTCATTTGATCTGTGAACCTTTCTGCTCCACCACCACTGGAAAAGCTTCCCTGTTAGCGTCCTTGGTGTTTACTGTTGCGTCAAGGTAATTTCCCACACAGCAAAGGTAGCAAGCTCTGCCAGTCTATTCAAGTACTGTCTTAGTTATTTTGTCAGCAGAGAATGGAATCAATACTATTTTCAGCTGAATATATGCTGTAGTTATTAGCTCTTTCATCTTCACAGAAAATCGATTTAATTTTCAAACACAAACAATTTTGTTAGCATTGGTAGACATGGATACGTATATATCTAAAATGTAGGTAAAAACAACTCATGCTCAAGGGTTAAAAACACAAACACAAACAAACACACGGAGAAAACAATAACTGATACAGCTGGTCATCGTGGCAAGTGAGTCTATTTGTGTGTGTAGGAGATGAGATGATCATAGCTAGGACTCTTTTGTTGATGGAATTAATTATGATTAGTCTTCTTTTCAAATGATCCTCTGATGTTAAGAAAATTACAAACGTTAGCTTTGTTGGCTTTGGAACAGAAAGATGTTACTGACTGTCAGAACTCCACCCTGAGTCTTTTTCCTGTGCTGGTGATGAGTTCCTGCTGGGACGTGAGTGTTTTCACTGAAGCTCCACTCGTGAGAAGCCAGTGCACTCCTCCTCAGCAAGTCAAATGTTTGTAGGTTAAACTAACCGGCCAGCATTGGTGTCAAATCCATGACCTTGGCCTCTGAGCAACATGAAAATGCTGGTTTGTTGCACTGCCTTTGAAAAGTCTAGATTAAACTAAGATTGAACGCAGGGTCTGATTCACCAAAAATGTAACATTATTGAAATAACTGAAAAACCCTTTAAAAATGCTGTGTGACTTACATTTGCTTTTCTTGAGATTCCAGTTTGCAGGTGCTTTCTCTGTGCCTGCTCCCTACTGCGCGTGTTTCCTAACAGTTTGGTGGTGGTGTCTCAGTGTTCCAACAGCCCGAGGCAAGATGATCTATTTCCACAACTTTTTCTTCAAAATCTTCTTTTGAAATGTAAACATTTCCCACAGTAATACAAACTGCAAATAAATGTGAATATAAGAAAATACCAACTACAGGTTGAATGACAACAGTTATTTAGGGGTGATTTTAAGAAACACAATAATGTATTTCTTACACTAATAATTTAGACCTGACTTAGTCCATAAACAAAAGGAAAACATTCTTCTTCTCCACCTTTCATTTTTTAATTTTTTGGAAACTATTTTTAATTTTGAGTTTGGTTTTAACTTTCCCAAATTTATATATGTGTAAAAATGTGATTATATATATATACACACACACATATATATAGTAATATGCATTGTATTATTTTGTTATATATATTTTATAATATCCAACAAATATAAAGTAAAATATAATTTATAAATTAATGCAATATAAATTTATACTGATTTGTATTACTTATAGAGTAATTTACCTTATAATACATATTAATTTACACCATTGCAATGATACACGTTGCTTTGCTTAAAGACATAGATTGCCTCTCTGTAAAATAAAAATTTTTTCTTGGGGCCAGTCCAGTGGCACAGTGGTTAAGTTTGCACATTCTGCTTCAGAGCCCCAGGGGTCGCTGGTTCAGATCCTGGGTATGGACCTATGCACTGCTTGTCAAGCCAAGTTGTGGCAGGTGTGCACATATAAAGCCAGAGGAAGATGGACACAGATATTAGCTCAGGGCCAGTCTTCCTCAGCAGAAAGAGGAGGATTGGCAGTGGATGTTAGCTCAGTGCTAATCCTCCTCCACAAAAAAAAAAAACTTTCTCAAAATACTCCCTGTTTTTGGTAATCTTTTACTTTATTGGACAGATTCTAGGAAAATGGCACTTTCTGTGATTAAACCTGAATTGTCAACAGTAAATGATTTCATTTATGGAAACTAAGTTTACGTTTATAAAAAAAGTTCAGTAATAGAGAAACAACTCTCCATATATTTTTAAAGATATTATTTTCAGTATCTATTGTGTGCCAGGATTTGTGCTATCTATCTTCCCATAAGAGAGGAACCAACAGAGGTCTGGAAGCCAAGGAGAAGCAGGTGACGATATTTTAGTAGACGGTCACCAGAGGCTGCTACAGACGATAATATAAAAATGCATGCATTTTATATGAAATATACAAAAATTGCTCCCGTAGTTGTCTTGATATGGTATAATTTTGTAATCAATTGTTCCATATATACAATACACAGTTCTGGCATGACGACAAAAATTAGTGCAAATTCTTGCATAAGCCACATAAGAAAAATCTTTCTTACTGTTTTCTAATCCTGATGTTTAGGCTTTTTTTAAGTGTAAGTTCAAATTTAGAAGCTGAGCATAATATTTGCTGCCAGAGAAACTTAGGTTCAATTTCTTTTCTACAATTTTTTAAATGATTTACCCTAGGCAGAATGCTTTTCCTCTCTAAGCCTCAACTTCCTCATCTACAGAATGAAGATAATGAGATTGTATTCTCAGAAGCATCTTTGAAGATAATAAAATATCTGTGATTGGCATATAGTATATTATCTATTTTTATTGTTTTATAAATAAAATATACGGCAAGCAAACCTCTTCATTAGACTTTCCCTTTTAAGTGTTTTGTTTTTGTAATTGGCGTCAAGTATAGAGGCTAAACCAAATGAATGTATTATTAATTATATGACGTGAAGATTACTACCTTTTACTTTCCAACGTAAAGACAAATTACAAAAAAGAATGCCAGAATCAGGTTAAACCCAATGATAGCATTTATTTAGATATTTTCCATATATAGTAATTTATTTGGTTTCATTAGTTAATCAACTAGTGAAACGGCCAGTTTAAGTGATAAAGCAAATTATATACATGAGTCAAACTGATACAAAGACAATCAATGCAGTGAGTAATTAACTGTGATTATTTCTCCCTTAATAGAAATTTTTGGTAATTAATACCCACACGGAACCCCAAGTCTTCTATAATTTTCTTAAGCCCTCTCTTTTCTCGCTCCTCTTCTTTAGCAAGCTGTAACTGTAACTATACAGATGATCCACATAGAAACATGCCCTTCTTCTTTCTCCATTGATCTTCATGCCTTTGTATACCCAGGAGCAAATTTATTTCATTTGTTCCTTATAAGGTTTTCATCAGAAGAGCTTGGGCTATGTGAACAGTGTCCCTAGGAGAAGATGTCAGATGTGGTTAGACCCCGGGGACGATACTCAAAAGGGGAGAGGATGCTTTGGATATTTGAGAGTTCAACTCAGTAAATAACACCTGGAGGTGGTCAGCTCCTTCTCTAATGAGTTGTTTTTTGTTCTCAAAGGAAATTATCCACTTCAGTGACCTACATGGTACTCTTCTAAAACACCTGTGGGCGATTTGGTCGTTTACGTTGACTGTGGGGCGGAGGAAGCAGTGTTCCCACAGGAGCGCAGGGAGCATTTTCAGCCTAGGTGGAGAAAAAAAGACGAAAAAGCTTTTAGTAAAGGAAAATAGCTAAAAATTGGTGCAAAAGATTTGCTTTGGTGTTTGGAGAGTCAGGCCTTCCCACCCTTCCTCATACCTGCTTCCCAATAATATTCTTCATGTTCTAGGCTCATTTGCAACAGGAAAATAAGCTCTTTTAGAAATAAAGATTAATTAAGCTTGAGAAGAACTAAGTCAATGGGACAGCCCACCTCTCTCCAGATACTCGCACAAGGCGTCAGACCAGTGCAGGACAGCTGTACTTTTCTCTACTGACTTAATTTTATAAATAATTTGTCTCTATGATTACATTGCAAGGATTTATCTATTTATCTATCCATCCATCCATCTATTCATCCTTCTCCTACCCACTTATTTACTTCAAGAACAATATTGATCATAGTATAGGCCTCATAGCCAAGTGATGAATAAAAGGCAATATTTCAATGACTGTCTCTTATTATGAACTGCATGATATAGAAATTACTGTAATAATGATCTGTAGCTATCAGAGTGATGAAGTTTTAGTAAGTTCAAAGAAATAAAAGCATGCATTTCCTTCAAATGTATTTTAATTATTATCCATTTTAATCTTATTTTTATCTTCTTTTACTCAAAATAAAAATATATTTCAGTATATTCAGGAAACGTGCGAAGATAAAAAATTGTGAGAGTTAAGTTTCATTTCTTTTGAAATTATAAAGATAATAAAGTTTCTATATATTTTTCAAGTTTTTAAATTCTACTCTTTTCTACTGCTAGCTCAAAGCAATAGATTAAGAAAAGATACAACGAAAAAATTATGTTGATGAAATCTGAGTGCAGATACATCTATAGGTTTAAATTTGATCTTTATTGCTGTCATTCTCCCTAGTTCCTTGTGACTCTTGAGAGCCATAATGTCTCCAATGACTTTTATCTACAAAGAATTTACAATTTCTTCTTCATCCCCAAATTCTCGTGCTAAGTGAGCAGGGGATAGAGCCCAGCTTTAGTTATTACATCTTGTGCTCACTGTTGTAACTTGTTCTTTTTCTTAATTTCTAAAAGAAGAACTGCAATATTGTCAAGTGACATATTAGTTAGATATGAAAAGTTAATTTTACAACTTTGAAATGTGCCAAACTTTTGTGGAAAAAAAGCGAATCCTAACAGTGATCACAAAATCAAAACTGACTTAGATACTGGATGAAATTACTGTTGTCCTGTCTCAGGAGACAAGTAAAATCTTTCTAATTGGAATAGAATTCAGCATTATGGATCCACTTACATATAAGGTGTTAGTCTTATATGTAATAATAAAATAGTTTTACCTCTTGTGTTAGATGTCAAAATTATATCTTTGTATAAATATCAAAATACAGCTGTTGAGAGGAAAAAGAACAGAGAACACATGGCATAAATATAAAACAAATAGCAAGATGGCAGTTTAGACAGAACCTTATCAATATTTAAAACAACTCCATTAACCAGGTTTATTTTATGGTCATGCAAATTTTTAATTTAAATTTAAATTGTTTTTATTTGTGACTATGCTAGTAAGAACTGGGAAAATTAAATTGGTATTTAAAATATAAATGAAATGGGATTTGCCTGAGAAAAAAGGGAAGCTAAATGTAATTCTAATAATTTCATTGCTACTAAAGAGGATGATCTTGAAATTATTTAATCCTCTGAAATTAGAAATTACATTACAGTGTGTACCAATTATGATTTACCATATTTGCATCCTAGCTAGTTTTAGCATCCATTAGTTAGAAATGTTCATTCCTTCACATTCAGTTTTCCACTTAATAAATATCTTTTGAGCATATATGTGCCAGACACTATGTGAATGCTGTTGAAAAAATGAAATACACAAACACATATGCGGTGCGTGTGTATACATACTCAGGAATGTACGGGAGATCAAGAGTGAATGGAAGGGAAGCAAGGGCCATGTTGCAATGTGGGCGAGGTAGGCCACAATGTGTTGGTGACATCTGAGCAGACTTGAAAAGGTGTGGAAATCAGCAAAGTAAATATTGAGAGAAGAGCATTCCAGCCAGCGCACATGAACTGAGATAGGAATGGACCTGGCCTGATCAAGAAGCAGCAAGGAGACACTGCGTATTAAGCAGAATGAGAAACAAGAAACATTTTGGCTTTTATTCTTAGTGAAATGAAGAACAAATGCAGGGTTTTGAAGAGAGGAGACACACGGTTTGATATGCATGTTTAAGAATATAGTCGAGCAAGGGTGGCAACAGAGACCAGATGGGAGAGTACCCCAGTGGTCCAGGTCAGAGGTGATGGTGACTCAGATCAGGATGGTGGTAGTGGTGATGGAGAGAAGTAGCCAGATCCTGGATGTATTTTGAAGGCACAGCCAACAGGATTTCCTGATGAACTGGATGTGAAGTGTGAGAAAGAAAAAGATCGAAGATGTCTCCAGAGTCTGAGCAAATGAAAGGAGTTTCCTATCAAATGTTATGTGAATGGCTCTGCTTATAGCAGTTTGGAGGTGGGAAGATCAGGAGGTCAGCTTTGGACAATTGAGTTTTGGTATTAGTTAGGGGTCTGAGTGGAAATATCAAGTAGAGAACTGGGTATTCAGGCTTAAAGTTTAAGAGAACCTTCTTTGATGGAAATATGAATTCTGTGTCATCCAGATTATAGTGGTATTTACAGCCAGGAACGTGGGTGAGATCACCAAGTGAGCATAGATAGAGAAGATGATCAGGAACTGGGCTCTGGGCCACACCACCTTTGAGAACAAAACATAGATATTAATATTATATAAATTTGAATTTATTCTCCAAATCTCAGGTTTTACTTTTTCATTGTGCTCAAAAAATATAACCCAGTAATACATATGTTTAAAGAATTGTAGGTGTAGTTTCATCATGTGTTTCCCTGATGCCTAGATAAAATTTAGCGATAGCTTGTAGCAGAAATAAATCAAATTAAAAGCGAGATTTCCCATTCTGGTTTCTGATTTGGTTTCTTTTGGAATACATCTGTCTGACACTTCTTCTTTACTAATATTTGCAAAACAAGATGAAGCTATCAAATGACATTTGAAAAAGTCTAAAGTCTATGTTTAGATTGAAAAGAAAGTGAAAATGTGAACTCAAAGATAGAATTATGCTAAGTAAGAAAACAGAGAAAATGCATTTTAGTCAAGTTAATTCTGTGTTGACTGGTGCATTCAATGTTTTAGTTATTTGTTTTTGCTGAAATTATCTTATCAGTTTCTAAAATTTTTGATTGGCTCAAACGTAAAAGGGTAGAAGGATAATAATCTGCTTGTTACTGTTTTTTCCTGGATAATATATGTGGTATTTTCCATTATATTATATACATGCTTTTCAAATCCTAATTGGAAACTTCTGCTTTTAATCTTTCTTTACAGTATAGCATTGTGATTATTTATGTGTGATTAGAATTTTATGTGTAAATACTGTAATTTCAATTGAATTTCCTTCTTAAATTTAATTTAAATGATTTATCCCATGTTGAATTAAAACTTGTTTTGAAACTCTTCAATCAATATATTCAACATGAATTGTGAAGTTGATATAAGGTGATATTTATCTATTCATTATTTAAGTATTCTCCTACAGCACATGATTCTATCTATCTATTTTTCTTACTTGTACACACCAATGTTTACATAGCCATATGCACGAACGTGAAATTCTTCCCAGTCACACCCCCTCCCTCCAACAGAGGTCACTAATCTCCTGATTCTTTATTTCAGTCTCTTGCTTTTCCTACTGATTTTTTACGCAGATGAATGTTTTTTTAAATATTAGGTTTACATTTTGTTTGTTTTAACGTTTGTACCAATATTATACAAATGGAAACCAGGACGTGCCCATATTCTGGGCATCTGTTAATAATCCTATTCTGTCCTTTATTTTCCATATAATCTTCATTAGATTTCTCAGAACAGCATCTTTTTCCCGGTGCTAATTAGCAAAATTCAAGCACTCAGTCTTGAAAAATTGCAGGTTTTGCTAACAGTTAACTAAAAAAGTCATTGCAATGTAGAGAAAAAATATCTTCTTTTCCCCTTTAGCTGCAAGAAAAGTAAATAGTATTTAGCATCATAAATCTGTCTTTATAATGCTCAATACAAAGAAGTCTTATAAACTAAGGCCTGTAAAAGTAATCCATAATTCTTAAGGAATTTCTCATTCTTACTGGTCTTCTTACTTAATATTTATAATAACAATAATATTTCAACTGATGTGTCATTTACTATTCAAAAGCTCCTTCAAGGTCTAAGTAGGAAACCCAGGAGGGTTTAAAAGAAATCCATCCAGGATGTAAAGCACTCCTGGGCTAGTGGGTGGGTGGGCTGATATTATCACCCTGGGGGCTAAAATTGGGAAAGGGAGAGAGAAACTGGAGAGGGAGCTGTAGCTGTGAGTGGGGCAGGAATACTTCAGTAGTGGAGCCCCAACAGAATCAACCTGTGTTTTGACAAGACAAGAGCCATGGCAAAAACACACTAATTTCACTATCCTCTCACCCTCCTATTCTGTGCCAGTGCTTCTAAATTTTTGAACCTAATACAAGTTATGGAGTAAAGTAGCCTGTTAACTGTGGTCCACACAGTTCAGCCTCCTGGGGAGAAGGGTAGGAGGTATGCCTGGAGGGCAAAGGGAGACCATCAGAGAAAATTGCTAATATTGTTTATTCAAAGATATAAATATTTGTGAATTTCCTATGTTAAATTCTAGCAATTTATTTAGCCAAATTCTCAAATTCCTTGGGTACATTTCTATATTCCAAGTTACCACAGACAGCAGTTTTAACAATTTTCTCACCACTATATAATGCGAATTGCCATTTCCAGCCTGAATAGCAGTTTCGTTGTCGCTTTTCCAAGCTCCACCAACAATTTCCTTGTGCTTTTCAAGACTTCACCAACTCCCAGGCTCAAACTAATGCAGCTTGTTTCAGGTTTTTGTTATAGCAGCACCTCATTTCTAGATAACAGTTCATGTATCAGGTAGATTTTGCTGTGTAACAAAAAAATCTAAAACTTAAAAATATATAATAAATTTGTTGGCTTAAAAAGCTAATTATTTCATTTAGCTCATGATTTTTTTTAGTGGCTAGGTAGTTCTTCTGGTCCGAGGGAGTTCAAATGATTTCTGTTGGGCTCAATTGTGCTTATAGACAGCTGGCTGGTGGGCTGGATGGTCTAAAATGGCCTCCCTCATATCTCTGGAAGTTAGTGAATTGTGACACAGAAGGCTGACCCCACTCCCATGTGTCCCCTCATCTTCTAGTACACTATAATGGGGTTGTCCATGTGGTTCTCGTATGGTTTCAGTGTAGCAAGCAAGGGCAAACTCTGATGTGATAGTCATTTCAAGTCTCTGCCTGCGTCACATTTCCTATCATCCCACTGGTAAAATCAGGTCATAGGCCAAGTCCAAATTCAAAGGGTGGAGGAATAGATCCCACCTCCTGATGGAGCAGAATCTTCTGCCAGCTCTCATCCTGCACACCTTCAGAATTAGAAGTTGATATGTTCTTTTAAGCCCTTGAAATTTCATTGTTGTTACTATAGCATGACATGTCCTATCCTATCCTATGTAATAGAGGTAATGGTATAGTCATTGGAAGTGAGGTTGCCACTGGCATTATTGTAACGACCAGGTGATAGCCAATTAAGAAATTGATTCATGAGAATGGAAAGATAGCATTTTATGTCATGCAATGGCAAACACTTGGTACAACTCATCAGACCTAACTTGGATGCCAGGTCAAATGCTTAATGAACTTTTAATTCTTGGGGAAGATATTGGAAAATTGAATTATAATGCTGTGTATTGCTTGTTGACTGTATTTGACCAGGTATTACACAAAGATGAGGAGCTCAGAAAACAATTAGATTGTTTTTAAGTCAGAAAAAAAAAGTCATGAAGAAATCTGAAAAATTTAAGGTATACAAATATTGGAGCAGTAAATTGCTTTTAACCTTTACAGTCAGAGATAAAATCATGAAAATATGTGAGCCACCAAGGCCTTTGAAATTCAGCCTTGAAGCAAAAATTAGATTAAGGATGTAGCCCTCTTTTTTATTGCCAAAACTTCTCACTTGATTAAGATGATTCAGGAAAATACATCAAAATAATGGTGTGACAGCTAGTAATACCTGTCAGTGCGTGAAATGATTCAGGACGAAAATCAGAGAAGGGGCATAGCTTTGCCAGAGAAGTCTGGGAGCTTAATTTGAGAGAGAGGCATTTGGCAAAATAGTAAAGAAAGATAGCAGATCTAAAAACTATTTTTTTGCTGGCACACGGAATTGACTAGATTCAAACAGATATGAATAGAGACTGCAGTGCTGTTAAACAAACCATGAGTCTACACTTAAAAATTGCTCTGACTCTTTGAAAGTAAACAGCCTTTTGGTCCCCAACCTGCTGTGAATATAAAGGGGACTGAGGAAGCTGAGCATATTCCTCAGCAGCCTCTGAGGATGTGGTCACTGAGGATGGGGGCAAACAAAATGCCTTTATATTCGTCAACTCAGCTGCCATAACAAAATACCATAGACTGGGTGGTTTAAAGAACAGACGTTTATTTTCTCACAGCCCTGGAGGACAGAAGTCCAAGATCAAGGTTCTGGCCAATTTGCTTCTGGTAAAGGTTCTTGTCCTAGCTTGCAAACTTGTCACCTTCTTGTGGTGCCTTTACATGGCCTTTGCTCAGTGTAGAGAGTAAGAGAAAAAGCAAGCTCTCTGGTGTCTCTTTTTATAAGGATACTGATCCTACTGGATCAGGGGCCCATCTTGTACCTTCATGTAACCTGAATTACTTCTTAAAAGCTCCTTCTCCAAATATAGCCACGCTAGGGGTTAAGGCTTCGACACATGATTTTGAGGGACACAAAAATATTCATTCCATAACAGCCTCCAAGACTGCAGAGAAAGGGGCCATGGAGAAAAATCATCTAAGGAGTCCCCGCTAAGAGCAGAATCAATGCCTAATTAAGAAACGTGCATTACTCCCAGGAAAAGGGAGTGCACAATATCAACCCTCATGGTTTCAGAAATGTTATCAACTGCATTGCCTTTCCACCAGAAGAAATCTATTGCAATTGGACTATCGCAGTCCTATTATTATGTATAAAGTGTATGAGGGGACAGAAACTTGTCAGGTCCTCTGGACCCACAGGAGACATTTCCAGAAGAATTGAGGGACTACTGCCTATCACCCACAGACCACACACATTAAGTGGACAAAGTTTGTGTTTTGTTCCCATAAGAAGGGTTTGATTTTGTTTCATTAAAGGAAAAAAAAAAAGAGCAATGAATATTTGGGAACTAGAAGGGACTATTAGGAAAGGAATATATGCACCAAATATTCCATCTGTTCACTCACATTTCCCAGCCCCGATAGAGAGGCATGGCCATGGGACTAGCTCTGGTCCATGATCTCTGTGTGGCAGAACTGTATGCCAGGCCAAGCATTGATGCTATGTTTTCTCCTGTTTTGAGAAGACTGCATGTTCATTGTGGTGCAATTATGTGTCTTAGAGTCTCCAAAAGCCTGAGCCCTGAGTGACTGTGTGGAACCGAGCCCCCACAGCCGCCACGTGGATGAGAAGAAACATTGACGTGCCAAGTCACTGAGCCCCTGGGGTTGTCTAGTGCAGGAGTACAAACCTACTTGGCCTGTCTGATGTGACTTTCACTGAAATTTAAGAAATACATTTTCAAAATAAAAAATCATGCAAGCTCCTGTTTCTTTCCACAGTGAAATAAAACTGGTAATTAATAGGAACAAAAAGCAAAAATTTTTAAATGACAAAAATTTTATAAAGTTTATCCTTTAAAGGAAGTCAAGCTAAATCTGCAAATTAAACTTAAATGAATGGAAGGAATAAGTGAGAACTATATGTTGAAATACATCACATGCAAAGCAGCCCTCAGAAAAAGTATAAGGATTTCAGCAAATTTATTGGAAAGCAATATAAGAGAAAACAAATCAGTTAACAATAAACTGACATAATATATAATCTGGCAATTTGTGAAATATATATATTTATATAAACAATAATCATTTGAAAATACAATGTTCAATCTTAGTTGTAATCTAGGAAATGCTAATTGAGAAAAACAATGTGATATTTTTAATTTGTTTTATTAGCAAAAATTATAAAGATTTTCAATGCTAGTAAGACCATGAGGATGTTAATTCAACAAACATTCACTGAGCTACCATATGCCTGGCATGTGGTATACAGCAATAAAGAACACAGAGAAAAATCCTCACTCTTATCAAGTTAATGTAATTATAATTATATTTTATAGTTTGTTAAAAGGTGAAAAGTGTTATGAAGAGAAGTAATATGAGAAAGTGGGAGAAGGAATTACCAATGGCAAAATGACAAATTATACTTTGATATATCCAGGGGTGATGTTGATAATAATTAACTGTTTGGCCATTCAGAAGAGTCTGAAGGCCTTGGTTAATGGGCCGAGTGTTAACCTTTTGGTTGCTGGGTCATGGGGCTTCTCAGGGGGAGGTAAGTTGGCTGGGGGAGGAAGGAGGGTTTGGGGTAAATGCTGCTTACTAAACGAGTACGGAATTGTTTCTACTTTTTTTGGAACTGGTCTGATCATATCAGAGCATACTGGCTTAATAATAGCTTAGTTACGAACTTTAAAAAGATCAAAGAAGATCTTTATATTTGAGAAATAATGCAGTGTGCACAAAAATAACCACATTACAACTTTATTTGTATTCTGAATATAACATACACAAACACACAAACACAAACATATTTACACTTATACACAATATATATCTACATAAATTTTATACACAGGCAGGCGTATAAACACACATCATTGCTTGGAAACATATACAAAACTGGAAACAGTAACTGATTCTGGGAGATAAAGGAGAATATGAAAGACAATCTTAATTTTTAACATTTATCATTACAATCTTGCATTTTTATAAGGAGAATGCAATCATTCTTGGATTACTTGTATCACTGAAAATAAAAATCTTTGTCGTATATGTTTTATATGCTATCTCCCATCTTGAGAGGAAAAATGAGTTAAGCAAATCCATAATTTAAAATCAAGCAAACTGAATAAATATTTTCTTGATCTTTTTTAACTAGAACCTCACAGAATATTCAAGGAGGCTGGATATGTCTGAACATAAATTTGCTACAAAGTGGCTGCTTTTGCCACATGTCAGTGTCACTTCACTCGTGGTTTGGTTTTCAATGCAGGCAATGGTTGTGCAGCTCATCAAACGCAACGAACATCTGTTCTTTCAAGTGTAGAGAATCCTGAAGAGATTGAAGTGCATTTTGCTGACAACTATCTTATGCAATACATCTTAGATACTGTCTTGACTATGACATGACATATTTTTCAGGGCACTTCTACATTTATCTTATTTTTTTTTATTCTGTAACCATCATTAACCTCTAAAAGTCCACGATGTGATAGGCAAATGAATATTCGAAAAAGAAAATACATCATTTGGCCTTATTAAGATAAATTCTGTTTTTGTGGTTGTGATTATTATTACTATTTATTTGCTTTGGGGAGTTTGCTGTGTGTGTTTAAAATATCTGTAATCTGAGATATATAACTCATGTAGTAGATTTCAAATTGATCACTACCATGTACTGTGAAATTCCTTGTCACAACGTTTCTATGTATTAAATTTCCTACTTTCTTGTCTGTAAAGTAGCAGAAAATGTCACGCAAGAAGGGCAAGTCTCTTTAAAACCCTCTAGGAGTTTATTGATAAGGAAATTGAAGATCTTAGAGATTGACTTTATGCCTGAGGAAATGGCAGATCTTAGAGATAGGGTGATTTGCCCATAGTTATGCACGAGTTTTTGGCAATGGGAGAGGAATCTGGACCCAAATCTGTGTGTGCTCAACTTATCACTACCTCTCTTTTCCAAAAACAAATTTAACCCCATGTGTCAAAGATGACACTATGATAAAATAAAACAAAAGGTAATAATTCCATAAAATGTTCGTCGTAAATACTATTCAGCACAAAATTTGTGGTCATTTCTCCGCTAGACACAGGATTGCAATTCACTGCTCCGAAAGCTAGATGTGCCTTGATGAATAAAACATGGGTGAACACTTGCAATTTGTATACTTCCAACTGAAAATGTTGAGCCTGGCAACAGTTTACCGTAAGCACTCCTTCTCGCCTCTGCAAACACGGTGTCCACAGATGGAGCCTCTTAGCTTGGGCCTTTGCGTGAAGACAAAAGAGAGCAGAGCCCCCAGCCGACTCGAGATGGATGTTTACCATGTGAGATATTAATGTTGGTTTGGTGAGCCACTGCAGACATGGCGTTGATTTGGCGTATCACAGGCTCCTGATGATACACATAGGGTGCTTGCTTCGTATATCTTCCCTGGAAGAAAGATCACTGAATATAAGATTTTAGGCATAGGACTTGTCAGTTAGGCAGTGGAATGGCACAGGATCGTGAGTCACTTCTAGTCACTTTACTAGAAGTTCTCGTATGTTCTCCTAACATAATTTGTAGCTATAGACTGTCGGGCCAGCCGCCCCTGTCTCATGACACGTTTATGCATTGCATCCTGGCTTAGATTTACATCATATCTTCTTCTTTTACATTTTCTAGTACATTTCATCAAGTCCTTTTGTTTTCATAATTGATATTTTTGTTAGCAAACTTCAAGCAAAAATTTCCCATTTAAAAGCATCTAGAATTTTATTGATTAGGAAAATGAAGATCTTAAAAATTCATTTTATTGAGGGTTTTCAGAAAGGTTATCAGGAAGGTAAGCTTTTTGGGTCATTACATATAGGAAAGTAGTTTTATTTTGCCCTCACATTTGACAGTTTTGTCATATATAATTCTAGGATCAATGATAACAAAACTTTGAAGAAACAAATTCTTGCTACTTTGTCAGACAAGAGGCGTCAAATATCATTAATGAGGGTTTTTTGCTAGTCTTATTCTTGCTAATTTGGAGGTAAAATTATTATTATTATCGAGAGTTTAGCTTTTTTTCTTAATCTTTGTGAAATATCATGAGTATATGTCTAGATATATGTGTATTTAAAATAATTTTCTGCTCGATATTTGTGGACTGAGTAAATGTGAAGATTAATTCAAGTCAGTATATTTTCAGCTACTGTGAAGGTCCTAAATTCTCTCTGCTTTCTTCTGTTGACACTCCTGTTATAGGATGCTCGAACTTCTGGCTTAGTGCCCTGTATCTTTAGACTCTTCTATTAGTTTTTATTTCTTTTACTTATTGTTGAACTTTCAGGGAGATTTTTAAATTTTAAATTGCAAGACACTTATATGAGCATTCTCTTACCTAGACATTTTATTGAAGTTTTAACTATTGGAATTACACTTTAATTTGTAATTATTTCTTGTTTCTAATCATTTTTTCAGAGAAGTTAGTTCATAGTTTTTTCTGAGTAGATCATGTTCTGGATTCTTGCTATAATATTGATTACATAGTGTCATGTTTTTGTCTTCGGACTCATAGATCCAGTTTTTGACTAGACAAATTGTTCTCATTGTTCATAGTCAACTTTTCTTTAATATTGTTCATGTTTCTCAGATATTTGACTTTTGTTGTGCTTTATATTTGAGAGCAGCACTGTGGGAAGTAGTATATTTTCCTTGTATTTGTGTTATTCTGTTTATTCTTCTGAATTAGCTGTCTTTGGGCTTCCTCGAGCAGGTGTGTTGTCATGAGCTGACTGAAATAAGGATAGGCCTTTGTTGGAACGCCTTGGGGTAATGTTGCAATTGTTGAATGGAGGGACACTTAGGTATTTTCTTTTTCACCTGTGTACCCTGTGGAGGTCGTAGTGACACTTGGCTGTGTTCTGCTTTTCAACCATATGCACTCTCCATGCAAATATCTTGCTGTGGTTACAGTAACAATCTCAGCTTGAACCTGGAAGCTGACATTCCTTCTTATACTGAAGGGAATATCTGTGTAAGATGTCCAGGAATATCTAGCCCCAATCTTGGTAGGTGGCCCATTATTTATTTAACTATGCTAGCGATGATCATACCTTTTAGTCTCAGGACTCATTTCTACACTTTAATTTGTGTAAGTTATCTTTTCTAATGTTTCCCTTATTAACAGTTAAAATCAAAAGATGTTTAAAACCCAAGAACATACCAACACACATTCTATTAGTCTTCAGAGCTATGATGTCATCACATCATGTGGTACTGAGAAGTTTCTCACTGTACATCGTGAGAGAACGAGAGTGCAAATGATGCTGATAATACTAAGACTTTACATTATTACAAAAATCGCCCCTGGACCACAGTTTGAAATCCACTGAACTCAGTTATTCAGTTGTTTAGCCAGGGTGAACAATGCCTAGAAGGAATGTACATGTTTCTTACACACTTTCTTTCCTCACAGCCTTTGGTAGATTCAGTCTGGAGCTGTACACATTACCTCGGAGTGGTACTTGGAGACCTACGTTACGGCTCTCTAACCTGCTTTGCCTATCCATGACCTAAAAGTTGATAGAGATACTGCTCATTCCTCACCTTGTGCTTGTCCACTCTGAGCTGAGACTCTGTTGGGAAAATGATGGCTCCCTGTGCAGCAACCTCTTTGCTGGGTTTGCCTTTTCACTTCTCTGTATGTTCCAGCAATTTCGCCCTATCTGCTCTCTGTGTTCCTTTGTACTCAGTTTCCTTTCTCATTCCCACCTCCTGGCAACCACAGATCTGCCATCACTATTGTTTTGCCTTTGTTAGAACTTAAAAAATGCAACATATAGTATGAAGTCTTTTGTGACTGGCTTCTCTCAGTTTGCATACTGCCTTTGGGATTCCCTATGTATACTGGTAATTTCTTGCTTGTTATTGCCGAGTAGTTGGATACATTTTATTGCTTGTTCATAGACATATTGGTTGTTTATCAGTGTTTGCTATTCTGAATAAAGCTGTAATGAATATTTTGTACAAGTCTTAATGTGGATAGGTTTCCATTTAGCTAATTTGTTTTTAAATATACTACTAAATTATTATTTTGATGTTGAAGTGACTTGCCATCTCCTGCAAACATAGTCACTATTTCATTTTAATAAGGGGACAGAAGATGAAACAGAAATATTGATCTGAAGTATATTGATCTGAAACAGAAATTCTTCCACAAAGTCAGTTACAATGGAAGAGTTATGCTTCAGGGCATTTTGAAAAGTTTCAAAGGTATTGGGAACATTTTATTATTATAATGGGTCATAATACAAAACAGAGCTTTTAAATAAATTGATTTGTTATAAGTACTTCTGACCTAAAATTGGTGCTAAAATGATCAAACTTTATGAATTTTCAAAACTGTCATAGGCCTTAGAGAATATTTTAAAAGTTTTACTATCTAGGATAGGATTATTACTAAATGTTTTAGGGGAATAATGGCTTTATTTAGACTAGTGAATTTCTTGATCTTTAAAACTCATATTTCTAATTTTCATAGCCTTTCTCATTTTGCAAAGTATTTTACTTTATTTTACTCATTCAACAAATATTTGTGAGCATCACTGTGTGTTAGGTACTATCATAGATTCAAAAATCAGAGAGAAGAGACGTAAACAAGCACAGAACATTTCATAGTCAGCTTAAGACACAGCTTCAACTGTGTCCCTGTAACCATGGGCGTAATGACACAAAAGAGAGACAAGATTTTGAGCGTCCATCCTTGGTTCTAGTCCTTTTTCTTCTGAGCCAGCTTTTGGGGTTCTCTGCTTTCCAGTCACAACTTGCTTCCCCAGTGGAATTTCACACATGTAACTCTATTCTCTGGGTGAAATATTTCACTTTTCCTTTGGGTTAGTCAACAAGAGTCTCCATTAGTGCTGCCGTCTCTGAACTCTGATTGGAATTCTTCAATCATAACCTATTCTTTCCAAGTAAAAAGTTGTTTTTAACAACTATTCGCTTACTAGAGACAACCTATCTACAAATTCAAATACTGGCCAAATTTCTTAAAATTACAGAAGGTTCTTTATTTTTGTACCAATACAACAACCAACCATGAGTCTCTAAAAAACAGAAAATGGTGAGTAAATGAGGATTGAGTTAGTGAATAAATGAAAAATGAATGAACTAATGAAAAACTGTTCTTACTATACAGGGGAAAATTGCTCTTTCCATTAATCCTACAGCTTCCTATTTTCCCATTAAAATATTTCAGTTATGCAATATTGAGAAACTGAAAGGAAAATATAAAGAAATGGAAGCAAAATTCACAAATTTAATAGTAGACTAGACTCAGTACCCTAGAATGATAGAACGCTGTGGGAGCCAAAGGAATCTGACGTTACTGGCTGGGGAAACAGGGAAGTGTTTATTTGCTTAATAAAGCAATTCTTCAAAACAATAAAATTTAACTTTCCACTGAACAATATGAATTGTATTGCTTTGTTTACATCAATTTATTTTACAGATATTCAGAAGTTTTTGTGGACCTAGAAACTGAGTCTAACTGTTCAGTTCTATTCAACAATGATTATTACAACAGTAAGATCTATTCTGATTCTAAACATATTCTATGGAAGGCCATTGAGGTTGACATATCATATATAAAATATTTATTGGAAGTAATAACTAAAAATCTATATAATACCTTAAAAACTCTAGGAAAAGAAGAATAAAAGGCTAAAACCCCTCTTTTCCCTAAAATATGTACAGTAAAAATCACATTTGAATGTGTCATATAATAAAATCTTCTCCCCCCTTTTCTTGGTATTAATGCTGTTTCATTGGAAATCATTGGAAGTCATTTTAGCAGAAATGTTATTAGTGCTTTTTATCAAAATATCTTATTGGAAATGAAATGAAAGAACCAAACAATCTACAACAAAAATACTTCTTAGCTTGGTTCCTATTTTTTTCAACATCCTTTCCCAAATTCATCTTATAACCCTCAAAGAAAAGAAAAAAGTCTGTCACTATTTTGATATGAAAATAACTTGATAAAAGACAATATTGTCTGTTGAAGGTAGTTTTTTCTTTGTCAGTTCCAAACAGAAGTCAAGATTTTGTATATGCACGTCTGTTTGTATTTTTGTAAGCCTGATCCCTAAGCCTAAAGCCTTTGATTTCAAGGCTACAATGTTGCAGTATTAATGCCGCAAATCCTTTATGGTTTACGCATAAAAGTAGCTGTGTGTAATAGAAATTCACATAAAGTGGGGTAAATCCGGATAGTTGAGAGGTGCTTTTGTGGTTTTAAAGATGAAGTCATGAAGTAAAAAGTTAGACTTAAAAGATTAAAAAAATTGATCCATCTACATCAGCTTCTCTGATCCAGAAAATCTTCCCCATGCACAGGTTCAAATCTCAAGACAAGAAAGAGAGAAATATCAGAAAATGGTTTTTTTTTATGGTAGGTATTTTATCTGATTTGGAGGATCATCTGTCCTCCAAATAATAATTATCCTTGAAATAATTGCTTTCCTCCATATAAGGGTTTAAATTATTTGAAAATTGGCATAAAAATCTCAGGAAATTAACCAATCGTTAGTTATTTCTCCTCTATTTCCCCACCCTCACCTTCCTCACTGCATTTATGAGACTTTGTCACATTTTCTTCTGGGATAATTATATTTCTTCATGAAGTTCACCCTTTAAACCTTCTTTTATTGGAGATCTTTGGATTTTAAATGTCACCATTCATCTGAGTTTGCAAACCGTCCTATACGCATAGTAATTTTGTTGGGGAACAGTCCTTTATGTAATATAACATTCCACCGTCTCTTAGCTGCTTTTTTTGCTGTTGAAAGTTTTTCTGTCCCTCTACTAGTTTATCTTTTAAAATAATATCTTTTCAATCTGGGTGCATTCTACTCATTCCAGGTGTAGATGTATTTCTATTGTTTCTTCTGGCATTCTTAATTCTGTGGATTCTTGCCTTCTATCATTTTTTAAAAATTGCAGACCTCCAAAACAGAAACAAATAGCAACAAACAATGCTATAGAGCTAACAATCCATGACTTTAAACAAAAATAAATGAGATCAAATAAATGCACTGTAATAATATATTGTCAAGCATAATTTAATGGACTGGAAGATTAAGTAAAAGATAAAAGTAGAAGATATTTCACAAATCTTCTGCAACTATGAAAACTTGAAAAACAATTTATGAGACACTGTGAAATGCTTACTGAGGAAAAAATGTTCATGTAGTTAATCTTTTATTATATAAATTAGATGCATAAAGAAATAAGCTAGGGACTGATTTTTGTAAGGTCTTTTTTTTGAGAGTAGTTTTAGGCTTGCACAAAAATTAGAGGGAGGTACAGAGATTTCCCATACGTCCCCTGGCTTTACACATGCATAGCCTCCTCTATTATCAACATCACCAAACAGAATGGTACATTTTCCACGAAGGATGAACCTACATTGACATATCATTATTACTCAAAATCCATAGCTTACCTTATATTTCACTTTTGATGTTGTCCATTCTATGGATACATTTACCCTGTGGATAAACATATAATGATCTATATCCATCATTATAATGTCATACAGAATATTTTCTCTGCTCTAAAATCCTCCGTGTTCTGCCTATTCACGCCTCATCTCCCTTCTCCTCCTTCCCACCCTTGGCAACCACTGATCGTTTTACTGTCTCATTAGTTTTGCCTTTTCTAGAATGTCATGAAGTTGGAATCATACACAGCCTTTTTAGATTGGCTTCTTCCACTTAATAATACGCATTTAAGTTTCCTCCATGTCTTTTCATGGCTTTATAGCTCATTTCTTTTTAGCCCTAAATAATATTCCATTGTCTGGATGTACCACAGTTTATTTATCCGTTCACCTACTGGAGGACAGCTTGGTTGCTTTTGCGTTTTGGAGATTATGAATAAAGCTGCAATAACTATCCACATGCAAGTTTCTATGGACACAATTTTTCAACTCCTTCGGGTAAATACCAAGGAGTTCAATTGTTGGAGCATATGGTATGATTATATTTAGTTTTGTAAGAAACTACCAAACTGTCTTCCAAAGTGGTTATAGCATTTTGTTCCACATTCCCACCAGCATTTTGTGTGTCAGTGTTCCAGATTTTGGCCATTCCACACTGGGTGTGTAGGAGTATCTCATTGTTTTAATTTGCATTTTCCCGCTGACTTATAAGGTGGAGCATCTTTTTTTTTTGAGTTAAGATTAACCCTGAGCTAACATCCATGCCCATCCTCCTCTACTTTATATGTGGGACGCCTACCACAGCATGGCATGCCAAGCAGTGCCGTGTCCGCACCCAGGATCCAAATCGGGGAACCCTGGGCCGCCCCAGCAGAATGTGTGAACTTAACAGTGAGCCACCCAGCCGGCCCCTGGAGCACCTTTTCATATGCTTATTTGCCATCTCTGCGTCTGCTTTGATGAGATGTCTGTTAAGGTCTTTGGCCCATTTTTTAATTGAATTGCTTGTTTTCTTATTGTTGAGTTTTAAGTTTCTTTGCATATTTTTGAAAGCAGCCCTTTATGAGACGTGTATTTTGCAAATATGGTCTCCCAGTGCGTGGCTTGTCTTCTCATTCTCTCCATGACTGTCTTTTGCAGAGCAGAAGTTTTTAACCTTAATGAAGTCAAGCCTATCAATTACTCCTTCACGGATTGTGTCTTTGGTGTTGTATCTAAAAAGGCATCACCGTACCCCAGGTCATCTAGTTTTTCTCCTATGTTCTTTTCTAGGAGTTTTCTAGTTTTGTGTTTTACGTTGGGTCTATGATCCATTTTGAGTTAATTTTTGTAAAGGGTGTAAGATCTGTGTCTAGATGCACATTTTTGCACATGGATGTCCAGTTGTTTCAGCGCCATTTGTTGAAGAGATTATCTTTGTTTCACTGTATTGCCTTTGCTCTCTTGTGTAAGATCAGTTGACATTTCTAAGGTCTATTTCTGGGCTCTTCATTATGTTCCATTAATCTATTCATCTATTCTTGCACCAATATCACACTGTCTTAATTACTGCAGTGTTATAGGGAGTCTTGAAGTTGAGTAGCATCAGTCTTCCAATTTATAGTAACAAAATAATCCTAATTCCACTCTCCTGTCCTTCATATCATTGTGGTCGCCCATTTCCCCTATATACAAGCACACAAAGCTTATGCATAAGTATATCTTATGTATAAGATATATACAGAAGGATACATAATTGAATACATTGTTTTTATTATTGAGCAAAGTATCATCTCAGACCAATTAAGAATAAGAAAAATAAAAATTTTTATTTTACCTGCACTTAATCTTTCTTCAGTGTCCTTCCTTTCTTAGGAAGATCTGAGTTTTACCCTACATTAGTTTCCTTCTCACTAAGGAAATTCTTTCAACATTTCCTGTAAGGCAAGTCTACTTCCAACTGATTCCAATTATTTTGTGTGTAAGTCTTTATTTCTCCTTCACTTTTTTTGTTTTCTTTTGATGAGGAAGATTGGCCCTGAGCTAACATCTGTTGGCAATCTTCCTCTTTTTGCCTGAGGAAGATTGTTGCTGAGCTAATCTCTGTGCCAGTCTTCCTCTGTTTTATGTGAGATGCTGCCACAGTGTGTCTTGATGAGTGGTGCATAGGTCCGTGCCCAGGAATCCAAACCCATGAAACCCAGGCTACTGAAGCAGAGTGCATGAACTTATCCACTACACCACTGGGCTGGCCCCTCTCCTTCACTTTTGAAGGATAATTTTGCAGAGTACACAATTCTAGGTCAGTAGTTTTTGCTCTCAACTTAAAATATTTTACTCTATTCTCTCTTGCTTGCTTGGTTTCTAAGGAGTTGAATGTGACTCTTATCTTTGGCTTCTTTTAGTATTTTTTCTTTATCTTTGATTTTATATAGTTTGAAAATCAGATGCCTGGGTGCAGTTTTTTTGGAATTTATCCTGCTTGCTGTTTTCTAAGCTTCTTGGATGTGGTTTGGTATTTGACATTAATGCGGGGAAATTCTCAGTCATTACTGTGTCAAACATGCTTCTGTTCCTTTTTCTCTTCTCTCTCCTTCTGGTATTCTCATTACGTACGTGCATGTTACATCTTTTGTAGTTGTCCCACAGTCCTTGGATATCTTGTTGTTTTCAGTCTTTGTTTCCTTTGATTTTTATTTTAAAGGGTTCTGTTGATATATCCTCTAGCTCAGAGAGTCTTTCTTCAGTCATCTCCAAGCTACTAATGAGCCCATCAAAGGCATTCTTCATTCCTTTACAGTGTTTTTGATCTCTAGCATTTTGTTTTAATTCTTTTTTAGGATTTCCGTCTCCCTGCTTACATTGTCCATCTGTTCTTACATGGTGTCTACGTTATCCACTAGAGCCTTTGGCATATTAATCCTAGTTATTTTAAATTCCAAATCTGATAATTCCAACTTCTCTGCCATTTCTGGTTTTAATGCTTGCTATGTTTCTTCAAATTGTAATTTTTCCTTTTGGTATCCCTTGTAATGTTTTCTTGATAGCCAGACTTGGTGTACTGGGTAAAAGGAACTGCCGTAAATAGGCCTTTGGTAATGTGGTGGGGGGATGGGAGAGGTGGCGAGGGGAAGTGTTGTATAATCCCATGATTAAAGCTCCGTCTTTTAGTGAGCCTATGCTTGTGAACTGTGAACTTCACAAGTGTTTTTCAGTTTTTTTCTCCTCACTTAGGTGGGCAAGGTGGCTAGAGCGGGCTGGAGTTGTGTATGTCCTTCCTCCCACGTGGAAGGTTAAGGCTGGCTGGAACTGGGTATCTCCCTTTCACAGGCCAGTTAGGCTTTGATGATACCACAGCAGGTTAAGCTCTGGTTGACTGGTTTCCCCTGAGGGCAGGCCTTGTTAATTTTTCTCCTCAATTACTCTGGGAGTCTGGTTGAGCTCCTAGAGGTAAATCTCACAATATTGTGGGGTCCACCTATGACAGGGTCCCCCTGAAGTGTTTAACTCTCAGAGTTGTCCACACTGAGCCTCTAGCAATTTGTCAATTGTAGTTCAGGTGTTCCTGCCTCCGCACTGGTTCTCTCAGTGGTTTCCACTCATGAGTGTCTGCCCTGGTAAGCTGCGTATCCCTCTCTCTGCCTGTCTATCTCTCTAATCTTGGGGGCAGCAATTTGCCCTGGGTCCTCCCCTCTCTCACGAATCCAAGAAGAGCTGTTGATTTTTCAATATGTTTAGCTTTTTACTTGTTTTAGGACTGAGTGGTGACTTCCAAGCTCCTTACATGCGGAACCGAAAACTGGAAATCCAGCTGATATTTACAAATTGTTTAAAAACAAGAAAAACAGGGAAACAGCTAAAAAGATAATAAATAAAATCAAGGAATAATAAATTAAATATATTGAAAAGTATTATGCAGTTCAATAGCTAATTCCTTAAAAAACTTTTGAATGAATAAATTGCAATAAGTATTTGGGTTTATCCCAAGAATATAAGTTTGTTTGCTACCATATTTGTCAGTCTAACCTATTGTTTCAATAAGAAAAACAGCAACAGATGTATTATAACAGTAGAAACTGAACAGGTATTCAATAAGACCCTGTTACTATTTCTAATAGAAATTCTAAATGACAAAATACTAAACGTTCTAAGTATGATAAAAACTACTCAACAGAAATCACGGCAAATATCATGATGAAATATTAAAATAATGTTAATTAAAATCAGGACTAGACAGGAATCTTGTACCAAGATTATTGCTTCATATGACATTAGAACTTCTAGCAAATCTAACAGCACACACACACACACAAAACAACCACAAAGTAGTAGCTGTCATGTAGTCTATGTTTTTCTTCTAATTTTTCTGAAACACTAAAGTTAGGCTCCTTCGTCACTCCCTGTACGTATCTTTCTCTGATTGAGTTAGAAGTACCTATTTTTATAAAATTTAAAATCTACAAATATACAAAATTAGGAGCCAACTTACTATAGTCAAGAAACCCTCTCAGCTGCCCAGTTTCTCAAGCTTCTAGATACTATGAGATGTTTAAGACAAAAATTATTACTCTCCTTTGATGGTATTTTACTTTTTCCTATCATTTTTAGAAAGACAATATTCATTCAAAATTTTGGAGGAATTGACTAGATCAATAATTGTTAAATTATCAAACTGAAACGTGGAATTATGAGACAATACTGATCTTTCTTCCAATTTAACTTTAGTCTTTCTTTGTTTGCATCTTGTAAAATGAAAAGGTCCTAAAAGTATTTCAAACAAGTTTAGACTGATGGATACTTGATACATGTTATGTACACGTAATGCTACAAACATTTTATGCTATGAACTCCTATAGAAACATTTACAGCACTGAAGTAGCCTCAGGCTTCTCCCCAAGTGTAGCAAATATTCCATTATGTCTCTGATTTTCCAATTAATTTTCCTTTAGACATACAAATAAAAATGTACCTTTGAATAAGATGATTTAGGAAAAGGTTTTAATTGATTTCTCAATGGTTCTGAGCCTAGTTTTTGATACTATGCAATTTACTTTCAAATTTAGAGAAACTCTTATTCTATAAATCTCACTTAAAACAGTGCATCTGTAATTTGGGGTGTATATCTTTGATCTTTTTGTTGTGGGTTGGTTTATCTTAGTTTTCTAACTTGCAGATTCTTACTAGGTCAGACCATTATTTAATAAACTTTTGAAGATTTGTAGTCTCTCTTTTAATTATGTACATGTAGAGATATATACAGATAGATAGATAGATAGATGCAAACATACAGGTTTTAGCTATTATTGTGTGGAATTTGATATAAAAACTTGAATAATTCAGAAGGATACACAGTGAAAAGTTAGTTTATGTTCACTTCTGGTCTTCCACAGCAAGAGTTCCCTGCCCCAAAGAATGCATACATTTTAAAAACTATTTAGTGTCAAGAGTGTTGGAAAGTAGTTTTTATTATTCTTACTTTAAAGACTGAGCAGGTTTAAACATGTTGACTAAGGTGTCAATGTCACCCACAGTCAGTGACAGAATGGAGATTCTAAAGCAAGTGTGCCTGGCTACAAATCCTCTTCTCCTTTGTGATCACTTCCTGCCTGTCTTTGGTAGAGAGTTTCTAGACTCAGAGGTCATTGCTGCTTGTCTTCTTCCTCAGGCAGAAAGCAGAAAACATGCTAAGGTACTTCTCTTTGTGTAAATTTGGTGTTTTTGACAGAAAATCAAGTGCCAGATATCTCTTTGTTTCCTGTCTTCCTTCCTTCCTTCCTTCTTTCCTTTCTTTCTTCCTCTTTCCCTCCCTTTTCCCCCTCTTCTTTCCTTCTTCCTTCCTCCTTACCTCCCTTTCCCTCTTTTTCTCTCTTCTCCTGGGCTTAAACCATCCTGTCTGATTCTGCTCAATTAATGTTTGTAATTAAGTATTTACTATGCACAAAAAATGTATTTCCCATGTCCACCTTGGGCAGACCTATGCCTTGACATTGTAGGCAGCAAAAGTATAACGACAATGAGAAAATATTCCACTACAATTAGAAGAAAATATTCTGCTAAATATTGTTCCAGATTACACATGCTTAAAAAACTTCTGTACCAATTGATTCTTAAAACTCATGTCCTCTGATTTCAAATCAGGTTTTTTCCCCCCAATTTCTCAGATCACTTAGGAAGAAATATGAACTGTTTATGGTTTATACACAGGATGGAGACAGTCCCTCTGGAGGCTCTGCAGAATCTGTGTAGGGCTATAGCGTGAGAGGCACTCTAGTAGGAATGTGTGTATGTGTGTGTGTATTTACATATAGCTAATTATATGAATATAGAATGCTCCTCCTGTCAGGTGGCTGTATGATATGACTGGGGAGTTTTCCCATAGCCACAGGCTGCGCATTTGTCAAGTAGAGATAGGAATGGGGGAAAAACATAGAGTGGGCCTTTTTCTCTCATTCTTCTGAGTGTTAAACAAAGTACAACAACCTGACTAATGGTCACTTGATCCACATCTCTGTGCTGTGTTTGGTACATAGCCAACCATGAGATAAAAATTTCAAACAAATGTGACAAAAATGTGACATTATTTTTTTGAAAATTGACTTGCTTTGGCAGTAACAATTTTAAGATGTCACCTAAATGGTTGTTTTTTCTTGTATGTTCCATCTTAGCAACTAGAAGATAGTATCCTGTATTCATAGTTTAAAGTTCTGCACATAAAGCTCAACGAAAGTGTGTTCTTCATGTTGATGATATCCAAATTAAAAATAAAATCAATGGTAACATGATAGCCTTTCCTATTTCCTCCTATATAACATATTCAAAATGTCCTCCTTAGTTTATTATATTAATACAATCAATATAGTTGAAAATCCCATTATCACTTTCTTCCAAAAAATTAAAACTATCTTAATAAAGATAACTAATAAAGAATAGCTCAATTTAGAAATCAACATCTCTATTAAATTGTTATATCATTAGGTACCTTAATTATTTTTGTCAAGTAATCATTTTTTATTTTGTTTTCTCAAGGATGATTCAATAATTAACCTGAATTATTGAAGTAAAAAGTTTCAAAAATTCAAAATAGAGTTGAACTAGTGAATTTATCCTAATTCTTCTTTAGGAGCGTGACTTTTCATCTTATGTACGAGAAATAACTCTGCTTGAAAAGGAAGCATTATTTAGGGAAGAATTAGTCATTTGGGGAATTGGAAAGCAGACATAAATTATACAAAGTGAAGGCTTCTAATATTCATAGTGTGTAATACATAAGTATTCCCAACATATGGTAGCTGAAAGCAACAATAAAATCGCCAAACCAAAGAAATAAAATCCTGACTCTAGTCCTAGGATTTGCTCTCAATAACAAATAAAATATACAATGTGTGAAAGAATGTTTTATTTATGAGGGTAAAATGAAAAGCACCATAGGAAATAAGTTATTTGCTGTAGGAAACATCAAAAGGGCAAGAATTACAATTTGATATGTCTCCCAAGGAGTGCGAAGCTCAGATAAAGGATGTGTCTAAAATTGGAGAAGTGCATACTTAATATTAATAGAAGTCTCCACTCTGTATCCAGACCTTGAAGCGATATATATCTTCCATACTATGCCTTAGGATGACTATTTCATTTACTGGAAACTACCACTGCCTATCTTTATAAAGCTTTGTTTGTTTATAGCAGGAGTAAAAAATGTGTTATGATCTGTGAAACAAAAAGAGTAGAAGTGAAAGCAACTTTTAGAAATATTCCGTGAGAAAACATAGCAAGGAACAGATATATTCAGTATTGTATTTTGAAAAACAAAACCTGAAGTATTAGAACTCAGTCAAATGTGATATGTCTTATATTCAGCCTTAAACCATTATCCCTTCCACAAAAATGACTTTTGGTAGAGGTCCTGTGTTTATGATATGCCAGGTAACTCTCTAATCACTTTATGTGTATTATTTAATTTAAATTTCACATGCCTCCATTATGTAATCACTATTATTCTGTTTTGCAGGTTGCAGAAATGAGCATATAGGCAACTTGCCCAAGGCCACAGAGTCAGTACGTGGCAATTCAGCCTTCAAGTAAAATTTAAAACATGAAAAGTTTGCTTATAGTTTGCCTTAGTTACCTACTGCTGCAGTAGTAATTGCCTTAAAATATAGCTAAAATAACAAGAAGTATATTTGTATTTCTCACATTTTGGGCAGACCAGAAATTTGGGAGCCGCTTAGCTAAGCAGAACTTCCTTGGGGTTTCTTATGAGGTTTCAGTCAAAATGTCAGCCAGGGCTACAGTCATCTGAAGGCTTGACTGGGGCTGGAAGACCCACTTCCCACGTGGCTCACTCAGCTGGCCAGTTGGCTGCAGGCAGACGACCTCAGTCCTTCACTGAATTCCCTGAAGTTTTTCCCACAGGACTGCTTGAGTGCTCTCACGACATGACAGCTGGCTTCCTCAAGTGTGAGAGATCCAAGAGACAAAGCGGAAGTCATAATGCCTTTTATTATCCAGCCTCAGAAATTACATACTGTCACCTCCATAATATCCTACCTGTCATACAAGTCTGCCCTATTCAGTGTGAGAGGGGATCACACAAGTTCATAGTACTAGGAGGTGAGGATTGTTGGGAGCATTTTGGAGACTGGCTTTCACAAAGCTATATAATCAAATAAGAATACACGTTTAAGTACAAAAACATACCTTTTATCCTCCAGTGGAGGTTAAATCTACTTGACTTTTAATATACTGTATTAGGAATAATTCAGTTTCCTTACCGACAAGATATCGGGTATAGAGTTTTCTTCGGATAAGAATAGAGATTGGCAACGTTGGAAGCCTTCTCCCTAGTGAAGTGTTTATAGAGTATTTTTATGATTGTATTGCAACATGTTTTGAATATTTATTGAAACACACACATCCTAAAAGCAATCAACTTTGCAACCAATTATGAAAAAATTATACACTGTGTTGGTATGTAGTTTAACTTCCAAGGTATTTCACATGACAGCTTTACCAATGTTTTGCCACAGCGTAACATACATCATTAGCTTTCTAGCCTGTTCTACATTTATCCTTGCTAGCTGCTGTGAATGTAGGTAAATTTTATAACAACATCCAACTTCTTAGTACCACTTTTCTGTAATACTGAGGATACAGGCTAAGATGGTTGCATCAGTAAACTATTATTACATAACAAACCACCCCGAAACTCAGCAGCTTAGAAAACAAGCATTCTGTTTTGTTCACTGCTTAGGTGATCTGCTGAGAAATTCTTCCTGTGTAGGCTGGCTCTGTTCATCTCGATTTGGGTTCTCTTTTATTATTTTGGGAGTTTGATCGTGGCAAGATGATCCAGGTTAGGCTTACTCACATGTTGTAGATTGGCAGATATTGGCCATAGCATCTCAGTTCCCCTTCATGTGGCCAATTATCCTTCAACAAGCTTGCCAGAGACCTAGGCTTGTTTACATGGTCTCTGGTTTCAGTTGCACCAAGAGAGGTAAAGTCTCAATCAATAAATGCCTTTTAAGTTTATGCTTGAAGCATGCTTGATAATGTCCTGTTGCCAAAGCAAAACACATGGCCAAACCCAGAGGTCAGGGATGGAGAAATAGAATCCATTTCTGGATGGGAGCGGATGCAGAATCACATCATATAGAGGAGTGTATATCAGGATGAAAAGAATATGCGGCTCATACCAAATCTCTTAATCAAGCTCGTGTGCCCAATAAACAGTAAGCCAAACACCAAGACATTGGTGCTTAGAGATGGAGAAGATTTTACTTGAGTTGGCAAGATAAGAAGATGGGAGTATGAGCTTGCTCACATCCACCTTAACAAGAGCAGAAAGCAGGGATTTTATAGAGCTTAAGGGTTTGGCAGGAAGAGCCTAGGAGAAACAAAAGGGTCACTCCTGATAAGCCCCTGGGCAATCTGCAAGGGCTGCTGGGGGCGGGCCATCAGGTGATTGAAACCTCCTCCTCCCCAAAGGCATTCACTTTCTTCTGCAAAGCAAACTCAGAAATCCTCAAGATCCGAGTCACCCCTCAAGTTAAACAAGAAAACAGTAAATTGACAAGATTCATCTATGACTGTGTTGGGAGCAAAGTCAAAAGACAATCACATTCTTATTGAATATCTACAGTAACCCTCAGATACCCTGCTTCATGGCCATTTTACAATCCTGTAGTGTCCACGTTTGGCTGCAAATTATTTACATTTTTCTCACATACAAATTATGGTAACCCCAATTCTAGGTCTCTTAAATCTCTTATCTGAATTATGACTATGAGCTTGGGGTTCAGGATCTCATGATCAAATTAAATCTAAGAGCAGCAGAAGCTCCTTGAATGTGGCTCCTCTTGATCCGTAGACCTAGGCACTAAAAAGATAAGTTATGTGCCTTCCACAACCAGCACGTAATGGAGAGAACAGATAAGCTCAATGACAAAGAGGGGAAGGGGAGGCCAGTAGCAGTGACCAGCCCACAAAAATCCTGAAGTCTCACAGGGCAAAGATTTTGAGGTCCCCTAATCTGGGGGCAGAGAATATTCCTTGATTAGGGCCGGGTTCTGCTCACAGGTATTGTCTCTTCAATCCATTGCTCTCCTTGAATATTGTCTTTACTTTCTGTGTTCTAGGTACCATCTTCTGAGACATCATTTCTTTTTCAAAAGAAATAGCCTACGTTTGCAACTGAGAAGGCTTTTACGCCCTCTTCTTTCCTATTGTATGTTGGGGAGTCCAAAGCCATTTTTCATTTTCTACCATTATAGCAAAAACTAAGTGGATTTCCTCCGAATTTCATTGGAGTTTACTCCTTTAGACAAATGCCACACTCATACTTTTTGCTATCTTGGGTGGTACATGAGACTGCTGTAACACAAAGTCCTAGCATTCTTAGAGATGCTATGATTTAAAAGACCAAGGTTACGAGACACATTTTTAAGCTCCTTAAAAGGCTATTTGTGTAGCTGAAAAGATCTATGGTCTGATGTCTTAACCTCCTACATAACTACCCCTGATCCTGATTTCCTATTTGACTTGAGGCTATTTCTTTTTCTTTTTCCAGCTTTAATGAGATATGATTGACATAGAACATTCTATGAATTTAAGTTGTACAACATGATGATTTGATATATGTATATATTGCAAAACGATTACCACAGTAAGTTTAGTTAACATCCTTCACCTCACCTAGTTATATATTTTTTTGTAATGAGAACATTTTACATCTAGTCTCTTAGCAACTTTCAAATATATAATGCAGTGTTGCTACCTATAGTCGCCATGCTGTGCAGTACATCCCCAGGACATATTCATCTCAGAACTAGGAGTTTGTAGCTGTTGACCACCTTCACCCATTTCTCCCACTGCCCACCGCTCAGTGAGGCTGTTTCTTATCTTGATAATCCTTTGCTGGAGAAGACTAGGAAGTGAAATACAATGTTTTGTTTTGTTTTGGTATATGTGTATGTATGTGTTTTAACAGACTATCCAAGTTGCTTTATATTTCCTCTAAATTCTTCTAAAAACTTACTTTATTGTTTAGTAAATCTATCTCTTACTTCATCACAGGCAGCTAAAAAAGGAAAATGCCATTTTTACATTTTGTGTGGAAGATGCCCCAGCCAGACACACAAGTTCGCTGAGTACCTGGCTAGTTTCCCCACTGTGACACACAACGGTGTTGCCAAACTTCTGCCACTACATCACAAAGGTCTGTTTTTTTCCAGCCTCCAAAAATGGTTTTCTCTGTATCACTCATGTCCTCAGGGACAGCCTTCTCAAAGACCTTCCAGCTTCCACTCAGTCTCCTTAAGATCCTCTCAGATTCCAACCCAGTTTCAAAGCCAAGCCCACATATCTTGGATGTTTATTGTGGTGTCACATGCCTACCAGTTACCAAAGTTTGTTCTGACTATCTATTGCTGCTTAACAAACTACTTCAAAATTAGTGGCTTTAAACAACAACAATTTAATCATATTTCACAATTTCGGAGTCAGTGATTCAGGCACGATTTGGCTGTTGGATGTTTCTGCTCCATGTGGCATCAACTGGAGTCACTTGGTGGCGTTCAGTTGACAGCTTTTTGGTCTGGTGACTTGGGGGAGACAGCTGGAAGAAAGGGATGATCCGGTCCCCTTTCTCTCTCCGTGGAGTCCGAGGACACCCCACGCGGTGTCTTCAGTGTGTAGTTAGATTCAGTACATGGCAGCTCAGGGCTACCCAGGAGTGAAAAGCCTGAAGAGGCAAGACTCAGTACTGGCATGGTGACATGTCCTCCGTTCTCTCCTGATTCAAGCAGTCACAGGTCAGCGCATATTCAAAGGGATATGAAAACAGGCCTGCCTTTCCACAGGAGGCTTGTCAAAGATGCCACAGCCAACTTTAATCTGCAAAGAGGTTAAATTACATGCAACACTTGAAACTTCCTTGCTTTAGTAATCCTGGTTTAGAAACCCTGCCTGCTTATTCTCTGTCATATACGTCCCTATGAGTAAAATGAGAGAAAACAAATTCCTTTGCGTTGGAAATAAAGTAAAACAAATTGTATAGAGATGTTAACCTGAGTCCGCAAATTACATCCAAGGAGAGAAACTATAGCCTAGTTGTCTACAAGATTTGGAGGTAGGCTGTGGGAGAAATTTCTCTGTTCTACATTTATAGTTATAATGATAGAAATAACTCTTTGTCAACGCTTAGTCAGGCATGTCTGTCTTAGGTCCAGAAGTTTTACTTTGAAGAATCCTATCTCATTTAATTCCAAAACCAGAGTGGATAATGCTTGGAATTTTATGTGATAAGTAATAAGGTACTATTGAATTACTTTAATTAACCTATCTGTTTTTCTTACTGTCCTTAATTTCTTCTCATTGAGATCAAATTGATTACAGTATGGACTATGCCAAAAAGAGAGGGCATTGCTAAATTTGCAGGGACACTTTGACATTTAAAAGCAGGAATAAGCAAAGGAAACCCAGGAAGGATAGCCTGTCTGATTAAAGGAAGAGCTAGATAATTTAGGGTAATGAAAAGCAAGAAGAAAAATTATTTCAATGAGAAAATGGTAAAAATTTATAATATTTCAGAAAAGTTTAGTAAAATTAGAAGCATCTATTGGATTTTTGATCATGGAATTTATTGGTAACCTTTACAACAACACTTTAAATATAGTGATGGGGCAGGAGGCCAAATTGGAATGGTTTGAAGAGCGAATAGGAGTGGGAGGAGAGGATGGGAAGAAAGTACTTAATCAAGGTTTGCACTGAAGGATAGCTGAGAAAGGGGTTTGGAGTACGAGGAGCATGAGAGTCAGAGGAGGTTCTTAATTTATTTTGAAGAAATATTTTTTGGAAAACTACCATGGTGCAAAATGAACCGGGTGTAATGATGTGTTTGGGGAGGAGGGGCAAATAGCATCTATAAAAATTATTAGTTGCCAACCTTTTTATAGGAAAATATTTCCCATGGAAAGTTAAACTTTTGAAAAATCAAAAATCTGTGCCCACCACCCTTCTACATGACCCTGTTGGCCACAATCCAACTTCATTCTCTTCGTTATTCTCTGCTTTCTTGGCAGAGTTTTCAACTCCTGTGTTAGAATGCTGGTTTCATTGCAACTGACAGTAAGAAATCCATTTTGTACCAGAGCTGGGTGCACACATATGCATGTATATCTGAAAATACATATTAAAAAAAACAACATATCCCTGTATATATAATAAATTTTTGTATTTTAATTTTAGTCCTGTAGTACTAAAAGAGGAATCTGTGACCCGTTCTGGAGTTGCCAAGATTAAACTGCATTCATAATAATACTAAATCATCATTTCATTTTTTCATTCTTATTCTCTCATGAGTGTACATAGAAGATTTGTTTTTGTTTTCCAGAAGCTATGTGCTATGTAGTGATGCCAACGCTCTTTTGAATAATTGAGGATGTAATTCTGTATTAGTTTTCTAGAAATTTCCAAGTTAGTGAGTTTAGGATATAAATATGTACATGTTCAAATATTCTGCCACATTCTTCTGGGTACTTCTGTGTTCTTACTAGCTATCCTCAGTTTTATCTGTTATAATCTCTGTAATCTCACTTTTGTCCAATAAATGTTAGAACATAGTATTAGTTTATTATAAAATAAAATGTATTTGTGATATATTTTTCCAATATTTCAAAGTGGATTATGAGCTTAAAAGAGGGAAACTACAAGACTTACTTTTTCAGCCATGTCATTGATGTCTAATGATGCTGAAAAAGGTCAAACAGACATATCGTAGGTTTTTGACCCATGAAAGAATCTTCTCCAAAAAAATATGGACAAGTTGTGTAAGTAGTGAACACAGAGATGACAAATGCTATCACTCTAGGCTTTATAGATAATAATAATTTATCTTACTTTGTCTTACACAACAGAAGATTTTCCAGTTATCTTATGCTACCAGTTAAATCATAGCATCATTTTGAGACCAATTGCCTAAATTTTAAAGAAAACTGAATTAAATGTTCTAAATGTAGAATTGATGAGCTCCTCAGGAACTCTAAGTTTTATTTTATAATTTTTCAAACTGAAAATGAAAAAGCCACTGAAGCATCTTAATAGGGTAAGCCATCATATCATAGTGGTTTGAGAAATGCACACAGTAGCTGAATGATTAATAAAGCTTTATGGAATTGACATTGCTGAATGCCTGCTTGATGAGAAGTCAGTGATAGAGATCACAGCACTGCTATTTCCCCAAAATGCAGTAGCTTATCAAATTAAAGATGTAGCTGCAAGCGTGAATTGATACTGTATCTTATCTGCAGAATTGTAACTATGTCTCACAAATGGATGAATCTATAAATAATAGGTAGACTTGTTGTTCTGTGCTTTTTCTGTTGGCTATCATACCACCTAATCATCAAAGAAAATCTTCTTTTATAGGAATGCTTGAAAATAAACAGAAATAGTGCTAAAATATTCAGAGAGTTGAATAATCAATTTAAATCTCAGGGTGAATTCAGGACCAATTGTGTTATTTGCACTGATGATTAAAACTTGCTGCCTTGACACAAATCAGGCCAGTGGCACCGAGCTCTATAAGTAGTTATGTTGTCTTTGCCACCATGTCCTCACACGGGAAAAACAGATTTCACTGAAGATTGTCCTTCAGGTATCAGTAAAGTATTTATGAAAGCTCAGTCTTAACTACATGTTTTAAAAATATTCTGTGTGATGAAACCAGAGTACATATAAAGCCCTCCTGCTGTTTGCTGATATACGATGGTTGTGTGAAAGTGTGTATGCGAGTCTTTTGAGTTGAGAGTTAAAGTAACTTTTTTCCCATGAAATGGTATTTTCACTTGAAGAAATAACTGACAGACAAGTTGTGCTTATTCAGACTTGAGTATCTGACAAATATTTTCATGAACGTGGATGAAGTAAGCCAGTTACTTCAAAGAAAACAAATAGCAGTGTTTGTTGCCAATAATAAAAATTGAGCTTTTAAGCAAAAATTAAAATTTTGGAAAACCTGTGTCTGCCACCATGAGCTTGACAGCTTCGCAATACTTAAAGGCTTTGCTGATAAGACTGATGGTGATATTAATAAATGTGGCTATTTTAATGATGTATAAAAATATATTAATATTTGGAAGAATCTGGTGCTAGAATTTGGAAGGGTCATCCAACTCAAAAAAAATTCTTTATGAGATAATGGAAAATAACATTTAAATACTTATCTTCTATGTCTGGAATGCTTGTGAAACAAAAAAGGAATTTCAACTATCTGAGAAACTAAGAAGAAACAAAACTCTAGCTAGTTAGAATAGATGGGGCAGCTGCAAAATTTACAAATATAAAAAATAAAAACAAGGAATAAAAAGCAACCTATTACACAGAATTTCATGGTACTCAGCATGTAAAGTAAAATTTTATCACTTAAACTTGGCTAGAAAATTCTAAATCACTATTCCTGAAATCCTTTATTACTAAATGATCATACAGTTGAACTACAGCACTAAATGCTCTGTCAGCTTTGGGAATCAGTCTTTGTGGTTGATGTCTTTTGGCTTCAACCAACTGAGAATCATAGAAGAAAAGAGAAGTTAGACTTTGGGTCCTTTTTTCTTGAGCTTGTACTGCTCACTATTTTCTAAAACACATGTAAGTTTTGTGAAGCACTATTCATACTTTCCTTGGAGTCTCAGTGTCACTAATATGGCAAGTATTAGGATATGATCTGCACCATATTCCTGTGTGAAAGAAGATTTGATACTAGACTGTCAAGTTTATTTTCTGTCCATACTTACACAGGATCCTTTTAAAAAAAGTGTTTGTGACTGCCATCTTAAACATTATCAGGAGAGGCTTTCATTTGCTCTGTTGGTGATTTCCAGAATCATAGTCCATAGAAATAAACCAAATATAGTAAGAGATCAATTATAATTGATCACCCTTCTTGGTAGATCATTGAGGTCTCTATTTTGAGTTGTATGAAATTTGGCACACAGTAGTTGCATAACGGCTATTAGTGCCACATGCTATACTTAGAAATCCATGAACATATTGAATACCCAGGGGTAACAGACAGTTTTCTCTCATTTTACATTTAAATATGACTTGAATATTAGAGGATAGGGAATTATCAAATTCAAAAGTGGCTTCAAGGTGAATTCCAGAACAGAAGCAATTTATTTATGCTAATGTCAGCTAACACATACATAAACAATTTCAAATAACTGTCAACACTCTATTACCATAAATCTTTCCTAAAGAATTGATGCTGCTTAGAAATATTTCAACTTAATATATTAACTTTATTTAGTTAATAAGAGATTAACGTATAAATATTTAATGTAACTCATATCTATGTTTATTGTTTTAATAACATAAGTATCTTTTATATCCCTGTCATATTTCCACTTCTCTTTTCCCATTCTTATATCTTCATTGCCTCCACATACAATGCTCTTGAAATAAAGCTGATGTGGGAATTTTTTTCCCAAAAGTGAGAAAAATGCAAAAACAGTACAATTAAGACATTTCACATATCTTTCCTAATTCATGCACTACTTTTGGCTCTTCTACCGAATAAATGTTTAATTTGGGTAAATTATCTATATTCTCTGTTCTCCACTTTCCTTATGATTAATTGGGATTAGATGATGGGATGGATTAAAATATTGTTAGCATATCAAATATTAAGTATGTAAATACCCATGAATACTGCATATAATTTCTTTTTAGTATTTACTATCTTCAGTGCCAATGCCTGCATGTACTTTAAGTAAATCAACAGAGAGGGGAATTAAAAGTACATGACAGAATGAGAGTCAGAGACTCTCATTATAAACTCATGTTTAGCCTAACATATATTCAGATGATAAGACACAGAAACAATCATGAATATGTGTATATATGTGACTTAATATAAAGATATATTACCCATAGAGGAGGCCTAAAAGCAATGACACCCAGGAGCAGAAAACATACCCACCACCATATCTTGGTTTCTAAATATCATTCTCCAAGAAAAGGAACCAGGGCTCCTTGGCGATATCACTAATACCAACCCTGGAAAAGGACAAATACAAGCTAAGCCTGGAGTGCCTTGTAGTACCAGAAAGTATAGAGGAGGAAGAAATTTTCCTCTCCCCTCTAGGTCCTTCTGGCTGGTCTAAGAATTAAATTGACATGAGACAGAATAACAGGAGAAAAACAAAATTTAATAACGTCTACATGGAAGATACCCAGGAAAACTGAGTAACTTGCCACAACCACTGAAGCCACCACCCTAAATGACATCTTCATCTAAAGACAAAGGGGGATGTTGGAGGTAGTGGTTTGGAACTTCTGAGAGGAGGAAGGCAATTCACATGGAGATGGAAAAGCAAATGTTTGGTAAACAAATGTCTGCCATGCCTTGCGGAGACAACGGAACATGGAGAGGATTTTGATCAAATGGGCCCCGCTAGGTTCCTCCCTGTCTACTGCACCCAGTTCATATTAAACTAGACTTGTCTATGGTGATGGTTCCTCCCTGGAACAGGTCTTCTATCTTAAATTCTTTTAGGCAGTTGGGGTAAAGTCAAAGTTTCTTTCTGAGTCTTTTGTTCCTAAAAGTAATCAAGCCAAAGAGACATATTTTGGGGTGGCAAATTCTGCTCGCCTACAAAAGTAAAGAAGTGCTCACAAAGCAAAATGATGGGCATGTAAAAGGACACAGGAGTGGGTCTGAAAGATCTCCCCATGTTCAAAGTTGGAAAATTTTAAAATAAAATAAATACTGTAGTATTGGTTTATAGCTCAAAATATAAAATAAATATCCTTGAGTCTATACAGACATAAATAAACATTTATATAAATAAAGCAGGGAAGAGAAGCACACCTTCCTTATGGAAGATTTCCAAATGATATACATAGATACCCCTCCAGTGGATGGAGCTTAATCTTCCCATCCCTCGAATTGGGCTAGACTTAGGGACTTGTTTCCAAAGAATAGAGTAAGGAAAGAGAAAAATAATGACTTTACTCCAGAGAAATTGCCAAGCCCTACCTTAAACGAGAGATGAAGGTTAAAAACATCAATGACGTCACGTGGCTATCATGTACTCCTTCATAGGATATGATGCCAAAGACTTTTCACTCTGTTGTATTTTTTTTGAAAACCCATAACTCCAGTCTAATAATGAGAAAAAACTCCAAACAGACCCAAAGTGAGGCAATTCTACAAAATACCTGTCTAATACTACTCAAAAGTATCAAGGTCATGAAAAACAAGGGATGACAGAAACTTTCCTGGACCAGAGGCGATGAAGGAAACACGACAATGAAGTGCAACGCGGTACCCTGGGTGGGATCTTGAAACAAAAGGAGGACGCAAAGGGAAGAACTTCACCAGTTTAATCCAAATCAAGTCTAGAATGTGGTTAATAGTAATGTACCAATGTCCGCCTTGTTGTTGCCTCGGTCCCAGGAGGAGATGGCATTGGTTGGAGACAGTCCTGCACTTTGATTCTAAAACGCTAGGATGCGTAATATTAGAGAAAGCAGGGAGGAGAGAGTGAAAGATTTTCATTAGTTTCATCATAGGTGGTACAATTCTACTGAACTGATGATTGACATCTTCTGACACTCCTTTCAAGTTGCATTTGTTTTATATCATTGTTTCTAAGTAAATACGCATTTACTACGTGCTAGCATTTCTTGAATTTCTTCACCTTAGACATGGTACAGGGATCAAATTGTGATCACAAAAAGTACCGGAGAAATGGACACGTGCTTGAAACAGAAGTGTAAACGTATAATCCTCTTTAATTAAATGCACATACTTACATATGCACACTTGTTAGAGGAGGAAGATACATTTTTGGAAGCTTAGTATAGTTCATTTCATAAACATTTTAATTAATAACATTTCAAAATGCAAGAGAATATGATCAGCAGTTATAAAAACTAAAAATACCTAACAATTATCAAAAAGTCCTAAGCATAATACAAAAATATATAATTTATCAGAATACATTGTTCACCTTTTATTCTGAATTGGACATGTTTCTGAATTCAAAAGTAAAACCATGGGGCCAGCCCCCTGGCTGAGTGCATGGGTTCACATGCTCCACTTCAGCAGCCCATGGTTCACCCGTTCAGATCCTGGGCACAGACCTACACACAACTCATCGAGCCATGCTGTGGCGGCATCCCACATAGAAGAATTAGAATGACTTACAATTAAGATATACAACTATATACTAGGGCTTTGGGGGAAAAACAAAGCAAGATTGGCAACAGATACTTGCGCAGGGCCTCAAGGCCAATTTTCCTCACAAAAAAAAAAAAAAAATTAATTAAATTAAACCAAAGATTGCAGGTAGTTAGTTGTTAATCTATTACCTAAAATCATTACCTTGAAGGAAACTCCCATTTATAGCATATTCGAAGTTATAAATTTTCTATGTGAGATTCATAAAACAAATATGTGTATTTCTATTTCGAAATGATTGCTTAGTAGCACAGTGTTCAGAGTTTTAATCTTCCATTTAGCAAAGGTTTGTGTGGAAAAGACTGCCCCAAACTTAGGAAAATAGTTTACATCTGGTGACAAAAACATGAATCATTGTGAAACATTTTGAATAATAAGATTTTATTTTCCACAAGGATACAATTGTATTTGCATAGATTTATACTGTATTAAGGAAATCTTCTAATCATATTTAATTAAAATAAATAAAATGAAAAGACCAAAATTATTTAATATTATAGATGCTTATTTCTTGTTTGTTAAATTTAAATGTATCCCATTTATATATTTTATTATTTTCTCAAATGTTTCAAAGATAATCTTGTTTCATCTTTTTGTTCAAAATGCATTTAATTTTATTCATACCTCATTCTTTTGCCAGGCATTTATAATTGAGGATCCTTTGTAAAACCCTCCTGATAATTCATTGTCTTTAAACCCTTGCTTACTGTTGCTTAAACTTTAAGGCGAAAACTAAATCTTTATGAAGACTGAATTGCTTTTCTCATTCCTTTGGCACTTCAAGTATCTGTTTTTAGACTGTTTTAGATGTTTGTAGCTGCTGGATTTTACTTTGCATTTTGGATTTAAATAAAAGATTAAAGCAAATTCCATGGAAAATACCTTTATGCCAAAGTAATATCTCCCGTGGGCCCTGTAAAGAGTCAATTAGAAATTTTAAAGAGCTTACTGGAAAGAAAATCAATAAATTCAGTTTTGAATTAAATCCGAAGCTTTCCAGAATTCCTTGTCTTCTCACTTTTAACTCTGCTCATTTGCAGCTGAGTAGGGAGAACACCCTCCCCCGCCCTCTTGCAGTCATTGCGCGGGAGATGTCCCTGCTCGAGGGCAGGAGTTACCGACTTATTTTTGTGATACCTTTGCTGGAACTGCCTGATTTACTCTCGCTGCTCACAAGAAACTTGCGAGTCCCCTTTAAATCTCGCTAAGCAACTTGTCTCAGTGATTTCCCACAAGGCTGTAAGCTCTACAGATTTATAATACTCTGCTCATTTATACACTCTATTTCCTTTCAGGAGTTTTAAATTTCCTATAAGTCGTTAGCATTATGTGTCCCTTTGCTCTTGTATTATGGAGCCAGAGGAAGAGATGTGATCAGTGGTGTTTTAATAACCTATTCATTATTTATCGTGCTACTGAGATGGAGCATTGCTCTCTTGCTCCAAGTTCTGGTTTATTTAGTCTCTCCTAAATTAAAGAAAACTCTTTGAGTCACTCTTGCCACTACACATTAGGATAGCTTATTCTTATTTTCATAGGAAGAAACTCTGATGATATCTGATAAAACAAAATACTAAAGGTTAATACTGATCTGTTTGTCACATTTCTTAGTCCTGAAATAATAACATTAGAATTAGAGCTACTGATCAATTTTTGTTCACACAGGGACAACATCTGGTATTCCTGGTATCCATGTCAAGGAAAATAGAAATCTGGTCATACAATCTTCTTATTACATTTCTTCCCTGGGATGTAATGGTTTTTATTTATTTTTTTACTTTTGCTAATTGCATAAGTTGTTTTGATCTGTCTTCCACCTGGCAGATAACTTTTGATGAACCAAATAAACTCTTCATGTGATTGTGTACTGCAGAGGAAGCTGCTGATATTAAACCTCGCTGGCTACAGTTCGCTTACACTATCACAGATGGCACGGAAATTAAAACAGGTCAATTATCGAATGCTTCATTATTGCTTTTGTGGGGGAGGAAAAATAAGGGTTTCTAGAGATTTAGTCATTCTTCTCTTCCTCGTACAGAGAGGGAGACACTTATAAATGGGGATTTCCTTTATAACTGTAAATTTCCTTCACAAAAGGGCAACTTTTATTCTGTTTTCAGAGATTCTCCTGTGTCTACAACATCTCAGAAATAATCAGCCCAAAATAATCCTTATGCCAAAGAGGCGTATTTGGGGTAGCATGTTCTACTCCCCTTTATTTTACTCGAGAAACATGAAAACTAGAGTTTTTTATAGTCAGGTATGTAAAGATTTTAGTTATAAATATTTAAGTCTGGAGAAAAAATTATTATCTCCATTGACTGCATTTGTATCATCCACAATCATGAGGTCAACGTATCTGATTATGTTCTGATAATCTCATCATATTACTGATTTTTCTGTTGACTACAGAACCGGGAACATGACTGACTCTCCTTTTCTGACACTAGTAATGGCCAGGCCATCACTTCAACAGACATTTACTTAATTAATGCTCTCCATGGCATAATGTACTTAAAAGCACATCAGAATCATTCTGAATCAGACAGAAAGTAATCAATAGATGTCTAAAGGGACAAACTTTATAATATTGTCTAAAATGAGAAAATTGAGTATTGTATTAGAGCAAATGAAGAATTTCAAAGTCACATCACATTTATTTTTGAATCAGGCTATGGAGAAATAATGAAATTACTAGTAGGTTTAGTTTTTATTCTTCTAAAATATGAAATCGTCTAATAAATCCCCTTTATGCCTGGTCTATAAAATGGAAGACAGGAGAACTCCTTCAAAAATCAACCACAAGCAACAAGAATATTGGGTCCTTCGTGTGTTGAGAATAAGAATCATGCAAGACTCACACTGTGAAAAATTACTCTTAGAAAGCATTAATCATGTCTTGATATCTTGTGTTCAAAATTGCAGTTGATTACTTATTTAAGTATATTTTACATGGCTGTAAGAAGATTTGAAACATAATAATGATAGCATAATAGCTGATAATTATGTTGTAGAAAAATGAATCAATCCTCTCATGTAACAGATATTTTTAAATATTTGAGCAAAATTAATAGAAAAGCTGAGAATCCTCATAATTGAAATTAAGATATGATGCTGCCATAAATTAGAGATTACTATTTTTTTTTTTTTTTGAGCAAGATTAGCCCTGAGCTAACATCTGTGCCCATCTTCCTCTACTTTATATGTGGGACTCCTGCCACAGCATGGCTTGACAAGTGTTGCATAGGTCCGCACCTGGGATCCAAACTGGCAAACCCTGGGCCACCAAAGCAGAACGTGCAAACTTAACCGCTGTGCTACTGGGCCAGCCCCAAGATTATTACTACTTTAATTGGAATATTTAAGAATAAACATTGTTAAATTAATTAAAAAAGGAGGCCGTTAGACTGAGTGTCTCTAAAGCCATGGCAGCCTACTTTGTAAGCAAACCAAAACCTAAGCCTGTAAATGCCTCAAGTTAGAAATCAAAATGCTAGGGATGGGGCTGGCCTGATAGCATAGAGGCTGAGTTCATACCCTCCACTTTGGTGGTCTGGGGTTTGTGGGTTCGGATCCCAGGTACAGACCTAGCACCTTTCATCAAGCCACGCTGTGATGGCATCCCACATAAAATAGAGGAAGATTGGCACAGATGTTAGCTTAGTGACAATCTTCCTCAAGCAAAAAGAGGGAGATTGGCCACAGATGTTAGCTCAGGGCCAATCTTCCTCCCACACATACACACACACAAAAACAAAACAAAACAAAACAAAAAAACAAACCCACTAAGGACAACCAGTCGCAAACAGCCAACTAAGTTTTAAGCTACAGCCACTCAAATAACTTCCTTCCTTTGCTTCTGCGCTTTTTCTCTGTAAGTCTTTCTCCAGGCTCCTGTCAGCCATTGCTCCTAACCACTTCTGGTTTGGCGCTGCCCTATTTGAATCTATAAATGCTAAAATAAACTTAAAATTTTTAATATGCCTCAGTTCATCTTTTAACAACAGCTAGCTATCCATAGAGATGCATGAAAATGGGAATGAGTAAGGGAGGTGGAGTGGAAGTAAAATATCATGCTTTGTTTAGATCTCAAAAGTTCTAAGCTTTTTCACAAGAAATAAATTTGTAACTATGTGAGGTGATGGATGTTAACTAAACTTGTAATAATATCATAATATATACATAAACCAAGTCATTATGTTGTACATCTTGAACTAATACAATGTTATGTGACAATTATCTTAATAAAACTGGAAAAAATAAAAAATTTAAAAAACAAAGCCTATTTTCACTCACTCGGTAGGATGTTCAAGTGATTAACAGGAGATATTTATCTACATTTTCTCTATGCACAGTTCTAGAAAGTAAGTTTTTAATAATCTGAAGTAGTTAAATTTTATTGTCCATTTAATGAAGAGAAACTCTAATTCCATAGGATTTCTCTTTGAGGCCTACATTTGTTCCATGCAAAGCCAGTTGTCATTTCTATTTCCCTGCGTATAATAAATTTGTGAAAGAAATTATACTTATGTGTTTAATTAAATGTAAACACTGTCACTGATGTTTGCTTAGATCAAAGGATAAACACTTGGTCTTATTTCTGTTTTCTTCAAGGAAACAATAGTAATATACTTTTCTGTTTTGAGAGAAGTATATCACGGTAAAAAGTGCTCTTTAGTTCTTATTTAGACTCATTCTCCTTCTTTGCTGCTTTGCTTGGGAGTCATAGAATAGATAAAGATCCTTTATATAAGTAATCTTCAAACTAACATATTCACAATAAATTTGTGTTCTATTCAAAATATTCTGAATCAGGAATCCAAACAATGAAAGGGAATCAGTGATTTACATTAAAAAATTGAGTAACTGAATTGATTCTTTTCCTCTTTCTGTGAGAGTGGTATGAAACATTGGGTTCAATGATCCATTCACGTATTTAGGAAAAGACTTAAGAGATGCCCCATATACAAGCCAGACAAATGGGAAGTTGAGAGCCCTGGGACCTCATCAGGCAATGTTACTTTTGAGGCATCCACGCAAAACCTTAGAAGGTGTTTCTCAGTTTTGTGTGTGGATAATCTGCTGCTGAACACCCGGGGTTTCCTACTTCAAATTCATAGATGGTGTATCTTCTCGGAACTACTCAGTCAAAATGTGGGCAGTGGGAAGAAGAGTTCCAGAAATCCACATTTTTAACTACTCTCCAGATGACGCTTGTGTACACTCCAGCCAGTGCCTTGGTGGCTTCACGGAGATGAATTTGGAAACTCCAATTTAAATGTAACCCCTAATTTAAAAATATTGGGAAAACTGTGGCCAAGAAATTTTATGTGATTTCTTCAAAGCTAAATAGTCAGTCAGTGATAGGAGACAGGACTTGAAAAATGGAGTCTTCTTCCTCTTGCCTGTAGTCTAGCATTCTTACTACACGACCCTCATTCCAAAAGTTTTCCATTAGGTTTCACTGGAATTCCCACTAGAAATCACATAAAAGTTGGCCAAATTCAACTTGTAATATAAGATATATCAATGTTAAAAACCAAAAATTGCATATATAATAAGCCTCATGTAGAAAACAATAACCTAATTTAAAATTAATTTTCTATGGTATATTCCTTGCTTGATCTGACAATTCTGGAAACCACATGAGGACTATGACTTTTGAAGAGTGTGCAGCCAGGCCACACATTTGTCTATATTGAACGATACCTGTGAACTCCACAGAGGCCATGAAAGTACGAATTGAAAATGACTAACCTGTTTTACAAAAATGAGAACAACTACATTTTAACACGTAGTTACTATGGGACTTTCGTTTTTTTGCCTTTTTGCTCTCAGATCTTTTTTTTTTTTTTTAATTATTTATCTGCTCCACTATTTTTGAGAAAAGTATTAGTAGTGTAATTCAACTGAGCATAGAATAGATTTGATGCTGTAGTGCAAAAGGCTGAAAAGGAGATTCTAATGGAAATTCTGAAAATCATGAACATTATTCTAAGGTCTTTTGACTTTCCTCTGAAAAGAGTGGGTCATTTTTAAGCTGATATTATCCATCCCGGACCAAGCCTTCTCTCTCTCAGAGCTCATTCTGTTATTCTGGTGGCAATGTATAGATGAATTTGAAAACATAGATTTTGAAAATTCAAACAGATTAGCTGAAATTATAAAATATGTAATAAAGCTTATTCTCACATTCCGTGAGAATCATGGTCAAGATTCCATATAAGAAAATGAAAAATTTAAAGCACATAGATGGTGAAGAATTTGAAGAAAGTTAAAATAGCAAAATCATTTTTATAAGTCACAGAAAGTCATAGCAAAATACCTAATCTTTCTCACATCTTCAAGAATGCTTAAACACGTGGTCATAACAAATACTTAATCTGACTATATGTGCACATTTAAAAAAACACATGAAATAGAAATGAACTCACTATGATGATCTTTATATTTTTAGTTAGCATTTAATTTATAAATCAAATTTCCATTAAAATGTGTTTAAAATTTATTTTTAAAAACATAGAATTTGTTTTCCTGTAAACATATTTTCTCCTACCCAAAGCTCACCTTATTCTCATCTCTCTTGGCTGTCTTTGGTTTACACTGGAACACTGGTACTCTATATTATATATATAAGTTAAATCATGAAGAATATGACTGTGTCTGAAAACAATACTGATCCTGAAAATAATATCCAAAATCAACTATGATGGAATGCTTCAAATATTATGCAATGTGCTAACCAATTTAACTACATTGTTTCATCCATTATAGTAGCAGAGTAGAATAGATATTTTAATTTCAAAAATTAAGCACGGAAATTGGTGCCATTACTTGAAATCAACTTTATAATACTTGTGACAACTGATTAAAATGTTTAACATTTACCATAATAATATTTCCAAAAGTCTTCAGTTTTCCTAATAATTAAGAGACTATTTTGATCACAAGTGAAAATTTTCAAGAGCAGCACCATTTACACTCTGGGTCATCCACAGGTGACCATAATTACCTACATATTTCTCTCATATTGTATTACATAATGCCTTAAATACCATTTTATTTAGATACCTTAGAGAGAAGCACTCATGAACAAAAGGTAAGTTCGAACATATATTTACTTAAAAACCAGTCATAACTAATGGATATTTTCCCACATGCTGTGCCTCTCCAGAATTCAGAGTTAACTGTACCCCACTAACATTTTCTTGAAACAAGCGGATAGTCTAGAGCCCCGTGCCTGGATAACTTCCCTCTTGGGCTGTATCTGGTTCACTGTTCTTTTACCCCAGGGGAATCAGAAGTGACTACTAAAAAATTTAACTAACAGACACAAAGACAAAATAACGAGAAAAAGGGCCAGAACTTGAACATTAGACTCCACAAGGAGAGAAAGTAAAGATAAGAAAAGGCTGTTAACGAACGTTTTGTATTTGCAGCCAGCTCTTAATTACTTCTGCTAATGAATGGGAGCAGGATGGTAATAAGCACATTAGAAGGCATTCATTTTTCTCTTTGAAACGCCATTTCTTGTAGCAAGTTAGCACTCCTAATTATGTTTCACTAAGTATGATATAAGAATTAATTTGTAATCTCTGAATACTCAGTTTATAATGTCAGGAGAAAGAGGCTGAGAAATCTCTGGAAGGACAAGGAGCCAATAATCAAAACTCCAGGTTTTGAGTGAGTAATCCACATAAGAAAAAACTGTCTGAATGCTATCTCTGGGCAACACAAATTCTCACGATGATCAATAATACAGAGTGCAAGCATATGGAATCTTATTTTATTCACAAAAACATTCTGCACAAGTGCTGTTAATTATTATAGATTTTATGCTGCTATTTTAAATGGGGTCTCTTCTTTCAACTATACTCTTTTTACTTTGCAGCTTTTGTGCAGAAAAGTTCCTAATTATCATATACTATTTTATCCTTGGCCTACTTACTGCATGACTTTTATTACTCCCAAAAGTTTTTCCAATGAATTTTCTGTTTTCTAAGCGTAAAATCACATCCCTTACAAATAATAATGCTTGTTGTCTCCTCTCTTATAATATTTTATGTTATTGATTCTTTTCTGCATGCCACTAGTTCCATAAAATTATTATATCATATGGATGAGAGAAGCCATTTTTTACTGCTTCAACATCAATGGGAATATTTCATTATAAAACATTAATTCAAGTAAACTTTATTATTAAATCACAACCTATGTATAGAGAAGTGCAGGAAGCAGAAGTGCACACTCTGATGAATTTTCAAGAAGTGAGGCTCTTTATGCTCAGTACACAGAACAAGAAAGAGAACATCACAAGCATTCTAGAAGCTGCCTCTGTGACTCTTCCCAGATACTGCCCATGGCAAGGGTAATCACTATCCTAACTTTATTGTCAAAGAGTATATGTATTGTTTTTCACTTTTATGTAAGTAAGACAATGTGCTGCTTATTGTGTCTGACCTCCTTTGCCAAACATTATCTTGGTAAAATTTTTTCATGTTTTTGTGAATGTTTATAGTTTTAAAAAGTTCTCACTGTTGTATCGTATTCCATTATGTGGATATAGACACTTGGTTTGTTGTGCTATTATGCAAAAAGCAGTTACGGACATGCTTATATGTATCTTTTTGGTGCATATATATGCAGGTACATGATCATACCATGTGTGAATAGTGAACGTTACTCCATTCTTTTCTGTTTTTAATCTTTAAAAAAATTTTTTAACCTTTCTTTCCTTGCCTTGCTGTGCTGATCAGCACTTCCATTACAACACTGTAGCAAATGATTATGTCATAGTGGGTACCCTTGAGTCACTTGTGTTCTCAGTGTGGAAACTTTCAGCAATTCTCCCTTATGCATGATTTTTGATGAAGGACTTTTGTAAATGCTCTTCATCAGAGTAAAGAAGTTGGCTTCCATCCTAGATTTGCTAATAGTTTTGTCATGAAATGATATGGAAGTTTTGAAATTTTTTCTGCAACTATCAAGATGATGATATAATTTTCCAACTCTTTTGTTAATATAGTGAATTAAACCACTCTTGCATTTTTCAGAATAAATCATATTTGTTTCTTTTTATATATTTCTGAATTCACTTTGCTGTTATTTTGTTTAGGACTTTTACAGCTTTGTTTACAGGAGAGATTGGGGTCATATTTCTTTCTTATAATATCATCATCAGGTTTTGGTACTAAGGTTATGCTGGCCTCATAAAAATGAGTAGAATAGAATTTTCTATTATTCTATTCTATAGAAGAATTTGTTATATTGGTTTTATATCTTTCTTAAACATATGAAAAAATCCATGAATCCATCTGGACTTCCAATTATCATTGGTAGAATTTTTAAATAACAGATTTACTTATTTTAATGGATAAAGTGTTATTTATATATTCTAGATCTGTTTGTGACAAAATGGTAAGTTTTATGATTAAAGAAATTGGTCTGTTCATTTTAATTGTCAAGTTTATTACTGCATGATATTTCATAATTTTTGTAATCTTTGAATTGCATTGAGGATCTGTAGTTATGTCTCCTTTTTAATTTCTGATATTAGTAGCTCGGTTTTTATTTCCTTATTGTCTTGAACAATCTTGTTGGGGGTTAATTATTTTTTATTCCTTCTTAAAACAATTTTTGGCTTTGTTGTTTTACTCTATTGTATATTTGTTTTCTATTTCATTAATTATTATTATTATTTACTTTCTTCCATATCTTGAGTTAGATTTATTGTTCTTTATCTAGATTTTTGATATCAAATATTAGATTACTGATTCTTTGACTTTCTTATCTAAAATAGTTATTTAGGGCTATACATTTCTCTCTAAGCACTGCTTTAGCTGCTTCCCATAGAATGTGGTATCCTGTATCTTCTTTACAATTCAGAAAAAATATTTTGTAAATTCTGTTATGGTGTCGTTTTGACCTATAGATTTTTTAGAATTATATTGTCTAATTTTAATCCTATGAAATTAATTGGCTCTTATTTGAAAGTCAATTGTGCCCAACGTTCCATGGCACATGAAGTACATTTTGTCATTGTTATTGTTAGGTGCAATGTTCGTTCTATATATACATGTATCAGTTGAATTAAGTGTTTATTTATATTTTTCAGTTATTTTATATATTTTTTTCTCTTGGTGGCTTATTTGATCAACTCTTAAGAAAGTAGTGTTAAAAGCTCTTCTGTGATTGTGAATTTAATTTTTCATTTCAGTCTTGCCCATTTTTGCTTTATATATATTTGAAGCTATACGGTATATCCATAATAAGCTGGCATTGTGATATCTTCCTGTTGGACTGACTTTATTATAAGGAAATGTGTCTCCAGTAAGTTGCCTTTTTTTACTTTGTCTGATATTAGCATAACTACTTTGGGTTTTTTTGGTTAATGTTTGCATTGTATATCATTTTCATCATTTTACTTTCAAACTTTTGATGTCTTTTTATATCTTAGATTAATATCTTAGGTTTATGTCTTAGAAGCAGAAAAGATTTTTAAAAATCCACATGTAAATCCTTGTCCTCTAATTTTGTGTTTTATTCATTTGCAATTAATATAATGACTGACATATTTGGGATTATATCTGTCATACAATTTTTCCCTATTTTATCCATATTTTTAATCCTTTATGCTTCCTTTCTTTTTCTTTTGAATTAACAAGATATATATATATGTTATTCTAGTTTTCCTTTTATTAACTAATTAATCATTTTTATTATTTTTTGTGGTTAGTCAAGATTATAATATTCATTTTTGAACTTGATATTTTCAAATATGAATATTTCCTTTTACTATTTCAGTAATTTTTCTAGAAATTTTGCATTATGATTTCCTATATTTTAATTCGACATCTATTTTAAAACTCATAAGATGTCAACTTAACTGTATTGTATAGTCATTATTCATTTATGTTACTACATCTTTGCCCTTTCATTGTTGTTCTTTCCTTCCTTCATTTCCATGGTTCCTCCTTGGGTCATCTTCCTCCCATTAGGGTACTTCTTTTACTATTTCTTTTAGTACAGGATTGTTGGTGAAATATTTCTCAGTTCTTATTTATCATCTCTATTTCTTTTCATTTTTGAAATATGTATACATATATATTTTTTCTACATATTGAGTTTTATTTTGGTGATTAATTTAATTCACAGATAAAAGATGCCATTTTACTTTCTTCTGGTTTCCATTTTTCTACTGGGAACTTAACTGATTCTCATTGTTGTCTATCAAAAAAGCTCTTATGGGGCTGGCCCCCTGGCCGAGAGGTTGGGTTCTTGCGCTCCGCTGCAGGCGGCCCGGTGTTTCCTCGGTTCTGGTCCTGGGTGCGGACACGGCACTGCTAGTCTGGCCACGCTGGGGTGGCGTCTCACATGCCACAGCTGGAAGGACCCACAGCTGGGAATATACAACTATGTACTGGAGGGCTTTGGGGAGAAAAAGGAAAAAAAAATAAAATCTTTAAAAAAAAACTCATATCTATCAATCAGTTCTATAGTTTTGTTTTGTTTGTTTTGTCTATATCTATATCTTAATTCCTACATTCTACTTTCCCCACTTTTATCTTGATAGTTTAATGATTTTTAGGTTAATCATTGACTTATTTATTATAACGATTTATTCTTTAAAAATGTTAATATTTGGGGGTGGCCTGGTGGCACAGTGGTTAAGTTCGCACGTTCCGCATCTCAGCGGCCTGGGGTTTGCCGGTTCAGATCCCGGGTGCGGACATGGCACCACTTGGCAAGCCATGCTGTGGTAGGCGTCCCATATATAAAGTAGAGGAAGATGGGCACGGATATTAGCTCAGGGCCAGGCTTCCTCAGCAAAAAGAGGAGAACTGGCAGTAGTTAGCTCAGGGCTAATCTTCCTCGGAAAAAAAATGTTAATATTTATTAAAATTTTCTTCTGCCATCAATTTAAATCTGTATAGCACAGTAGAAGGTAGGAATTAAGATAATATAGAAATAACTCATACGGTATTCTTAAAAGATACGTATTGATTTCTTTACCTTGAGAAAATATATCTTAGAGTTGCTCTTTAGGCAATAAAGAAATCCCCAAGAAATTGAAAAGCTACTGCTACAATTAGTTCATGCCTCACTATATTTATGACTAAATTTTTCAACTTTTGCTGACTTATTTAGATTGGGAGTTTATTATTATAAAATGCTCATCTTTGTCAGGGTTTTCACAGTTGACTCATTGCTTCAGAGGTGCCTTTTGGATAAGACAAAGACACAGAATCCTATTTATTTTTATTGATGTAGCTGACATATGGAGTTTTTTTCTATAATTTCACTTTACTTTTATTATAATTTATTCTTAATGCTTCCATGTTTTTCTCTCATTCTCATACTGATAATCTCTTTGTTTTATTTTGCTCTGTGCATGTGTGACTTTTACTCCTAGTGATTAGAAAATTCATAGTCAGATAGTTACTTGGTTGTTTTTTATGTTCTAAATGGCGTATTAAATTGATTCATCAACTTTAGACAGTGTAAGAATAGCAAACATTCATCACCTGATGGAGCTCTGTCTATGTGCTTTGCATAGATTAATTCTTTTCATTATTTTGCTACAACCATGCGAGGCAGGCATTGCTATTACTCTTATTTTATAGTTGAAGGAAGGGAGGCATGTAGACGTTTAGTAACTTTGCCAAGTTTACATTCCCAGTAAGTATTCGAGCTGGGATTTGAACCCAGGCAACGGATTCTGGAGAACTGTGTGTTACACTACTAAGTTAGTTTGCCTCTGGTGTTTTACTGATAAAGAAGGTGAAATAATTAGAGACTTTGTACTTCCTTCTACCTGTCTTAAACTTTCTGAAGTCTCCTTCACTCTCAGTTTTTCCTACAAAATCATTATATTTAGATGCTTTGGAAATTAATGTCATGATTTTCAATAATTAAACTTACAGATCTAGATTGATCACTTGTCAACTTTTCTATTAATGACCTTTAAAGGATGAAGAAATTAAGGCATTTACATTTCCTACCATGGTCCTCTTCCCACAATATCATAATTTTTGTTGCATGTCTGTTCCTGTGGTTATCCTACTATAGTATTTCCCAGTCAAAGTTTCCAAAGGGCACTCTTTTGCCCTTATCCGAAGCTCCTCAGCATTTAGACGCCTGACCATGGTCTATTGCTTGAGGCGCTCTGATCTCTTGGCTTTAGAACTGATGCTTCCTCAAGGTTTTCCTGCTATCCACTTGGCTGCTTTTGATTCTCCACTCTCGTTTCCTCCTTTTAAATCAAGGCCCCTTCCTTTTCTCTCTGGACATTCTTTTGCTTGTGATTTTTAAACTAAACCTTGCATTTTAGTGTCATTTTCATCCCAATGATTCACAAAATTATATCTTTATCTGAGAACTCTCATCCAGAGATTGGTATATTCAGCTGCCTCTGTGGTATCTCTTGATTATCTATAGTGAACCGCCTATTTTAAATCTCCCCTTAAAGTTTCCAAAACAGACTCTTGAGTTTCCTCACCTCAAAAATGCCCTCTGCTCCATTTCCCTCATCTGAATTAAACGTGATTTCCTCAGTACCAGATGCTCAGGCCAGAAACCTAAATGTCGTGTTCAGGTCCTCCTTTGCCTCATTACGCACTTCAAATCCTTCAGCATACTTGGCTATTTTGTGTCTAAAATGTAACACAAGTCTTAACTTCTCGTAATGAATTCTAATATCGTCAAAGTGAAGTGGCATTGTCATATGAACTATGCCAATGTTACCTAACTATTCTCCCCAGTTCTACTCTAGCCACTTCTAATTCAATGAACACGCAATACAAAAATGTGATCTCCTTAAAAACAAAAATAGGAATCATGTCACTTGCTGCTTAAAACATTTGATGATTTTCAATTGCAAGTAGAAAAATAGTCCTATTTACATAGACCTAACAGCTTAGTTAGTCAATCATTGCAATCTTTTTCCCCAAGCCCCCTCCTACCAACTCTGCTCTTGCAGTGTGTGAGGACACAGCAAAAAGATGGCTGTCTATGGACCAGGAAGCAGGCCCTCTCCAGATGTTGAATCTGCTGGTGCCTTGCTCTTGGACTCCCCAGCCTCCAGAATCATTTGATGTGTCCTTACTGTTTCCTTCAGTGCTTGGCAGACCACTGTGAAGGCACATCACTTTTTCCTTTTTTCTAAGATGGCTCAAGATTCAGTAGGCCTTTCTTCTGAATGTCGGTGTTGGATACAGAAGCTTTGTGTCTGAGATCAGGCCTCCACTTTGGAAACCAGCAAGACACTTGCCTTCACTTGCCTCAGTCCCAGCCGTTCTGGAGGCAGCTGTAGGCAGCCTTAAAAGAGACGGATTCTAATAAAATCATTGAAAGATTCCCTACAACTGGTCAACTATTGGCAAAAACTTGGTAAAATCCTTTTATCTTAGTATATGATGAAAGCCAAAACATTCTAATATAGGCTTGTGTTCTCAGATTAACAAAGAACCACAGAATTCTGGAGAAATGAAACTTAATTCCTTGACATGGGAGTTGTTGTCTCATATACTTTTGACATTTAGAGTTGATATAAAAGAAGTTTGTCTTTTTACTTAAGGTCTTGGTTATGCACCTGCAGATTGCTACCCTGGTTTTGTTAAAAATTTGGTTTTATCATCAATATCTGAACTCAGAGAGGATCATATTAAGGGATTTAACGTTCAAAGACAGAAAATGCAAACTACATCAGTGAGACGCTCCTCTGCCTGTGAGGAAAGGAGAGCTGCAGGATGCTGCTGAGGGGAACATGGCTAAATAGGCCCAACCACTTAGAAGAACCATTTGGTAGCTCCCAGCTACCACTTCTTCTTGCAGGTTAAGGAGACTTAAACAGAACTGTTTGCAAAGGGTAGACTCAATCTTGCTGTATATTTATACCAAAATAAATAAGTAAGGCTATGGTGGTTTATTACAGGTTGGAATGCTAAGAAAAAAAAAAAAAAAAAAAAAGAAGCCAACTCTTTTCCTACTTAATGGCCTTTGCACCTTTTTTTGTTTCCTAGAAATGTTTCTCCTCCCATGGTTGGATCATTCTTATATTTTTAATTATCATATTTTCAATTCTTTCTAAAACCCTCTGGAATCAGTCAGCTTATTATCCCAACAGCTTATATTTTCTTACTTACATTCACCAAAATTTATAGTTATTTTCATTCTTTCTTTTTTTTCCTCTTCCCCTTTTTTAAGGTATGCTTCTTTTTGGTGAGGAAGATTGGCCCTGAGCTAACACCTCTTGCCAATCTTCCTCTTTTTTTTTCTCCCCAAACCTGCAGTACATAGTTGTATATCCTGGTTTTAAGTCCTTCTAGTTCTTCTATGAGAGATGCCACCACAGCATGGCTTGATGAATGGTGTGTAGGTCCACACCCAGGATCCGAACTGGCAAACACTGGGCTGCAGAAGCAGAGCACGTGAACTTAGCCACTACACCATCGGGCTGGCCCCTATTTTTGTTATTTCTTTGACTGTTTGGTTTTCAGCAGTGTACCATACCAGAATGTAAGCTCTATTAGACCAGAATCCATACATCTCTTCTGCATTTTATTCCAGTGCCATAAAAAAGGAACTCCATAATTATTTATTGAATGAATACATTGATAAACAAATGACTAAATATCAATTTTATCTGGAATATGATTTAAATGTTTATGAGGATTCATTCCTGGAATCTATTTCTTCAAGGGTTAATTGAACAAGTTTTCTTTTCTTTTCTTTTTTTATTTTGCTGAGGATGATTTGCTCTGAACTAATATCTGTTGCCAACCTTCCTCTTTTTTTGCTTGAGGAAGATTAGCCCTGAGCTAACATCTGTGCCAATCCTTCTCTACTTTGTATGTGGGTCATGCCACAGCATGGCTGATGAGTGGTGTAGGTCTAAGTTTGTGGTAGTAAAGAAAATTAACACAATGCCCATCCCTGAACCAATCATCATAGCCAGGAGGAGTCACTAGTCTAACTCTATGTTGGGAGAGGCTGGGGCTGGGAGTCCCTAGGTGAGAAAGAAGATGCTCAAACACAAAGTAATTCTGGGCAAATTACTTAACATTTTTATGCTTCAGTTTCCTTATCTGAACTAGGATCTGAACCCACAAACCCAGGCCACCAAAGCAGAGTGCACCAGACTTAACTTAACTACTGCATCATGGGGCTGGGCCCTGAACATATTTCCTTTAAGATTCGTTGTGTTTTCTGCTTTAAGTGCATCAGTCCTCCTGCAGTAAGGCCTATTTTCAGTAGGCATTATCCTCTCACTACTTCTTTAGTCCACTTGTTTTTTCCTTCTGTAGTCATTTTAATCATTTGTAGCTTTTCTTCATGTTAAAAAGTTTGGCAACAGTGCTATCCTGTTCTTATTATTCATGGCTATGATATATTTGTCTTCAATCTGTTTCACTCTATTTTAAATCTCCCATTTTATCTCATTCTTTTCTTTTGTTTCATCAATTTTGGCTCCATCACATTGAATTTATGTAAAATTCTAAGTTTTCCTATAGCTTGAAATATTTGTAGACTTTTTTCTACATCTCATTTCAAAATGGTTCTTAAATATTTTGGCTATGTCCTTCTCGTTGACTTGTTATATATTTTTGTGTAAGTGTCTTGTGATTAATTTAATTTACTTGTATCTAACATGAGTAATTCAATGACCCTTAATCAATTTTCCATATAATGTGGATGCAACTACCTATTATGTTCCTTTTGACAGCATGAGAAGCTTGTTTTCATTGCAGTCCTTTTATTTTTGGACTACATATTTTATGTTTCATTTGCTTTTCTGTGTCCTGAAGGAGCTGTGCTGGGTGCGGGGATGTTTGAAGGGCTATCTTGGATTGCATTGTGGTTAGTTTCGGCCGTCAACCAGTATTCTTTTCTTATGCTCTTTTCTGAAGTCCTGTAGTGTTTGGGGGCACTCGAGGGCTTTGGAGTATTTGACCAATTCTGGTCGATACCCTTGATATCAACAAGCCCCAAATACTCAGACGATTGCTCTAATTCACCCTACTTCTCAGAGTATTGCCCATTTTTGTCTAGGCTTGCAGAGGAAGAAGAATCGGAGAAGCGTGTAAGTAACGTCTCCACTGCTATTGGTCAGCATCTGGGAGCGGAATCCCCTGGGACTGTCTCTTTGTGTATTTCTCCATTTGGTAGCAACTCCAGGGGATTTATTACTTTTATTTCTGTCGTTTCTTCTTCTAAAACCTGGCTAAGTGTGTAGTTAGTGCTGAGAAAGTTTTATTATTCTACCCTTATTTTACAGATTTGCTTTCACTTAAAATATAAAATCTGTAAGGCTTGACTGAGACCAGGGATACGAAGGGTAGACTAGTGTAGACGAGTTAAGCCAAGATGTCACAACTAACCCGTCTGACTTCACATTCCAATTCTACCAATTACTAACTATTCAAATAAAATAACTACCCTCTGCTTGTTAATAAGGCATGGTCAGAAGACTTGCCTCACAAATACTGTTGAGCATTTCATGATTTATATGGGTAAAGTGAGTACACTTGAATTTGTAACAGGGTCATTCTCCTAAAAAGTATATCGAATAATCATTTGATTACAGCAAATGTTATCTATAGTAAGAATAGAAAAAGAAGAAACCACAAGCGTTTCTAGGGAGCCAATTATGTAACTTAAAATGGAGGAGAAGGTGGTTCTGAAGAAGAAAACTTTCTATTATCTAGACTTCACTTCCCTGCACTTAGGAAATATTGCAATAATGTGTGAAAAATAGACAGCTAGGTGAACCCAAGCTTTTGAATGCCAAAAACTTAAAGAAGAAGTGCTCACCAACCAAAATAAATAACCAAATTTGTGAAAGGTTACTGGAGGTGATAAACCTTCTGAAGATTGCACAACGCTTCAGCTTACTTTCCATCATCCTCCAAAGGACATAACTAGAAATTTTAGTTGGTTCCTTACCCCCCATAATGAGCAACAATCAGAAATAAACACAAATGGACACTAGGTACAAAGAAGAAAATAAATAAATAAATAAATAAATAAATAATGAAAGTGGAAACAAGGAAGAGATGACTAGACAACCAAAGTTGTGACAGGACAATTGAGTAAGAGGAAAAATAAGAGTTGACATAATTCAGGGAGGAAATCAAAAGGAGGTTTTCAAGAAAAGCAAAGGCTAACTTAGTTGTAGTACAATGGAAAATAACAGTATGGAAAGCACAGTACAGTGCACAATACTGTAAAGCAGAGACGTATGACAATTATCACTCAAACTAAAGGGAAACAGAAATAAGGAAATAAACAGTATTAAGGACAAAGTGATAGGCACAGATTACAAAGAAAATCCATCAAATAATTACTTGGAGTGCCTAAAGAAGAAAACTAAGACAATGGACCTAAACATATATTTTAAGTTACAATTCAAACAAAACTTTTCTGAAAAAAAGAACATTTGGAACTACATGTTTAAGTGGCAGACACATGCCAGGGAAAATTAAGCTAGAATAGTTAAGACAAGAATAATAATAGGGACCAGCCCAGTGGGAGAGTGGTTAAGTTCACATGCTCTGCTTCAGTGGCCTGGGGTGCGCAGGTTCAGATCCTGGGCACAGACGTACAGATCACCCATCAAGCCACTCTGTGGTGGCATCCCAAATACAAAATAGAGGAAGACTGAAATAGATATTAGCTCATGGCCAATCTTCCTCATCACGAAAATAAACAATAAGACAAGAGTAATAATAAATTTATTAAAATGTAAACACTAAAAAAAATCTTTGGGCGACTAAGTTTTTTAAAAATATGAAGTCCCCCTTAATAGAAGGATAACCAGAACGCTATGAGACTTCTCTGTAGTGGTATTCAATGCACGAAGACCAAAGCTAGTAGACACTCAAGGAAGAAGCATCTGATACAGATTTCACTCAGCAAGTACGACTGCAGGCGAGACATTTAACTTCATAATTTTAGAATGTTTGTTTTAGAATACAAATGTAGGGATAGAAATGACAGAAGGGAATGTAAACGGAAGGAGGAGGAGAGAAGGTTGAAGGCAGAATAAGCTTACCAATTGTCTTATAAATGAGCTTAAATTTAAAAGATTCTACCAAGGTACACTGTAAAAAAAAGTAATAGTGTTTATTATAAGAATTGGATAATGAAGAGAAGAAGGGATAGAGAAGGAAGATTGCTCAAGTTCTTTATATTATTGTTCATAGTATGTCACTAATGAATACTACCTAAAAAAGAAAAAGGCAGGACTTATAGAGGAATGAATATAAAGGAATATTTTAGAATAAAAATACAAGCCTATCTAAATATCAGAAAAGGTACCACCAAATGCAGAGAAAATAGAGCACATAATAAAAGACCATGGAAGTGAGAAAATAAAAGGGCCCTTAACTTAAACTCTAGGAAAACATCTTATAATCAACAAATTTTTTTTGACTAAAAATAGAAACTTTAATGATTTTTATGCTCAAGTTAGGTTCTGATTAATATATGAAAACATATTTGATAATTAATCGCACCATCTCAGAGTCAATTTATGAAGCACTTTGATTAACTGATCATCTATCTGTTTTTCAGCAGAAAACTGTATTTGACTATTTTATTAACCTTTATTTAAATAACAGATGTCCAGCTAGTATGACTTGTTTTCTCAATGATTTAATGGTGTCATTCAAATCCTTAAAAAGCACTTGGGAAAAAAGAATACATAATTTGGGACCATAAAATGAGAATGTCCATAATTATAAATATGATTTTCTTGATATAAATTATAAACAAAAATTACTTATTTTAAAAAGTAAAAATAAACTGCATTATAGATTGAAACTTATATGTTATTTTGAACTCTCATGTATATGGTAGATAGGTTTATAGATAGACAAATGGAGAGATACAGAGGATTGCTTGATATTTAAATAAAACAAATTTAAATAATTTACATCTTCTCAATTTCACCACTTACTGAGAGACCAAGGGCCATCTAGTTGATCAATGTAAATCTCAGGTTTCCCATTTGTAAAATAGAAATAATAACCCCTCGTAATTGGTAAATTAGTACACACAAAATTTGGTCAGTGCCATTTTAATAATCATTATTAATCACTGTATGAACTCACTAACTTTTAGTCCTTGGGAGAGTTTATATGTGTGTATAAGCACATTGTGTGCATTCAGTTGTTCATGAAAGCTGTGAGAAACTAAAACTTCAACATTACAAATTAATTATTAGGTATCTGTTTAAAACTCATTCCACACTGTACTGCAATTTCACTTGTTAGCACACTTTTACAACCTTGTATGCATGAGAAAAGGAAGATTAATAGTAATACTATTAAAAATAATAGCTCACTGAGTGTTCACTATGTCCTGTACTTTAAAAATTTTTTTTTGCTGAGGAAGATTCACCCTGAGCTAACATCTGTTGCCAATCTTCCTCTTTTTTTGCTTGAAGAAGATTCACCCTGAGCTAACATCTGTGCCAGTCTTCCTCTATTTTATATGTGGGTTGCTGCCACAGCACGGCTGCTGATGAATGGTGTAGGTCTCCTCCCAGGAACTGAACCCTGGGCTGCTGAAGTGGAGCGCACCGAACTTAACCACTAGGCCACGGGGCCAGCCCCTGTGTGCTCTACTTTTAAAGTGTTTTCTGTGAAATAATTCAGTTTATTCTAATAGTGAGATTCTGCTATTATCCTTCTCACTACTGAGGAGGAAACTGAAACGAACGGATGCTGTGGAATTCCCCCTAGATTATGCACCACGTAACTAGTTTATGACAACATAAATGGACTTCCTGCACGGCCCTCATTGTTAAGGATTGTGTTGTCTTGGGAGAGGAGTAAAGATATTGAACTTGTGGATCCAATGGGTTCGAGCAGCAGATGCGTTTCTAGGAAGTGGAGGCTGATCACTTCAAGTACCTAAGGAAGGTTACATCAAAATTATGCAGAGTTTGGCAAAAAATTTGTCAGGGACTGAATACTCTTGAGAACTCTTTATTTATCCTTTCTCCCCCTAGACTTGGATTATTTTAGATTCTCGGAGAAAGAGGACTTAACTAAAAATGGTTAGCTAAGTACTAGTTGTTCAGCCACAGTCTCACAGCTCCTTTGTAATTTCTTCTCTAAAACTCATCTCTTAACTATTGGCGTTTCTCTGGGCTCTGGGGATCTAGCACTTCCCCTTCAGCTCACTCTCCTTAGACGAGCTGCTTTCTTTCTCCGTAATTATTTATATCACAAAAACTCCAGAATGGAAGTCTCTCTTGTGAATTAAAGACTTGACCATGCAGGAAATTACTCATTGCCCAGCAAACATCTCCCAGGCACTTGAACTTCTCAGATCAGATGCTGCATCTGATGCTGAATGCAGAAGCCACGTCAGCTATTTTCACAAAAATAATTTAACAGTGGAAGATCGAAAAGGCAACAACAGAATCCTGAGGTAACTTAGAGATGGTAAATGCAGGAAGAGCTACGCCCCTGCGGGAGTGGATAATAACAGTTCATGTGCAGGTGAGAGTAGTACCGGTGGTAATCAAAATAAGTGAAGAGGTGTTTAGGAGGTAGAATTAAAAGAGCTTGGTATTTGATTAGATGCGGGGAAGAGAGGAAGACAAAGTAAAAAAAAAAAAAAGATGTTTAGGTTTTGGCTTAAGAAGCTACTGCATGGATCACTGAAAGAGAAGCAGAGTTTTACATTTGCTTCCACATGCAGAGGTTTCAGATTGTCCACTTTGTCCGAGTCCAGCTGGCCGTCCCTATTCCAATCCCACCCCTGCGGCCCTCCATCTCACAGGGACTCGAGATAAGGCCGTGAATTCAACATACGGGATTCTTAACTGGCACAATTAAAATTGGGGTCTGATTTTTCAACGAAGTTGCTCCTGTGTTGACAAGATAGAAAGGATTATCTTAGGGCCACAAGATAAGTTCCGTGGTTCTCTGATCTTGACTTAAGCTGAGAGTTTAAGGCTCTCAGCTATGTTTTTTTTTCTATTAGTTCTTCTATGAAGTTAGAAACAACCATCCCGCCTCCAGCCCTCTGGATTCTAAAAGGCAGAAAGGGACCTTCTTTTTTTCTATAATTAAAAAAAAAAATAAAGTCAGAAGAGAGTGGAGACTTATGAGAAGGGGGCTACAATTAAGGGTTGTAATAGTCAATAGAAAATTGCTTTTATCTGTACTATTTAAGTTTTAATAAATATTTATCTATCGTTAATGCAATTAGATTAGTATTTTAAAGAGATATATAAAAGTACGTGAAAGTTTGAAGGAATTCATCATTATATTTTATAACATGTTATTTCTTGAACACAGTGCCACAAAAGTCGGCAGCCTAACCAAATAGGCACGAAACGATGGGATGGTTTAATTGAGAAATGGGCTGTATTTTTTCTGTTATTGAAAAGGACGTTAGGGATACAACGTACTCATTCACCTCATCAAAATGATAACCATTTCTCTTTTTTTCTGATTTTTACATTTTTCTTTAACCACAGTGATCTTTTTTAGGTTTCTCAAATTACCTTCAGAAGCACTTGGAGTAGAAATTGTGTCTATCTACATATCCACCTGCACCTTTTCTCATTCTTTGTCATCATGAACACTTTATCTAGCTGGAGTGTACACACATCAGTTCCTTTTTAAAAGAAGGATAGTAATAGACTAAGATTAGTTCTAGAGATTGGATTTTAAAAGATGGTATTAGAATTGGTTAAACAACTATTATGATGGTGAAAGCAGAATTTCAGTAGTAAATGTAATCTTCACCTATAAAGAATCACTGAGAGTGGATAGAAAGGATTGCTAAGCAAGAGAAATGAAACAGAGGGTTCTTTTGGAAGAGAGATAGTAAGTCTGAAATATTACCTTAATTATGTAGCACATTTTTCCGGTAAATCTCAGCTGTTAGACTCCCATTTTTGCTCTTTACCCACTTTACTTAATTAACCATAATGACATGGCTTTCTGTGGGTTTCAGGTACTGTGACCCAATTGTGTAGAAGTGGAACTTGAGGGATAGAGGGTTACATAACCAAGCTCAAGCCCTTTCAGTGGCGGGGTGTGAAACTTTACTTCCGTTACTCCAGGCTCCTTTGCAAACCCAGAAGACAAACAGGCAATTCTTACATAATTTGGCTGACATGAACTTCATGAAACTTAAAACAACACAATAGACCGTAAATTTCTAATTATAAGAAGTGAAAAATATAGCAATATTTTTTGAAATGCAGAAAGATGGGAAAATTTTAAAATAAACCTCTAATTAAATGTCATTCACATCACCATTTTCTTTATATTCAAGGTGAATGAAGAATAAATCAGTAAAACATTTGAAATAAACCTCCTATCCTTCTTTAACCCGTATCAATGTTTTAAATTAACTGTATGCCCCGTGTTAGCCAACAGCTGTCTTCCATAGCTTTCACCTAGGGGATTCTGTCTGTGTTCAGATTCAAGATGCCCAAACAAAATAAGCCCTGAGTACACTATGTGCTTCTCTGTGCCAAGGAAGCAATTCTCAAACATCAGCCCGCCTCAGGATGACTTGGAGGGCTTGTTAAATCACAGGTTGCTAGGCCCCACCTCCAGGGTTTCCGATTCTGTAGCTGCGGGGCCAGAAAATTTGCATTTCTAACAAGTTCCCAGGTGATGCTAATGCCAAGGGCCATAATCTGAGTAATACTACACTAAGTGGTAACAAAGTTCACCCCAACCCCCAGCCAATGGCCCCACCTGATTGAAAGCAGACTAAAGCAAGGCACAGCAGGGCACTTTTCATCATATAATGGAACGTATCATCACCCTGGTGAGCAAGGGTGACTCTAGAGGTTTAATTGTGTATTTTGGAAATATTTCTCTTTTTAATATGGATCTAGAATCTACTATACTATCGTAGAAGCCTCTTTTATTCTTTTGAGGTAATATGTGGATATATGTGCAAGGGAAAGAGAGAAAGATCCAAAACCAACAGCGAGATGACCAAGAACACAGGAAAAGGTATATTTAATCCTTACACTGGCCGAGAGACAGGGAGTGAGTATTCATGTGCCTGAAATCACCCAGGAATATTCAGCAGCATTCATCCATGGCTGTCTTTCAATGTTCTTCAGTTCGGGCACATCAAAAAAGCCCTAAATCATGAAAGTAAATGTGAGCCAATTCCCACCCAGCCCATGCTCTGCTCTCCAAGCCATGCACTCTAGCTCAGCTGGGTCTAATCAAGGAAAGGTGGGTGTTTGACTAGTTTATGTGAACAGGAATCTTCTGTTACAGTCATAGCACTGAATTCATCTCCTCTTCTCACACCTGTAACCCTGTGCTCCTTTTGTAGATTGATTACCTAAATGGGGAGGGACATGGATCCTAAGGCAAGGCCAAACTCTGTCCAAGGGAAACATTTTTCTAATAAGGTGGAGGTGGGCTCCACGGAAATGTAAATAGGGAGGACTGTAGGTCTAGATATCCAGAGCTGCAGGTGGAGGAGAAGCCAAGAACTTGAGCATGCCTAAGGAGATGAAAGTCCGACTTTAGCTGACATTCTTTTCTGTTGCAATATGAGGACAAACATTGGTAGAGTGAATTTAAAGTATGCTGACTTAACAGAATGCATGGGAATAGTGGAGGAGGGTAAGAGTCTTATATAGAGACGAATTCATAATTCCCTAGTTTTCAGTGTAAATGTGACCCTCATACTGTGAGCATAGTTATGCTTGTGTTTCTAGTATTTAGAGATTATTTTGTGAGACCTCAGCCCCCAAATTGTAAACCAACTATTTACCCTGTGCTTTCACAAGGTAATGGATACCTGCTCTAACACTGAAGGACAACTGACTAGGTTGGCTTTTCGGGGAGAAGCTACACAACTTGTTTGCCTCTTGAAGGTGTTGTTCAAGGGAAATGTTGACCTTATTCAATTTTGCATTATAAGCTGGCTTCAGACTAAATTCTTTTTTACAATGAAATTCTACTCTATGTAAGGTACTATAACATTAATTGCAATTTGCCTCAGTTCCTTGGAACTCTTCAATCAACTTTGATACAGGAAGATTCAGTGTGGATTTTTTTCTAGGCAGTGAACAGCTGCCAAATGGAGAAGAAAAAAGAAGATACACTTTCTGATTTCCAAATATGATTTTTTTAAAAAGTCAAGCTTAAAGTGGGGAGGCTGGCATGCCAACAACCTATTTAAAGCCCTGAGATTCACTTTGGGAGGAATAACCTGTGTGGAGATAGAAAACATGGGCTTTGAAATCAGATTGAATCAGATGTGAAGTGTGGTCTTTAGTCCTGGGAAATTATCTAGGTTTGCAATGCATGACTTTATCATCTATTGATAATTCTTGCCCCAATATATTTTTTTGTTGAAAGATGTGAAGTGATCATTTTTCTAATTAGATAATTAAGTTATTATCAGGCATTCTCTTATAGTCTTACAAAGAAGTCTTAGATTTTATCTTACAAAATGTCCAAAATAGTTTGAAATTATAATACTGCTCTTTTTACTAATATTAAAAATATTGAATAAAGTTTAAACTTATTTTGTGTATCTTTTAAAAATGTTTATTTATAGACAGCATAAAGTGTATATTTGGATTGTTTCCAATTTTTCATAATGAATATGAAGAATTGTGCATATATTATTTCTTACTTTTGAATGAGAATCTTCTTAGTTGAGCCTCAGAAGTTTAACTACTAGGTAAAAATAATATAATATAATATAAATTATAATATAATGTATAAAGTCTCCCTTTATTTTGACTCTCGAGTGTTTATTTTAGGAAACTAAACCATTTCCTTCTGTAAGTAAAATCTTGTTGACATTATCTGCATTTCTCCAATATCAGGACCCCACTGTACTCCTCTCTTTCGCAGTCTTTGCATTACTTTTTGCTGTGATGTGTTCTCTGTGGGGTCAATTGTTTATCTCCTGACTTCCAGGTAAATTAAAATGTATAGTATATGTGCTCTCTTAAATATTTGTGTGAGCTCTGGGTGATTTTTGCTTGCCCTCTATATTGATCTATATGTTTCTTTGGAGAGATTTAAATTGTTAGATGCCATTAAACTGAAGCTGCCCTCATTTTAGACATTAGTGTTATTAAACACAATTGTGAACCCAAGGTCTGCACTTGGTACATAGTCCACAACTTGTATGTCAATGTCTGTGCACACTGATTCAACTCTGCTTTCCCTTTGTCACTAATGCTTCCTATAGTTCTAGTTCCTTGATCCAATGTTGGGGGTATTTATTTGAAAAATTTAAAATAATAAAATTAATTAAATTTCCCTTCAAATGTACTTACAACTGACCCAATTTGCTAGCCTTGATCCAAATGAGAGTCATAAAATGGTTGACACAAGTAGTTAGGCTCTGCTGGCCTGTAAGTTCATAAATATTGGTTTATTACATCAGTGAATCTATTTTTTCTGCAGTATCCTCTTAGGTAATACTCTGAGGTCAGTCACAAATAATATTGCCTGTGGACAGTGAATAATAAATAAGTTACTTAGGATTTAGGGATGTTAAGCCCACTTGCTCTGTCAGAAGTTAACTAGAAAAGGTAAGAAAGATTGTGGGATTGATCAGATTACTTTCTATCCATTAATACTCCCTAGAATAACATTTTGAATGTCAGAAGAGAGGAGACAAAAAAGGCAAAGATTATTAAAAAATATAGAAAATTATGACAGACTTACTTGAAACAATGCAAAGCTTTTATAGAATTCAGTGTTATGAAGAAATGCAATGTCAAGACTACTGAGAAAACTCTTAAAAGCAAATGAAGATTAAGGAAATGGGTGAAAGATGCAAAGTACGAACGCCACAAGAATACTTTTTAAGGTGAATCTCTCTGTTAGTCACATGTTTAGACAGTTAAGCTTTAGCTCACCTGACGTAACATAGTATAAATGGAAATGAAATAAATATCGATAACTATTTGGTAGTTGCTGAATTTCAAATTATATGAACTTCACTAACTTTTGGTTTTAACACAGAGTGGTAAATAGATAATCAACATTCAAACAGTGTATCTTACAAATTTATTTAATATTGTTACAATTTAAATCAAAAGACAAGGCAGAGGGCTTGAATCACTTTTCCAGCAAGTGACTAACAATTATGGCATTGTATGAATCACATAACAGCTTTGCCAAATGCTTTATTTTTGTTAAGGTTTTCCGCAAAGATATTTTTATATTTACTGATAAAATATTCTGGCTGCTAACCTGTGTGATATGAATCAGAAGCAGAAATTTGTGTCGTGCATGAAACACAGTGTTATTAGTCATATGTTATTAAATAGAAGACTGTCATTTAACATATTTCCAGCATGTACATATTATAAATTACTGCCGAAAGGATGTGTAGTATATAGAGATGATTATATATACTATTAAGTGATGACTTGTAAACATCTAAAGAGAAAGATCTCAGGCTCCTGTTTCAAGTGGTGAGTTAATGGGTAGATGATTCACTCTGAGGATAAAATTATCTATAGGTAAATTATTACTCATAAGCTAAGCTCCATGTCATGATATTTATCCTGAAAGCACAAATTGAACTTTCAAAATATTTAAAAATCTTAACAGTTTCTGCTCAGAGCAGCTTAGATAGTCTGTTATCTGAACACTGGTGCCTAAACCTGCTTGTCCTCTCAGTAGCATTTTATGTTGATGTCCACTTGATTCTCTTGAAAACTTTCTGAGTCTTGATTTCTGTTGGATCAAACCTATCTTGATATTTTTTCACTACTTCTCTGTTTATTTGTTTTCTTCTTACTCTTTCTAGAATTATCTACCTCTAGTTAGCCAATACATGTTCAAGTAGCTCATGATGCAGTCCTGATCTTGCTTGTCTTAAAAGAGAGTTAGCTGTTCTTGGAAGGTAAATGAAGCCCAGGAATGGATAAGAACCCTCCAAGAGTCAATAACTCACAAATGTTTCTTTAAGTGTTATGGACTGAATGTTTGGGTCCCCTCAAAATTCAAATGTTGAAGCCCTAATGCCAGTGCGACTATATTTGGAAATATATTTTACTTTAAGGAAACCATTAAGGTTAAAGGAAGTCATAAGAGTGGAGCCCTGATCCAAGAGGACTGGTGACCTTATAAAAAGAGACACCAGAGAGCTCACTCGCTTTCTCACTCCAAGCACGCACTAAGGAAAGAAAGGCCATGTAAAGACATATTGAGAATGTCACCATCTGCAAGCCAGGAAGAGAGCTCTCACCAGAAACTGAATCAGTTGGAACCTTGATCTTGGACTTCTAGCTTCCAGAACTGTCAGAAAATAGATTTCTGTTGTTTAAGATATCCAATCCATGGCATTTTGTTCTGTCAGCCATAGCAGACTAACACACCAGCCATGACCTCTCTTCTGAACATTCATACATTGTACCCTTGCTCTCCAAACTTCATTTATACCAGGCTTCTTCTATCATCCTCTTTCCCACCGTAGGCTCTGGCATGCATATGCACACGAGTGCACACACACACACAAAGACACACGGAAAGAAAATGTATCCATTCACGCAGAGACTGTATCTGTCTTATTCCATTTAGTATCCCAATTAGATAATAGAGTATTTGACACAGAGTAGTGGTTCACAGTATGTGTTTCTTTGTTGTAAAGCTGGTGAAATTGGAATACGTCCTTACATATTTGCAATCTTTGTCAGCTATGATGTTCGAGGTCACTCCATAGGTTGGATGTCTGTGGTGTATCCCCCTAGAAGTTAGGTAGGTCAACCTGCATAAGCTGGCTACAATCTTCTAGCTACATCAAACAGATAATGCTGTTACACCATAAAATATATACTTGCTAAATTCACTCATCTCTAAAAGAGGAGATATTAATGTGCATGATATGGTCATTTAATTTGCTTGTTTTCCCTTCTGCAAATAATCTCATATTAAAGTGGGAAAAATCTGTAAACTGCATTCCACATATCATAAGCAAATTAATATAATCTTGTTATTTCATTTATTTAAATAGAATCACTCAACACATTCAGACATTTATTTACTAAATCCAGTATTACTATCAGCCTTTGTGTATCTAAAATTCGGAACAATTGTCTGGAACCTAGCATATTTGACTCTTCAAATACCAGTACAGTCTTAAGGACTCGTGTACTCTTGCAAGTCTCCTTTCATCTCACAAAATGAAAGAATGTACTCTATTAGTTGTAAGAGCATTTCAAACATTATGCTATCTAATCTGAGAGATTTAAAAGCATGTTTTCCACTGCTCATAACTTTTCCTAAGACTTCTAAGCCATGTTAGCCTCGATTTCGGTTCCTTGGAGTATTACATATCATCTCACATTGTTTTTGGTTCCCACTTCTCTTTTTTTTTTATCTTTTTACCTATCTCGCTTTCTCCCCTTCTGATTCTTTCTCTGAGCCTCATAAAAATATTTGCTCTACTACGTGAGTACATTTTTATTGTTCATATCCTATTTTAAAAATAGCAAGGAGAAGAATTAATACTTTTTTCTTTTATGGATTCCTCACTTTATACATCTGGTGATTTTAAAATCTGTCAGCATATGATTTGACATTCTTTCCACTGAAAGATGGAGTCTGTTCCCTTTCTTGAATCTGGGTGGGCTTGTGACTGCTTTGACCAATAGAATCACCCTGTGTGACTTGGGAATGTAAGTCGTAAAAGACCATGCAGCTTCTGACTTGTTCATTGGAACATTCATTCTCACAGTGCTGAGCTGCCATATAAGAAGTCTGACCATTCCTAACGCTGGCATGTTGGAGAGGCCAAGGTTAGCGCTTCAGTGGACTTCCAGCTGAACCCATCCTTCACATATTGCAAACCAAGTGGCCAGGCACCCAGTTAAATGAAGAAACTATTTTGGAAATGGTTTCTCCAGTTATCGCTGTTCTGGTCCCCAGTTGTTTGAGGCACCCAATTGAGTCACCTGAGCTGAGGCCCCAGATATGAAGCAAAGAGGAGCCAAACCCACTGTACCCAGAAATCCTGACTCACAGAATCTGTGAGCATAGTAAAATGGTTGTTTCACACCCTGTGTTATGGATGGTTTGTTCTACAGTAATAGATACCTAGACAATATCTTTGAAGGATCAGTGACTATTATTAACAAAAGAGAAACTCTTCTCTTGAAAAGTGATTTGAATATCCTCAGATACACAGTCCAATCAAATAAAAAGATTTAAAATGTATCAAGTAGGTGGTAATAGAACCATGCCACAATGCAGATACTTAAATGTTTCCAATATTTAAAGTCATCAACTTTATAATAATTAAGTAAAATCAATTTTATTGAAAAAAGCAAGTTGAAGACACATGCTTTCAACCGTTAAATGTACTTACAATTTATTTTTGTTTATTTTAACCAATAAGAGTGAAGTATTATTTTTAATTGTAATGACTATTATCCTTATGATCTAGGAGAATTTCAATGTCCTCTATTTCAGGGAAGAATTCACTCAACTTAATATAAAAATTTGGAAACCACTTTACTATCATTATTATAAAAAACATTATCTCTGAAAATTATGCTAAGAAATGTCTGACAAAAAAATCGGTTGAAGACATAGACTCCTTAATACGTTTCACATTTTATGTTCTCCTGAAAAGAGAAGGCCAAATGATATAAATTTAAATTTGAGATGTTTTTCTGATTAAAATTATGCAGAAAAAAGTTACTGATATTACTATATTTCATAGATAAACATTTTAACATTGTTCTCTATCGTTCAAATATTTTCCCTTAATTTGACTACCAAAAGATGAGTAAATGACTTACAATGTGATAGATACTTTTAAAACTTCTAACTGTGGTTAATTTTATAAATTCCTACCGGCAATATAGTTGTATTAATTTCTCACAAGACTCTTACCAGTCGTGAGAATTAGAAAGTTTTTATTTTTTATCATGTTAAAATGTGAAAAAATATATTAATTATTAATTCATTTTCATCCATTAATTAATTGAATGGATGCCAACCATAAGCCAGGCACTGGTTAAGAGCTGAAGCCATGGAAAAAAACAAACAGACAGATATGCTGCCCTTATAGAATTTACATTCCACTGGAGAAAGACTATGATACATATATTAAGTAAATTATATGAGATGATAATAGTGTTAAATGTTTGATGGGAAAAATAGAAAAGTTTAAGTGTTGATGGTAGAGTTACACAGGATTTCATATTAAATAGAATCACAAGGGTAGGTAGGCATTGAAAGGGTAACAACTGAGCAAAGACTTGAAGGCATTAATCAAGGGAATATTTTAAGAACATTGCAGGTTGAACCAAGAGACAAGGAGATGTTTCCAGCAATAGTGAAGAGGCCAGTGTGCAAAAGTAGAGTGAGTAACAGAATAAGTAGTAAGCAAAAAGGTCAGAAAAGGAGTAGGGAGGCTGGTTGGTGTGGGGACCATAAGCCATTGTAAGAATTTGGCTTGTATTCTGAGGGAAATAAATGGAGTGCCCTTTGAAGAGAAGCATGATCTGTCACACTGATGGAGCTCCCTCTTGCTGCTGTGTTGATTTTAATGGAATTAATTATTAATTCTTCTGATTTTAATGAGGTTCAAATTTTTCAGATATGTCACGTGGGAAATTGCACTAATATAATGATAGTCTTAATACAATGGTAGTCTCCAGGTACATTACCAGGCCAGGTGTTTCAGAGGTAATATAACAGTAAAGCTCACAGACCAAATTGTAACGTTCAAATCATACAGTATATTAAATTGTTTTAAAACACACAATGATAAGCAAAGGAAAATAGATGAAATAGGTTAACATACTTAGGATAAGGTGAAAGGATGGAAGCAGGACCACAATACCCACAGTGGGGAGTACCCAATGTGCTTAGGCCCTGTCTCTCTCTCCTGCCTCAGTCTGCTTTGCTAAACATGTGGTTTTGAGGACCAGAGGTGAGGTTTGATCAAAGTTGCTCAGCAAACAGAAGGTGCCTGGAGCCAACACATACTTGTCATATTTGGGTGACATAGCAGCAAGAGCACCTGGCCAATAGCTGCAGCGCACCAGTAGCCTTATGAGCAGCTGTAGATTTTATGTACATTCCTTAGTAGAGTACACTTGGGACCAAAATGGCTGTCACCAGGGGATAGCCAATTTATCATTTCATGAATATTGAGTGCCTCATCTATACTAAGTGTATCATGAATATTTGGGGCTTCTGGTCCTTCCATCTCTTTTTTATCTTTGTTCAGGAAAGATATTATCTACCTAATTTATCTTTGCTTAACATGTCTCACATATTACAAATTTACTTCATGCCTAACATATCTTACAGGTTACTAATTTACATGATCTTTACCTAGCATGTCTGGCTGGTTGCTAACTTACATATATGCACTGACACGTCCAGTGCTTCTCCCCACATCGTTAGGTCACCAGCTTACTCTCTATAGGATTTTCTTATTTAGTGTGATAGTTAACCACTATTTTGAATAATCTTATAAACAAGACCAATTGAGATATGTATATATAATCATTATATATATTTAATCATCATATATATAACATATATATAATATATATATAATGATTAACCTTAAGTTTTATGAAAAAGTTTAGGGCTAATGATATATTAAGAAGTGATGATTAAGTCAGTTTACTTCATCTTAGGGAATTATTCCTATTTTTTAGGTCTTGAGTTATTCAGTCTTTTTTTACAGTGTTGACTTCTGGACTGAGAGCATGCTGGAAATCCTAAGCCAGCCCCTTGATAGAGCTGCATGCTGGCTGTTTGCAGAAATGAGGTATAGCTTTTTATTACAGCTCTTTTGCTATTTCTTCCAAAAACTGAATTCTGATCCAAACTCTGTAGCTAAAGGTATTTACAGGTAGGATAAAAACAAAAACCAATTTGTTGGTGACAAATCTGAATAGGTCTGGTTTGTTAATTATATCAATCCACATTATCATAATGAAGGAGAGTAAAATCTTCTATTTGTGGGTACTCAGTCAATGACTGTTCTGAGGACAGGAATAGTGTGATAAGGGGGCTGTTGACTAACCTCCAGGGCGTTGTGATTTGTACCATAATGAAATGTTATAATTGCCACGAATGACGAGAGCGTTTGTATCTAGGAAACAATTTGTTTACAGCTCGCGCCATGCTTTGAACATGAACCTAAGTGGGTCTATCCAACCTGAGAAGGACTCAGTTGCTAAAACATTTCTGGTGATAACATTTACCTTTAAATAATTAACTTAGGGAGAATTAATGTGTTTTTGGTTTTCCAGGGATTTTTTTTTTAATTGATAAGAGGGCAGAAAAACAGTTATGTAGCACTAATTAAAACACATTAAAGGAGAATATTCTTGCTTTAGTAAAGTAAGGAAACATCTTTTGTATGGCCCAGTGACCACATGGGAAACTCTAAAACTATTTTACATATAAATAATGCTTAAAAATTCTATTATTTAAGATTTAAGATCTGGATTTGGAAAAGACAATACCTAAAAAGAGTTGCTAAACCTTTTCTTACATCAGGATATAAACAGAAGTCATGGGTGTTTGAAGATAAACCATTACTGAGCTACTAGGATAAAATAATTTTAATTTTTTTAATAAATGAGAGACAGCTGTAAAAAATTCAAGGTCAGTGCACAGTTACAAATATGTAACAGCCTTTCAGAAATTAACTTTTGATGTGATAAGAAAATTCTCTTTTCTAAAGACTTTATTTATTTTGGTAAAAGCAAGTTGTATTCAAGGATGGATATTTTTTCTTCTTTATTTTTCAAAACCTCTCTCTGCAACATCAAATTTGCCATCTCAGCTGGAGCTTTCAAAGAGTAAATACATATTCACAGAATTATCTGCTAGTTTAAAAATCTGTTTTTAGAAATTGATTAAATGAAGAAAGATAAATGGTAACCAAAGAATACCCATTTCTTGATTTAATATTAGTTAAAATGTTAAAGATCATTAAGAATTTATATTGCAACATGATCATCGATGACATTAAGCATCAAGGAGATGATTTTTCAGACAGCATAAGAGAAATAACTAAGTTTAAATGATTTGCAGCATTTTTCAGGATTTACAAGGACAGATCCTCTTAGAAGACAACAGTGATTAACATTTAATAGAGTTAAACATTTATGTTTGCAGTCTCATAAACTTAGAATATTTTGTGGAATGAATGTTAAATTATTTGCTACAGAAAGCCAGCATATTCAATTTAGAAAGTTTAAGTAATTTAGAAGACATATAGACATTTGAATGCAAAAATTATCAACCAATCTAATTTGTCCAAATATTTGTGTAGAATGGGAATATTAGTAAACTTTTCCTTAATCCAATTTAAAATTCTACGTAGTTTACGTCTCTAAATTGCATTATAAAGTCTAGACTCAGAGTACTACTTTCCGTTTGATGTAATCCATTGTTTTCTGGCTTCTTATTTAACTAGTTGGCAATTGTCAAGGCTTTTGATTTTCTTCATTGTTTCCTTCCTTTCTTATTTTTGTTTTAGTTGGCTGCTTCTGTGAAAGAAAGGCTTTGCATAGGTTTTTTTTTTTTTGGTTTTATTGAGATATAATTGACAAATAAAAATTATATATATATTTAAGGCATACAACTTAATGTTTTGGTATATGTATACATTGTGAAATAATCACCAGACTCAAGCTACTTTACATATCCATCACCTCATATAGTTAACCTTGTCGTGTGTGTGGTGAGAACACTTAATATCTACCCTCTTAGCAAATTTCAAGTATATATCACAGTACCATTAGCTATAGTCCCCATGCCATACATCAGACCTCCAGAACTTATTCATCTTGCATGAGTGAAACTTTGTCCTCTTTGGCCAACATTTCTTCATTTCCCCTCACCTCTTCAACCCTGGCAACCACCCTTCTCCTTTCTGCTTCTATGAATTTGACTATTTGACATTCCACACGTAAGTGAAGTCATACGTATTTGTCTTTCTGTGTCTGGCTATTTCACTTAGCATTGTGTCCTCCGGTTCATCCATATTGTTGCAAATGGCAGGATTTCAAGAAAGGCTCCTCTTAAAATGCATTTAAAGCATTAGAATTTCAGTTTACCCCGTCTTCTTCTTTTTTTATTTAAGCTATTTTAAATGAATGCTTTTTAGTTTCTATTGACTAAATCTGTAAAAATGAATTTAATCTACTATTTTTTTATGGAGGCCATTAAATCTTTTATTTTCTTTAACGAATAGGGAGAATGAATTTTTTCCAAATTCACAGAAAAAGTGATTTTTAGTCTAGGTGCAAGTTTATCACATGAGATTAACCCAGGAAGCAAGACAAAGAGTGATTGGGTTTCCATAGTCTTTGAGACACATGTCTTAGGCAACGCAGTTTAATTGGCTCCAGTAGGTGAGCTCATCTAAGCACGTCTACAGAGATTCATTTGCCCTTCAGTTGAGATCAAAGGCCCTTTCACTGAAGACCAAAGAGGTGGGTTTTCTTTTTTCCTCCAATTAAGCTAATATTTTTCTTTCTTGCTAGAAAATTGTGTTTTCTGTCTTTATGAACATCCACAAACATCGTTAGAGCTTTAAGAACTCAAGGTATATCTGGGCTCCAAGCAAAATACCAATTAAGTTTTAAATGCTAGAAGAATGACTCTGAGCAAAATTTTTCACTTGTTCTGTTAATTTGTCGGTTTCTCCTAGCTTTTGAAAAATTCTTTTCAGAAGCCTCACTGTGCTGAAGAGAAAAGGACTTGAGTTCAGATCCTAATTGGGGAAGGAGCCCTGTTGAACTCAGCAAGTTATCGTGCGAAAATATTTGGAGGGCTATGTTCTAGAAAAAGGTGCAAGCCAGGGGTGGAATGAGCTGTGACAAACTAGAACTCAGACGCAATTCAGCTCAGTAGCTAATTGGATTAAGACAATCTTCCTCCAATCTAGCTGCCTAGCAAAGACTAATAATCTACTTCATTAGAAGGTAGCCACATCTGGAACCTATACAATTTTCACTTGGCAATTGACATTCAGGTTCTGTACATGATGGAGTGGTTAGTATCAGATTTCATTCCCAAGGTAAATATATATAAAACAACTATTTTGGGGCTTCAGCAGTGAAAAACAGGCTGTGATCATTGAGAAAAGAGACACACATGAGGAAAGCCCCACTTTTACCAGTTTTACCCTGGAGACACTTTGCTAACGGCATCACAGAGAAGTGCAGTCAAAGTAGAAAGCAGCAGTGTTGACAACTACAAGAAAGAAAGATTGGATCTAGGGCTGCTGAGGTGCCTAGGAGTAGGGCATGACAGAGAAAAAGCCCTAAAATCTCTGTAGGGTTTCTTCTCAGGTCCCTGACCAATTTTTAAGGTGCTCGCACAGAAGGTGAGTCTCCTGGAGGCTTGGCAGAGAGCAGCTTCTGAGCTCAAGCACGGCTAGGAAATACTGGAGGTCTGACATTGCCAAAGTGGGAAGACCATGATAAACACCAGGCATTCGTTTGAGACCACATAAAGCCCAGGCCCTAAGATTTAGAGTCAACCCTCAGAAAAGTGCTAAACCTTAAGAGTAAGCAGAAAGCTGACATACCTCTACCCTAATGAAGCCTAAAACCAAACCTTGACAAAATAAGCTTACTTACTTCAAATTAAATGCCTGCCAGAATGGAACTCAAAATCCACTAGACCGTGGATGGCAAATTATGGCCTGCAGTCCAGCTGCCTGCTTTGGTAATTAACTTTTATAAGAACACAGTCATGGCAGTGTGTTTAGATATTTCTGTGGCTACTTGCACCCTATAACAGCAGAGTTAAGTAGTTGTGACGCAATATGGCCCGAAAGGCTAAAGTATTTACCGTCTATCTCTTTAAGAAAAAGTTACCAACCTCTGCTTTAGAGAAAGATAATTCAGAGTCTCTAGAACAATATAGAATAAAATAAAAAATTACCAGGTACAGTCAAGAAACTTGACTGATAATCAAGAGATAAAATAGCAAATATTAGCAAACATAGAGATGCTCCAGATATAGGAGTTAACAGGTAAGAATTTAAAAATAACTATAGTTAATATAGCAATAAAAATAGAGAAAAGATAAGACAAATGGAAGAAAAAGAAAGCAATTCAATAGAGAGTTCGAGTCAATGAAAAAGAATCAAATGGACATTACAGAATGAGGAATAGAATCTCTCAGAAATCATTAAGAAATCAGTAACTGGACTAATTGCTGAGTAGATGTAACAAGAACCAGAATTAGTGAACTCAGTGATAAGTATGAATATTTGAATGTTCTACTTAAATAAAATTTTACTAAATTAAAAAAATAAATAAAGATAGTGAGTACCTTGTTCATTGTTAGGAATCATATCTGGTAAAATTGTGGTGGGTTGAGAGAGGATTTCCTTTTACTCCCTTGCTCTGTTCTCATTTGTATTGAACTGTTGTGCAATATAATGTCAAATGTCTGGTCTAAAAGTAGGTTGATTTTTATTTTCAAGGTGAAAATTTCTTTTTTTTTTTGAAGTTTTCAGAGGCATTTTAGGAGTATATTTGGAGAGAAAGCATATGAATATATACTTTATTTAAAATAAATCAATTTTGTCTTAATAGGGTGGTATGTGGATTTAATTTTATTATAATAACTGATACATTGATCTTACTCATGGAATATTCAAAGCTTTCTTTTTATATTTTATAGCTATTTCTTTGAGTTCTTGAAATATAGGAACAAATCATTGTGTGATTTTATCTTCTGTACCAATATGGAAGGTATGCCATGTCAATTTTGGTTAACACTCAAAATAGAAAGTGTTTAGCCCTTCTCCATGTGATTCTTTAAGAGATTTTTAAAGTATTTACATATTTTGCCACCCCCTTAGACGTGCTTATCAGCCTCTATCGATGTTCAGACAGTATCATACAGTCAGTGCACTTGGAGGGTGTGTTCCCTCACTGGATCCATGTTTCATCCTTAAATAAACCATTTCCTCACAGCTCATGTGTGGCTAGTCAGTTTCTAGGAATCCCCAACTATTTAATCAGCACTAACCAGCTGATACTGCAGCACTGTTATCTCTGAAGTACCTGAAGGATCATCAAGCACTAAGCCGTAGACTTAGATATTTTGGAAGAGGAAGAACCAAACCCAGCTAAAAGAAGTAATGCCTACTGATCACGTCTCACTGCTTTACTCCAAGATTTATAGGATTCGCTCACACTAACCTGTTAAAAAAAAGACTTTTAGAGAAACATAAAGCCAATTTGCAGGGAGAAAGAAGTGAGAATGGGACTTGGAACTTTGCAGACCTTCAGTATTCATATTAAAATCTGTAATAACCAATGAGAAGGTCAATAGCAAACTATTTAACATTTATGCCTTTTTAGAATTTGAATCACATAATTGTTCAACTGAGAACAGTTTTGGAGTGTAGAGCAGAGCCTGTGACCTGTCAGGGTGACAAGGGAGGTGGACTTTACAGAGCTGAGAGTGGAGGATAGGTGAGCAGAGAGCTGAAGCGGTATCAATCACTATCTACAAACAAGGCATCTCAGAAGAACTCTGGGGAGTGCAGGAAGAGCCAGCAGCTCTTGGAGGAGATGTAGCTGTTGACAGAGTGATGCTGTGATGACCCAATAGAAATGGCTATTGGTGATTGTGTGCCTAGATGCACGTAAGACTCCCATTTCTCTTCTATTCTTTAGTCACCTCTCTTATACCTGGAGTTTAAAAAATGATAATGGAAATATATATCTTGTGTATAGAAAATGATTGAAGTCATAGACACCAAAGACAAACAGTCTGAGGTTGATTAAACCCTGACTCCACCATTTCTTAGTTGATTAAACTTGGGCCAACAGCATAATTGTAAAAATAGTAGCATATGCTTCATTTCTTTACTTTGAGGGTTAGGTGAGTAAACGTATAAACCATGTAGAATATGACGATAGCATATAGGTTTTAAAGAAAAGTGCGAATGGAGGCAGGAAGTCCTGCTACAAAGCAGCTATGATATAGGATTTCTTTGTTGTTGTTGTTTTTGTGGACCTTAAAACCCAAAATGAGGCAATCAAAGTGATAATGTAAAAAAAGGAGTAGGGGCTGGCCCCGTGGCTGAGTGGTTGTTTGCATGCTCTGCTTCAGCGGTCCAGGGTTTTGCTGGTTGGGATCCTGGGTGTGGACCTAGCACAGCTTATCAAGCCATGCTGAGGTGGTGTCCCACATAATAGAACTAGAAGGACCTACAACTAGAATGTACAACTATGTGCTGGGGGGCTTTGGTGAGAAGAAGGAAAAAAAAGCAACAGATGTTAGCTCAGGGCCAATCTGAAAAAAGAAGAAAAGGGGTGACTTTTAAAAACATTTTCAAGAAGGAATCATCGAGAGTTGGTGGTTGAGAGAGAATGAAATATCTGCTCTGAAAGCCTGGTTAGAGGGAGGAGTTGCCCCTGTGATGGAAATTCTTATTCCACTACAGGGAGAAGTGTGGCATCCATAATTGAAACCGTATCATGTTTTGTGAGGAAAAGTGTGAGGCTATCTTTCTCTCTGCACGGTGAAGCACCATATCTACCATAATGATTAGATTAAATAAATTAATGGTTTCATCAGGAGGAAGACATTCAGTGATGGGTGCTTTTGGAGATGGGGTGTCAGCACTATTTGTAGACATTTTTCACGTTGGAGGTGCAGTGGACATGTGCATCAATCCAGCAGAACTGGATTTGGGAGAGATGTAGATTGAAGTGTGAAATGGGAAGATGGGAGTAATGGTCTATCCTGGAATAAGAAACAAAATATATCAAGACCCTGAGGTTTAAAACAGTGTGGAATTTCAGGTATCTTGTCAGTAAGTTCACTGGCTACCCCGTCTTAAACAGCACCTTCCCTACCTGTACACACATCTGTTATGCTGTATCTCTTCATCCCGCCTCTTTCTTATCCTTAGTGCATATCTTTAGGTAAAAGCAGGACATACGCTTCATGAAACCACAAACTTTTACTGTTTTGTCCCTGTCCTTCAAATAGTACATGGCATATAGTCAGTGCCTCATTAAATATTTTGAGTGAATGTTTTGATCAACTAATTACAGGGCAATTTAGACTATAAAATCTGAGAGAAAGGACTCCAGGAGTCATCTGCATAAAAGAATAACTAGAACAAAAGTAATACATCTCAGGGGAAGAGAGGTGGCCAGGACAAGAACAGAGCATGAGGGTCCCTCATACTTAGGAAGAGACGGCATTAAGCAAGGGTGAGGCATCCTTTAATCGCAATCAGATAAGTCGTTGGAGAACTAGCACCAAGGCAAGGGAGGGAAAGAATATCGAAAGGCAAGGGTGATTAAATCATTCAAAGCTGGAATGAAGGCTTGAAAGAAGAAGACGTATTTATACAATTTTTATGTCTTGAGTTTTGGAGGCCAATTAAGAGTGCAGTTAAAATGCATATCAGGATACAACATTTGAATATACAAAATAAGGCATGAATGGATGATAAGGAATTGGAGAGAGTATATAGACGACTCATTTGAACACAAGTTTCTGTGAAAATTTAATAATTTTATAACAGATATTTTTATAGTGAATTATTTATTTTAACGCTCTCAATCAGTATTCTTTTTTAAACATTTAAGGTACAATGAAAGGCATTTTGATAATTAATATTTTTGTAAATGTATAGGTTCTATTATCATTTTGACACAGTTTGAATTTTGTTATAATGTATCTCTAGCTTTATAAGCAGGTAACTAAAATAGCTGCCTCAAACTGCATTTCATGTGATGTTAAGGTTAAGAATGCATGTCGTTCAATTCTGTTCAAGACAGAAAACATTGCAGGAAGCTAGAAATAATTGTTCTGTCAATGTAAGAAAATTATACAACTGCCAGCCAGCCCTGCTTAAAATGATCTTTGAAGGCCTTGCTCATGTCCAGAGGCTACGGAAAATTTGTCAGCCTGTCAATGTCTTCTCATCCAGGTCTGTTCTCAATTCTTTATTATTATTGAAATGTGTTATGAAATGAGCACCATTATCTACTGTGGGATAATCATAGGTAAACAGAGTTGTAAATAACTTTAATTGTGAATTAAATATAATTTGAAATATTCATTAACAACTAAAGTCCGCACATTGTCAACATAGCTGGAGCCACACGACATTAAAATGGTCAGTAGTTTAACTGGCAGTTCCCACAAAGTTACGCTTAAGGAGCCCGAGGACATATATGTGTTATCTAATTTAATTCTGGTTCTATTCCACAGTTGTGTGCTGTGTTCATGACTCTCGTTTTATAAATGAGATTGTGGCTTGCCCATGGTTGTGTAGATATCAAGTGGCAGAGGTGGGATTCAATCATAGGTCAATATCACTACAAAATCATTACTTCTTTTCTAATACCAAATTAGTTATTGACACACATGAAAACTACCATCAATCTCGTGTTTAGCCTCAAGTTTACATATTTATTATGTAATGAAATATAAAGGCTTTATGCTCTGTTTTATATTATTGTTATAAAAACAAGTTGATTTATGTTACTTTGCTTTATATCAATTGTATAACAAAACTATAAAAATGATTTATCATTAATTTGTCCCTAAATGCCCATTTTATTTATTTAGTCTTAGCCATTTTACCAGAAATTCTCTATTCTCCACTATTTTTCTTTGTTTCATCACTTACTTGGTGGATTCCACTAACTTGTAGTTTATTCAAGAGGGGCTCTTGATTGCTATATTTCCTTAATACTTGCAAGTTTGACAAAATGTCCTATTGCATTTGTATTTTTAAATTCTTTGCATTATGAAAATACTACATTCAAATGAGAAATATTCAAATAGTACAAATATATAAAAACTGAATAATGTGTATTATTCCTACCTACATCTCCAGGTGTTTCACAATGTGCATGCAAAGGAGAGATTTTTACATCCATTTTTGAAATGTGTTTTGTTTTTACTGTTAAGCTAATGCTCTCCTTCTAATTTTCTATTTCATCTTTAATCCTAATATTTTTGGTGGTCATACTATCAGTAAAAATTATTTGGTTTCAACTATGGAAAATAAATCTGGCTATCTTAAGTAATATGTGAATTTAGTGAAAAATTAATGGGTATATTACTGGGAAGCTCACAAAATGGGAGAAAGATTGAAGAACGGGCCCAGAAATGATAGGAAGCATGCTGCTTTCTGATCTTGTCTAGTTGCTGGCACTGAAATGATAAAAAATGAAAAAAAGAAACAAACTAATGAAAACTCCAAGCACTATTAGTTTTTGTCACTTTACATGAGATTCTAAATGGAGAGGACAACCATTTAAGTTAGCTTTGCGTGGAGCAGCTGACCAACTGTCCAGGCAAGAGCAAAGGAAGTTATTTAACAGTCTCCACAGACTGTGCCTAGTAACACACACAGGTAATGCCATGGAGGTAAATTGGAGGGCTGTCGCCAAAAGGAGGTGGACAGGAACTTCTAGCTAACAACCAAACCCCACAGACTATTACAGAACTTATGTACTGATCATCATTGCCTCCTATATTTTCACTCATTTTTTTCTATCTCTTTGTCATTTGCACAGCATTTTAGAAGATTTCTTTGTCATTTCCTTCTAGCATTCTATTACTTGATCTTGTTTTACTTCAACAATCCTATTTTAATTTATAACAGTTCTTTCTTGAATTGTTTAATATTTTTAAATTAAAAAGTAATATACAAATATGGTCTTTAAAATTTTAAGGCATAAAAGATAAGGCTAAAGATTCATTTGGCTACTGCTCCCAACATTAGCCCACTACCTTAACCCCCACCATCAGTGCCAACCAGTGTTTTTAGTTTATAGTTTCTTCTACACCTTTCTCTATGTAGCCCTAGCAACTGTGGAATAGTATTTGGTGGAAATGTCTGTTCTCACATAATTGTATTGTAATTCAAATATATGTTTGGCAAATTATTTCTTTCTGTCAAATTGTGTTTTAGGAAACCAAACCAGAATCTATAGATATTTCAAATTATTAGTATTTTAAAAAGTGGGCTATATCTTATGTGCTATAGAGGACACAGATAAAATGTATAAAGCTCAGAAAATTTATAATCACCCCAAATCAAGATACTCAACATTTTCTTCACCCTGGAGGTCCCCCATTTTACTCCTCCCAGTATGCATGCCTCTCATATAAAGGGAGCTATATTCTGACTTCTGTCATCATGGATCAGTTTTTTTTTCTTTTATTGAACGTAGTATAAATGGCATCATACGGTGTATAGTCTTTTGTGTTTGGATTCTTTTAGTAATCAATTTTACTTTGAGATTTATCTCTTTTTTTTAGATAACTGTTTACATACTATATTAAATGAATATACCACAATTTTTTTATCCATTCTATGATTGATGGATATTTGGATTATATTCAGTTTGGCCTACTTGTATTAAATCTGTTGAGAAAAATCTGTCTTTTGGTGATATTTCTTTAATATAAATTAATTTTATATTAATTTTTACTTTCTCTTATTGGTATTTTCTAGTTTTAACTGAGATTATCTTGAATATATTTTAGTAGGTTTATTATTGGGTATATGATATTGCTTGATGCTATTATAAAGGCTATTTAAAAAATTTATATCTCAAATATTTGTTTATGGTATATAGAGAGACATTTTGAAAAACTGTATATTGATCGAGTATCTAGCATCTTGGTAAATTCACTTATTTATAATAGTTTTTAAAAAACGATTTTTGATTTCCTAACTACACAATCATGCCCTCTGTAAATTATGAGGTTTACTTCTTCCTTTTAACTCTCATACCTTACTATGAGTCTTCATGTTGAATGAACTTTTTGTCAAAATGAAATGCTATTTTTCCTCTCAACAATATTTGATCAAAGTTCTGTTTTTCCTGATACTAATACAGTGGCACAGCCTTTGGGAGGTTAGTACTACGTGGCACACCTTTTCTATCCTTTTACTTTCGATCTACTCATGTCTTAGAATGTTTTTCTTGTATGCAGCATATATTTGTTATACGAATCCAGTCTGTTGACACTCTCTTTAACTTGTGTATTTAGTGCTTTTATATACAAAGTAATTACTGATACTTTTGCAAGAGTTTCTCTGTTCATTTTCTTGGTCTTTCTCTATTATTTACGTGTTCATAAGTGATTATCCATTCATATTTATGAAAGCGCTGGAAGAACCGTGCCTAGTTGTCTGGGGCATTTCCACCAGAGGAGACGGCAAAAGAGCCAACCATTAGCCCAAGAGCTGCAAAACACCAAAAGACAGACAACTTTACTCTGAGACACCAAGTCCCTATCATGTGCCCTAGTTAAACTCATGCTGTGTGTTCAGTTGTGGGGGGAAACTTTTCTTTCTCTTTTGTTCTGGTGATAATTTTCTGTATGTAGACTATCTTCCCTAAGGGAGTCGTGGAGAAGAGAGAGGATATCAACTATCCTATACATAGACTTTCAAATGATGCCACTGACCTCTGCACATTCCTTGCCCTCACCCTCTCTGATGGCGTAAGTATTCCAATTCAGGATTCTCCTAGGTAGGAGACTTGAGTGTAAGTTCATCAATATATGTGGTTTTTCCCAGGCTTGTTCATTCATCAAACCTCTTTTCCCAGGCTTATTCATTTATCAAACCTCTGATGAACCTCTTTTTGATTTGTATGTTTTATTTAAATAATTAGATATTTAGTTCTTTGGCTGTCATATATATATTCATTCCTACAGTGAGTATTTATTGAGCACCTTCAATGAGTGAGGCATTGAAGGCATTGGGGACAAAATAATAAACACTCTGACTCTTTGAGCTTACATCATAATGGAAGATGTAGATGACAAATTAGTAAACAAATGAATATTTGAAGTTTAAATAATTGTATGTAAGAAAATATGGAGATGTGTGATGAGTACTAGGAAGAAAGTCAAGCTGATTGAGTGTGTAGAGAATAATAGGAGGCCCATTTTTGCTGTAGTCATCAGAGAAGATATCTTAAGGAAATTAACTGTGAACAGAGACTAAAATGAAATAAAGAGAGACGTGAGAAACCTTAAATCCATAAGGATTTAGCTGTTGTGTTGCTCCATAAGTCACCCTTCATTTGAAGACCAAGGGCAGTGGAGGTATGTCAGGAGATTCTTGAAAGATGATTGTCCCTGTAATTAACAGCTCTTCTTAATGATGTTGTGGAATAGGTCTTTCATACCTACTCTAATATTCAAAGTTATGTTTTTTTAATATTTGGGTTAAATGATGTAGGTAATTTTAGACATGCTTAAGAAGGATTATATGTGTAATTAATATAACTTAGTATATTCACCCTTAGTTTCCATATTATCTGATTTAATATTTTTAAATTAGTAATCTTATTGGAACTAATTTCTTTAGGAACTTTTAATGATTGTTTACATAGACATTTTAGATATTACTACTTCACCTCAATATAATTTATTTTAATTTGAAGGTATTATAAGAAGTACTATTTGATTCACTAAAAAGAAAATGATACAAAGCAAATAATACATAAGATAAATAATTGCAGTAAATATTATGCAAAAGTGGACAATTTGTGTATTGTTTTAAAAATTGGTGGTTGGTAGCACAATTGCTGAATAAAAGGGGATTTTCTTATAGCCCAAATCAGTCTGACTACAGTTTGGTGTATTGGTTTTTAAGTCATCATATTCTCGCAGAAAGCAAAAATTTAAAAATATTTCCCTACTTCAGGTATTTCAGAATCTTTGGAGACAATACTTTCAGTCCATAGCAAATATCCTATCATATCAACTGTTTAAACTCATCATGGTGTTACCAAGCAAGAGCTGGCCACCCTATGTGCACAGAATCCATCACCATGGCACCGGCTTTTGAGAAAAGAAAAGGCTTTATTGCGAGGTTGACCAGCAAGGAGACAGGAGACAAGGTTCTCAAATGTGCCTCCTCAATCCAGGGGTTGGGGCAACATTTAAGAGGCTGGGGGAACAGGCTGGTTCATGGAAGCACTGAGGGGCAGGTTTTGATTGGAGGGTTTTGATCATTTTTGGTGAGGTGCAGAAGGGGCTTTAACACTGGGTCTTCCTAGACAGCAGACCCCTTGCTTCTGATGAGTCTGACTTTCGGGTTCTGGTCATGTCCTGGTCCTTGGTTGCGTGGACGGGAGAATCTTTGGTTCCAGGTGTTAGCTCAGGTCAAGATTTTCTCCTCTACACATGCTCTGGCTACATGACTTGCATTTTTTGGCTTTTTCTGAAAAACCTTCTGTTGATAAGATGGGGTCAGTTTGAACTGGTTATAGAGGGCCTGTGGTTTCAATGGTCTAGTAAAATGTTAATAGAGTGTGTTTTTGCAATTATGTAAAATTTATCTGAAATATTCCATCAGTAACTTCTGACATTTTAAGCAGATTGTTTTGAACAAAAAGCTATATATTTGCAGATGTATGCAATAGATCAACATTTGTTTTCTAAAAATAAAATAATCAACGTAACAATTTTGATTCTATCCCTTCCAGGTCTAGAAGTAATTAGTAGGAATAAACAATGGAAATAATTACAGTAATATCTATTTCTCAAGAACGTAAATTATCATCATTAATTTGTCTTTTTCTGAGATCTCTCCTACTATAATAAACAGTACTCCAGAAACTAGGAGTTTAATAAGTAAAGGAGTTTATATGTTAAAAAATAATCCATATAGTATAAAATAAAGATTCTTTCACAGAAATTAAAATAAGCAAACAAGAAAACATTAATTTACTAACTTTGAAGATTAGTAGAGAAGAGAGAGAACCCAAAATACTTTACGGGAGTAACAAGGCAAATGTTGTGGGTACTGTAAAGTCAAAAAATGGGAATCCATTTTCACAGAGGTGATGAGGGTTTTTTTTAAAGCCATTACAGATTTCTGTATGGATGATATGTATTGTAGAGCAAAACATAGTTTTGTGCTTGATTTATAATTGGAGCTAATCTGAGCCACTGGACCTGAGATCTCGGGAAAGCATGAGACACGTGACAATGAGAAGAAATGTAGGAGAATAACTCTGTTGCTCGCAGCTGCAAAGGGTAAGGAATGACAGGTACTGCAAAGGCTACTTGGTTGTTTAAGCAATCAAAGTTTATTGATAAAGGGAAATAGAAGGAGCAGGGATAAAGGGGAACAGCAAATCGGTAGTTACAACATCCACACCACAATCAGCCGGGGAAGTCCCAATAGTTTGTACAGCGGGTGGGATGCCAATTGTCCGGGTATGAGGCAAAGCGTCCTTTCCTCAGTGAGACTCCCAATTGTTCTGTGCTTTTGACTCCCTTTTATCCTAAGATTTCTCTAGGTTCTGAGTCTGGGTTTCAGACATTTGGATACTTTGAGTTATTGCTTCTTGTTCCCACGGATGGGATGTTTCTAAAGTCCCGTCAGGTGCCCGTTGGGGTGGCCAGCCCAGACAAGGAACATCACGCAGGACATATTCTTTGTAACTTGTGCCTTAGAGTCAGGGCGGAAGTGGCCATCTTTGGCTCCAAGCCCAGACACATTCCTTTGTGTAGGGCCCAGGCCCAGTGTCCTTGGAAGGTGGGGATGTCAAGGAACTCTATACAAACTCATAACTTTTAAAATCTAAATTCTCAAAAATTACTTGCAAAATTTAAAATTCTCGAAATGGGAAACTAGCATACACTGATATACATAATAAAACTCTTGAGACAAATTTTATAGAATATTAAATCATAAAGTCTCTTAAAAAAACTTCCACAGATATATTTAGTCACACGACCAGCTGCTCTAAAACTAATTGTGAAAGTTATTGAACAAAACTCAGGAGAGGCAAAAATTACATGGATGTTTTAATTTCTAGGTCCTCATTTTAGATCACTTTCATATGAGATGATATTAGCAAGTAATAATGGAATTGGAATGAATAAGTGGCAATTAAAAAAATGTGTCCTGGGTATTTAATAACATGTTCAATAAGTTAGATGAATAGAGTCTAGTCAGAATTAAAATGAATTAACTAAAAAGATGATGCTACTTCAGGTTAAGTGCACAATAATGTTTAAGTTCCTAATGTAAGAAGGATGGGTATAAGAAAATAATGATTAATTTCAATATTAAGGGTAATCAATCGGGAAAATTTTAAATTATTGGTATATCTAGTTGGGAGATATCAACTGAGGAATTGGTAAAATTGTGGTAACACACTTATAGAAATTTTCACTGTGATATGAAGCCACCACTGTGATAGATATTTATTGTTTTTTTCTGGCTAAAATTGCATCCCTTCTTTTAGGAAATTGCTCTTTCCCCTCCAATGATTGATTACTGGTATGGACCTATGACCAAGTAGGTGGAAGTGGGGCAGGTGCCAAAAACCGAGGAATTTCTGTTTGGAGAAGGCAGGAGATGGTCTCTTTCCTTTACTTGCCCATGTTCTAAATTTAACAGTGAAAAGCACTGCCCATTGTGTTCTCTTCAAAATGAAGAAAGCAAATCTGTGGTGCGGAAGGAAGTGAATGCAACAAGATTAGAGAAAATGAGATGGGTTGGGAGAGGAAAGAGAGCTACTGATGTGGTTTAATTCTTGGTTTTCTCATCCTGAAAACCACTCTTACTTGCTCTCTTCCTTAGAGCCAATAATTCTCCCTTGGCATCAATTATTTTGAAGTGAGATTCTGACATTTGTTAAAGAATGAGTACAAATAATGACTAAAAGAGCCCATTGGCATGCCAAATAGGGTAACCTCTTGCTGTTAACCCTTTCCTTTGTAGTATTTTCTGGCACTATTAGCTTATTTTTTTGGCTTCATGCACACTAGAATCATGTATGAAGGCTACACTTTCACTGGGAGGAGCCAAATATTCAGCAATTAAAAGAGTACTACTATAAGCAGTCTATACTGTAAAATACAGTGTAAGTTATCCTCCCAGCATTATTGTCAGTACCTTGACGTCTTGAGATAGACAATCCTCAGAACTCAGGTGAGATTTCTGAGAGAATATCTAGTGATTACTGTCGCTTTCTCTGACTTTGAGAAGATTAAAATATAGGTTGTAATGTTAATTTACAAATGTGTTAATCAACACTTGTTTTAGATCAGAACTAGGAACTATTTTTCATAGATTTGTCTTCATAAAAATTATCATCTGTCTAAGAGGATCTCTATTATTTATTCAAATACATTATAGCTAGTCGCTGAGAACTTGTTGTATTTCAAACACTGTCCAAAGCACTGGACAGAGCAGATCAATAAGATATAGTAACTTTCTTCGTTGAACTCTCAGTTGAAGGGAGGAGAAAGAAAGGTACAGAGATAATTACTATATAATACTATAATTTTCCCAATACAAATACAAATTGACTTCTCTAAGAAGAGAAAAAGAGAGAGATCACTTCTATGAATTTCTGCACAAACCTTCAGGCTATTTGGGACTAGTGGCTAAAGGGAATTGCAAATAGGGCACTGTCTCCTTTGATCTACCAAGGTTGATACGTATTCCCTCCTTTTTAGGTCAATTTTCTTATCATCCACGCTTTACATCATGGTCTATAGATTCAGAAGCACATGGGCTGAATGTCACCCTTCCCACTTATTACTATCAAAGTTACATAACTTTTCTAAGACTCAGTTTCCTCATCTCTACCATGGGTAGAGGGAGTTTTACCATGAGGCAATAGAAGCTTAAGCTTCAATGTCTCTCCTTTGCATGAGATCCTTCCTGTACACAAAATTCTAAAAACTGAAAAATTTATGGCCACGCAAATTGCATAAACTTCAGGTCCCACAAAACCTGCGTCTCCAGGTCTATAATACAATCATTAAATAATTGTAAATGGAAAATATATGAAATGACTCTAGTATGGAACTTGATGAACTAGGCAGTTAATATTAACATATTCTGCATTTTAAGGTAGGTTTGTTCGTTGGTGGTTATAAATATGTATCAATGGGATACTAAAAAATGAGATAAATGTGTTTTCTGAAGCTGTCTAGACAAACAAGTTAAAAATAAGCAATCTTATTTTTTAAGACTCTTTCCCTCAAAGAGGGATAATCTGACTCAATCCTGTTCCAACCTTGTGTGAAGCATGCTCCATAACAAACATTTATCTTGTTGCTCAAAATCTCTGAAAATATTCTTAATGCCAACTCTCTCACTCACTATTACCCTCACGTGAGTCGTAAATTGTCTTACAAATACATTTTTCCTTGTGTTTATAAAATATTCTGCTGGTCTTAGCCTATGTCACGCTTAAACTATGGCATGACATAACAAATAATGCTCATAAAATTTCAGGTGGTTTGCAATTTTATGCAACTGATACACATGCTTCAAAAACACAAAAGGACGCACTCAGCAAATCTGAAGCTTGAAAACTAGAATTATGATGGCATTTTGTACATGCATTGCTGAACATAAAAAGTGAATTATGCCATCCTTGTAAAGTATCTTTAATATTGATTCAAATACTATGTGTTTCTATCATATTTTGTATTTACATATTTCAGATCTTTACCACATCCATGTGTAAAATTGGGACAATGTCTCTGCTTTCAGTCTGCACACTTGGGAAGAAATAGGGATGCAGGGTTGAATTTTGAATGCTAGAATTTGCATTCTATACCTTGTATATTCTGTTACTTTTCCAAAAATTTCTTCTTTGCTACATGTTTTCCCCCAAGTTCCACCAACTAACTACAGTGTTGATTTGGAGAGAAATCAGAAACTATTAGGATTAAGTTTACTGGAAATTTATGTACAGTAAATGTGAAAAAAGATTACCACCACCACTCAGGAGGTGGGACGCCTGCCTACATCAAATTTGAGGACTTAGCAGTTCTGGTTTGCTGATCTTCATTTTGGTTGCTGATACTTCAAAGATTTGAGGTTAAACCTGGAAAAGGATGTTTTTTAGGAGATGAAATGCAAACGCTGAGTCAGATGCAGGCGTTGGCTAGCCCCACGGGTCGCTCCTTTGGAGAGATGGTGAGAATGTTCTTAGTGGGCAAATAGATATTGGTGACCAGGAGATCAGCCTGTCATTGAACTGGCTAGGTGTTCTACAAAGCTGATTCTCTCTCATATTCTTGGCACACAGACTATATTTCACAACCTACTACACAGAGAGTTATGGATATTTTCTTGAGTTCTTGCCAATGGAAGGGAATGGAAGTGAGGGATACCACTTTGGATCTTGTCCTTAAAAGCTTCCATGTGTAATTCTCCAACTTCTTCCTTTTCTGCTAGCTGGATGGCTGGTGACCAAGAAAAGCCAGGAAGTTGTGCCGTATTGTGAACAGCACAGACTCTATCTTCCTGAGACTCCAAATGACCCTAAAGAGCATAACCCTCTGCAGGCCCATCACCAAAAATAACAGCTCAGAAGCTCTGTGAACTATTTATGTGGGTTAGACATAAAATCACTTATTGAAGCCACCGAGTTTGGTGATTATTTGTTATAGCAGCCAACATTATGCTCACATACACATTGTTTTGCTTGTTTGTTTCATCATTTGTCCAAGTATTTTTTATGTTAGGGACTCAGAAGTGCATAACATAAACTAGAATTCCAACACTATTATTTACTTCCTATTATGTGTTTAAGAATTAATAATTCTTATGTTGTCATTTAAAAGTATGGCCACATGCTGTGTTGGGGAAAAAAAATCAGCCTCTGGAATAAGACACATCTGGATTTAAATCCCAACTTGAGTTATTGAATAATTGCTGCAATGGTCTTTAATGTGACTTAGCTTCTCTCAACTTCTAAGAGGCTGTTATGAGGATCAGAATGATACATTTAAAGCATAAATCAGATAAAAGTACTGAAAAATGTTAACTACTCCAACGGTTATTATTTGCACAGCAGTTCATTTGCTAGGGAACAGGGATATCCTTAAGCAGGCAGACCCAGCATGCCCATTAAAACATAATAGAGTACATGATATAAGGAGGTATACCCAAAAGACACAGGAACTCTGAAAATACAATCAGTAATTAACCCACGGAGAGTTGAAAGAACATTTCACAGAAAAGGTGATGGTAGAGGTGGCTCTGAGTGATGCTTATGACTATAATAGGCTAGAAGGGAGAAAAAATGTTTTCTCTAAAATTTTCATATTTTCATAATTATCTCATTTGTTTATATAATATTCCTCCACTTTAAGACATAAGGAAAAACATGACAAATCAATATAATAATTCAGCACACCTGTGCACATTAAAAATTTCCATCTTACGGTAAAAGTTCAGTTCTAAGTCAAAACAAAACATTTCTATTATATACAGTTCTTGGGTTTGCAACCTGCTAAAGGAAGCATCCCAGGGGCAAATTGCCCTCCTAGTGATTAGAAAAATTAAATGCAACTTTTAATCTTTAATCTTCCTACACCACTGCTTATGTTAATGTTCTATTTAGGCATTCCTGCTGAGCCATATCAGTGCACAAACACCCTGAAAAATCCCAGGTTGACAATTAATCATTGGAAAAGAGTCAACTTAAGAAGAAAAAAAGGGACAGCTTTAACAGGAGATTAAACAGCACCGTAATCAACCTGATTTTTCTTAAATTGATTTCTTAATGTAGCATGACCTGGCTTAGTATTTTAAAAAATGATCAAACAACCACTTACGCAGACTCGTTCATAGAATTTTGATATTTAGATTTCTAGTTATAAAAGAAATACATTAGATGGTTTTTCTTTTCTTTTAAAGATAATTACTCTCATCAATAATCTGATCAACCAAAGAAAAAGCACTATGCACATTTTGGAGTATTTAATTTGTTTTAGAAGTTTCACAGTGCTGTTGTCATATTTAATCATAAAAACTTAAAGAGAAATTGTCCGAGTTGAAAATAAGTTCAGAGGAAACAAAATTTTGGAATCACACTTTGTTGGATTCATTCAAAAGGAAAATAAAAACAAATTACTGCTATTAAAAGAGTAAAATTTATTTAAAGAATGAAAGAAATTGCTGAAAACTAGCACTTTACCAGCGATCAAATAATTTAAGAGCCAGTGGAGGAGTTAAAGATCATCTTTTTTTATCCTCCACCCACAATTTAGAAAAGAGGAAACAATTCAAATGTGCCAGAACTCATATCAAAATAAAGAAAGAACAATAAAGAATAATGAAGAAAAAATAGATTATTTTATGTTCTTACTTAATCTAATAGTTAACTATTCATTCAAAGCAATGATAGAAACAATGTATTGGGTGATTATAGCATATGGATAAGTAAAATGAGTGGCAGAAATGTTATTTGAGATGGGAGGAAGGAAAGAAGGAATTGGTAATACTTTGTTATAAGTTAAGTGCATTATTCATTAAGCAATACAGTGTTATTTGAAAGTGGACTTAGATTAGTTGCAAATGTATATTGCAAACTAGAGTAACCACTAAATTTTTTTTTAAAGAAAGACAATTGATATGCTAAGAGACGAGAGAAATTGGAATCAAATGAATGATCAATTAAAACCAGAGGAGGTAGAAAAAGAAGAGACGTTTAAAAAGAGAGAGAGAGGGAGACACAAATAACAAATGATCAAATAGAAAACAGTTGCAAACATAGTAAATATTGATCCAAGTATATCAATGATCACTTTCAATGAAAACGGTCTAAATATAACAAATACAGACAGAGACTGTTGCAGTAAATTAAAAAAAGAAAGACCCAGCTATATGTTGTCAAGAAGAAACTCGCTTATATAAAGATACAGATAGAGTAAAAGTAAAGCAATGGAGAAAAACATACCATGCTAACTCTAGTCAAGAGAAAGCTGAAGTAACCATATTAATTTTCAACAAAGCACAGGAAGCAAGGAAAATTGTCAAGGACAGGGAAGAGCATTTCATAATGACAAAAGGGATCAACTCTCCAAAATTACATAATAATTAATATGTATACACCTAACAACAGAGTGTCAACATACATGAGATGAAAACTGGTAGAACTACAAGAAGAAATAGATTTATCTATGATTATATTTGGAGATTTCAATACTTTATCAAACATGAATACATTAAGTAGGCAGAAAATCAGTAAGGATATCATCAAACTGAACAGTCCTATCAGTCAACTGGATCTAACTAATATTTATAGAATACTTCATCTAACAATAGTGGAATCACATCTTTCCCAAGTTCACACGGAAGATTCACCAAGATAGACCACATTCTGGGCCATAAAACACATCTTAACAAATTTAAGAGAGTAGAAATAATGCAGGGTATGCACCCAGACCACAACAGAATTAATTTAAATTCTTAAAATTTAAATTAAACTAGAAGTCAATAACAGAGATATAGCTGGAAAATCCAAAAATGCATGGAGACTAAGCAGCACACTTCTAAATATTACATAGGTTAAAGAAGTCTCCAGAGAAATTTAAAAAATGTTTTGAGCTAAATGAAACAAAAACTTACCAAAATTTGTTGGATGCTTAGAGGGAAAATTATAGCATTGAATGCATATATTAAAGAAAAAGAAATATCTAAAATCAATAATCTAAGCTTCCATCTGAGGGAAGTAGAGAAAGAAGGGCAATATAAGTTTAAAACAGGTAAAACAAAAGAAATAATAACAAATTAGAGCAGAAACCTATGAAATTGAAAACAAGAAATCTATACAGGAAATAATGATACCAAAAGCTGGTTCTTTGAAAGAATCAATAGAACTCTATGCTGACAAATTCAGTAACCTAGATAATGGATCAATTCCTTTAAATACACAAATAATCATACCCTCACACAGAAGAAATAAATAAATAGGCATATATCTGTTAATGAAATTTATATAAATTAATAAAATTTATAACTAAACCTTCCAAAAAAGAATACATCATTGCCAAATGGTTTCACTGGTAAATTCCACCAAATGTTTGAGGAAGAAATTATTCCCATTCTCTACAATCTCTTCTAGTAAATATAAGCACAGAAAATACTTTCTAATTCATTCTACAAGGCCAAAATTACACTAATCCTAAAACCAAGTAAAAGCATTATAAGAAAGGAAAAATACAGACCAGTATCTCTCATGAAACATAATTCAAAAATCTTCAATAAAATATTAGCAAATTGAATCCAAAAATGTATAAAAAGTATTAAACACCACAACCTATTAGAACTTGTTCCAGGTATGCAAAACTGACTCAACATTTGAAATTCCATTAATGTAATTCACCATAAACAAGTTAAAGAAGAAACATCGTCTGATCTCATCAATAAATTCATGAAAAAAACAATTGACAAAATCCTGACTTTCATTCATCATAAAACTCTCAGCAAACTGAGAATAGAGGGTAATAGAGGAAACACAGCAAGACGCCTCCTCTCAACACTGGTATCCAACACTGTCCTGGAAATCCTCGCTAAGGCAATAGGGCAAGAAAAAGAAATAAAAGGTATACAGATTAGGAAGGAAAAAATAAATTTTTTTTGTGTAAATGACATGATCGTCTACGTATAAAATCTCAAAGAATTGACAAATAAACAAACAACAACAGCAAAAACTTCCTGGAGCCAATAAATGATTACAGGAAGGTTATGGGACATAAAGTTAATATATAAAAATCAATTTCTTTCTTATATACCAGTGATAAATAATTAGAACTTGAAATTAAAAACACCAAGAAAAAGACAGAAATAGGCGTAAGTCTAACAAAATATATACAACATATGTACACAGAAAACTACAACATATCAATTAAAAAAATCAAATAGATGTGCAAAATGGAATGATACTCCATGTTCACAGGTAAGAAGACTCAATATTGTTAAGATATTAATTCTTCCAAACTTAATCTGTAATTCAATGCAGCCCTGATCCAAATTGCAGAAAGTTATGTTGTGGATATTGACATACTGATTCTAAAGTTTAAATGGAATGAAAAAATACCCGGAATAGCTGACAGGTACTGAAGAATAAGCTCTAACACTGAAAGACTGACGCTACTCAACTTCCTGACTTCCTACAAAACTACAGAAATCAAGAGAGTGTAGTATTGGTGAAAGAATTGACAAATTGATCAATGGAACAGAACAGAAAGCCCAGATATAAACCTACACAAATACAGTCAATCTCTCTTTGATTAGGAGCAAAGGTAAGTCACTGGAGAAGGGAAAGGCTTTTCAACAAATGGCACTGGGATAACTGGATAGTCACAGGCGTTATATATGAATCTAGACCTAACACTTTTCAGAAAACTTAACTCAGAGGGATTTATACCTAATGTAGAGTGCAAAACTATAAAACTCCCAGAAGATAACAGAAGAAAATTGATATGCCCTTGGATTTAGTGATAAGTTTTAGCCACAACACCAAAAGCAGGATCCCCGAAAGAAAAACCTGGTAAGTTAAACTTCACTAAAATTCAAAAAAAAAAAAAAAACTTCTGCACAGCAATAGACATCGTTAAATGAATCAAAATAAAAAACACAGTCTGGGAGGAAATATTTGCAAAACACTTATTTTCTAAAGGACTTATATTCATAAATATACAAAACTGAACAAAAAACAACCCAGTTAAAAAATTGGACCAAACCTCTGAACAGACACCTCACCAAAAACAATATAAAGACGGAAAATAAACATACAAAAAGACATTCAACATCATATGTCATTAGGGATTTGCAAATTAATACGGTGACAGACCAATATACACTTATTATAGTGGCTAAAGTCCGAAAAAGTAACAGCTCTAAATGCTGACAGGCACATGGAGTAGCAGGGACAATGCCTCCACTTTGGAAGACAGTTTTGCAGTTTCTAACGTAGTGCAACTCAGCCGAACCATACAATAAACAGTCCTTATTTACTCAATTGAGTTGAAAAATTATGTTCACACAAAAACCTCCACATGAGTGTTTACAGCATTCATAATTGCCACAAACTGGTAGCATCTAAGATGTCTTTCAATAGGTGAATGAATAATCAAACTGTGGTACAATCGTACAATGGAATATTATTTGGTAATAAAAAGAAAGAAACTGTCAAGCCAGGAAAAGACAGGGAGGAACTTTAAATGCAGATTAGTAAGTGAAAGCAGCCTGTCTGAAAGGGCTACGTACTGCATGATTAAAACCGACATTTTAGAAAAGGTAAAACTGTGCAGACAGGAAAAAGATCAGTAGTTGTTATGGGCTCAGGGAGAGGGGAAAGCAATGAATTGGTGAAGTAGAGGGGATCTTCAGAATGGTGTAACTATTCTATATAATAATGTAATACTGCATCTCTCAAAACCCATAGAACTGTACAGCTCAAAAAGTGAACCTTAAGTAAACTACAGACTTTAGTTAATACAAATGTATCTATATTGGTTCATTAATTATAACAAATGTACCACATTAATGAAAGATGATATAATAGAGGAAACTGCGCTGGAGGTGGGAGTGGGGGTGGGGAGCATATGTGGAACTCTGTGCTGTCTATCCAAGTTTTCTGTAAATCTAAAACTGTACTAAAAAATAAAGTCTATTAATTATTTTGAAAAATGAGGTTAGCATAAACAAAATTTTGGAATCATACTTAGCTTAATTCAAAAAGAGAAATAAAAGTGCAACACATTGCTACTAAAAGAGTAAAATTTATTTAAAGAATGAAAGAGATCACTGAATTGAGCACTTGGCAAGCAGTGCAAGGATTTAAGAGGAGGTAGAGATGTCAGAGACTGTCGAATTGATTCTGCACTCTCATTTTAGGGAAGAGGAAACACATTCCTATTTTTCTGCCATAAAAGAGGCCCTATTTCAGGAAGAAAATCAAAAGTGACTTCAATCACAAAAGAGACCCAGTGAGACAGTTTTATGATGGCTACAAACTGTTTCTGAATTGTATTAAAACTCGTGATGTATATTCACCTCCCGTGAGGTCGTGTCAACATGCATAAGGTCTCGCAAGTTTTCTCAAGAGCAAAAAGAGAAGTACTGACCTTTTGTGGCGGGCCGCCATCTTGTGCTTCGCATTCATGTGAGGTCTCTCACCAGCTTTGGTTTGACCTGGACTTCCACACCTACTGTTTACTCTTAGAGTAAAAGACTTCTTAAAGTTATCCCAGAGGATATGTTGGGGTTAACATAGGGGGTTGCAAATAAATTTCCTCACCTCTAAATTAGAAATCATTATGCATATTTTATAGTCACTTTGAGTATCAATTAAGATAATACATTTAGACTGCTAAGCAAAGGGTGTGTTACATCAGTATCATTCGTTGAGAACATAGTTTGCACTTGAACCTGTACGTTTAACCTCACGAGCACCCTACAGTATAGGTATTATTTTTATAACAGTTTGTCTCATCAGGAAATTGAAGCTAAATGAGATTAAACAACTTGTTCAAGATTATTTAGCAAGTGGAAAAGCTAAGATCCAAAACTAGTTATGACAGATTTCTAAGACTATGCTCTTTTTTCACTATGTGTGTCATCAATAAATATTTCTCCTCCTCAAGTTCTATGCTATTTAGAGCCTCCATATCTCAATAATAAACGAAAATGCAGTGTCTGATCTCTATCTTTGTCTCCTCCCATATGATGTTAGAAGTTTAATTGAGAAAATCTATGCAATCATAATTTCAGAGTAAAACTCTTGAGCTCAATTGTTACTCTTAATGATTAATCACATATCACTATTTATTACACTCCTTTATTGTTATATAATATGTAATTAAATAATGTTAATATGTAGTATTTGTTATTCAAAAATTGCAAAACTTTCATTCTGATCTTAATTCATCATCATCCCAAAATTAGTTAAAAGCAATGATTTGGTTCGGTAAAATTAAGACAGAGTTCCCAAACTAACCTGTATACTATCTAAAAGCAGTCATTGTGTGGTTTTCATCTTTGAAAATATATCCCAGTGCTTTGAGTGATGCCTGACGCTTAATATGACTTTTAATTGAATTGCTCTTGTGGACATTTTAAGACATATTTTATTAATTTTAAGCCTTAAGAAAGAAAATAGTTTTTAATGTAAGTATAGAAGAAGCAAGGTAGAGTTATCTATTTATTTTATGGGTCTAGGAATCCTAATTCTTAAATCTTTGTCCCGTGATCCACTATATAGATGCCAAACATTAGTTGCTTTCTTCTTTCAGTTTTAATCCTTTTTGTTTCTTTGTAGAATAAGAGTTTTATGTCTTTGTCTTAGTCCATCTGACCTGCTGTAACAGGAATACCATAGACTGCGTAGCTTATAAAGAACAGAAATTTATCTCTCACAGTTCTAGTTCAAATCAAGGCACCAGTCGATCAGGTGTCTGGTGAGACCCTGCTTCCTACGGCTGTACTTTTACTGGAACCTCAACTGGTGTTAGGGACAAGGAAGTTCTCTCAGGCCTCTTTGTTAAGGGCACTAATCCCATTTGTGAGGACTCCACCCTCATGTCCTAATCATCCCCCCAAGGCCTCACTTCCAAACACTGTCACATTTGGGGTTAGGTCTCAACATATGAATTTGGGGAGGACACAAGCATTCAGGCCATGGCAATCCTGTCCCTTACTTGCCGTAAATTCCCATGGGAATGAAGTGTGTGCAATAATTTTATAAACAGTAAAGTATTTACACAGTATCTTGGATATTCTTCTGTTGGACATCTATTACATCTTATTCACTCCTTTGGACAAATTATGTCAGTGATCCATATTATACAATTATTAGCCACACAAGATACAACTCTAGCCATATTATAAAAATAATTAGGATTGATTGTTTCTATGTTTGAAAGATTGAGAAAATACCAATGTTCTATTACCATATAGTCCTGTGAAAAAAATGAGCCTTTAATCCGGATGAAGTAAGAATAATTCTGTATATTCAAATGACAGATGTCTGTTTATGAGATGGACTTCAGGAGGAAAATCTCAATCAATGATGTACGTAATGCTTCCTTAGACTTGCATTTAGTTGCTTGTGGGAGAGAATCAACCACTAGCTTACTTGATTAAAAGTATCTCCAAAATATCCATTCTTAATAATAAGAATAATGATTTTTTTAATCAAAATGATAGAATTATTATTTCTTCCAATGAAGGCATATCTTTTTGGGAGAACATCACTAAGTCTCTTTTAATGTATTAATTTCCTATTACTGCTGTAACAGATTACCACAAATTTAGTAGATCGAATAATACAAGTTTATTATCTTACACTTCTGGAAGTCAGACATCTTAATGGGGAATCACTGGGCTACAATCAAGGAGTCAGGAGAGCTGAGTCCCTTCTGGAGGCTCATGGATCTTCCAAGTGAGCAGCATAACATCTTCCAATTTCTCTCTTTCTGACTGACTCTCTTGCTTCCTTTATATAAGGACCCTTGTGACTACCTCATTGGGCCTATCAAAATATTCCAGGATAATCTCTCTATCTCAAGGTCCTTAACTTAATTGTATCTTAAAAGTCTCTCTTGCCATATAAGATAACATAGTCACACATTCCAGGAACTAGGAAAGCTTTGAGGACCATTATTCAGCCTACTGCATTTAGGCATTTAAGAGATTAAGTTCAGAGTGGGGTTGAGCAATTTTTTTCTTAGAAGCCAATTTTAAAACATTTTAAAAGAAAAATGGTTAAATTAAAAAATTTTAAAACACTTGAAAAAAAGGAATTTTGACTTGATAAAACTTTTTACCCAACCTAAGACCCTTGAGTTTTAGGAGCTTCAAATTATACATATGAAGCAGAAACATCATAAACACAATGGTAACAAAATATTTATTATATATATATTTTTAGATATTTCTACTAACAAATCAAAAAGTTTTCACTTTAAGACACATGCATCTTGTTATTGGGAATAAATGCATGGAACACATAAAAAAGCACAAGGATAAAGTCTCATATGTGTTGGAACTTGAAAATAGCATAAAATTTAGTTATGTTATAAAAAAGAGAAGGTCAAAAAGCAAAAGATACATTCACATATTCAAGAGCAGTAACAAATAATAACCTTTTTGAAGTATTAATCTTCAAAGTTTATTCGCTGTTTTTAATTTGTAAAGTGGAATGTAGCAGAGACTGAAATATTTTGGAGGCAATGAGGTTCGTGAAGTTCACAGACCACGTGTCTCTGATCTTACAAAATAAACATGGGCCAGGAATTGGTGATTCTCTGAATCGCTGTTGGTTTCTGATGAACCAAGGAAATCAGCAGCAGGTCTGGAATAAAACCTTGATTCATTCTTATGGTCTGTTCTGATGGTCAAGATGAGAAAAAAGTTAGATGGTGCAAACTACAAACTGAACAATTTTATGTCCATTCTGAGCAAGATTATAGAAACTAAAAATGAACTCATTATTTTTTGGCACATAGTAGAAGGCAAAATAAGCACTTAGACCCAGGATAGAGACTGAAATTAATGCCTTTGGGATAGAACGCTAGACTAGATGTACGTTAATCTGCAGGGAATTTTCTAATTGTACGGTAAGACACTGTTCCTAAAATGTCCCTCATCTAACAGGTGCTGGTCGCTATACAAATCACTTGTAAGCTACTTAAAAATTTTATTTTGTTTATCTGAGATACTCAGAATTGCAAATCCATAGAGACAGAAAGCGAATTGTGGTTGCCAGGGGCTGGGGGAAGGGAGAACGGGGAATGACTGCTTACTGGATCTGGGGTTTCCCTCTGGGGTGATGAAAAGTTCTGCAACCACATAATGGTGGTGGTTGTACAACACTGTGAATATTGTTACCTAGGACTGTGAGTGTCCTTAATACCACTGTACACTTTCGAATGGTTAAAATGGCAAATTTCATGTGTATTTTACTACAACAAAAATGTTAAATACAGTTCTCTGGCCATCCCAAAACTGACTTGACTATAGCAAACGTGTTTTCTTCATGGTTCCTGGAGCCTGGACCCGTTTGACAGTTTTGGCCTTGAGTCGTCATGTTTGTGCAATCAGAAGGTGAGTGCTCAGGGGTCTTCTTGGAGCCACACAGCATCGTTTGCCCATACTACTCTAGTCGTTGAGGCAGCTACAAAGGCACTCCACTGTTCAAGAGGAGAGCAATAGACTGCAGCTCTTGATGAAAGAGCTGGTGGGAGGGGAAGTGTTATTTCAACTGTAGCTGGAATATACAACTTGCCAGAGGGTGTGCCCTTTAAACTTAGAGTGAACACTTGCTCAAGATTGCAGAATACCCAAAAACTTGAGTTTAGCCTAACAGGATGAAATTCGACTTACTTCTATACACATTTTACTTGCACAACCCAATCTCCTACATAAAGAGATGAGAAAGCACAGCAGCAGCGTGGAACACAATGACTCAGAGTTGTAAGCCAAAGTAAGATCATCGTGAGTATGAGAAGTTGATAAATTCATTTATTTTATGCTTTAGTAACACAAAGAAAATGGAAAAATAACAATAACTTCCTTTTCCTATGCCTTGGGTAAGTGATCATTTTTCAATCTGCTTATTCTACTGTAAATCTCTCATGAGTATATTGTTTTATTGAATGTTCCAAAAATTACTAAACTATTTCCTTATTCTTGAACATTTCATTTGTTTCCTCTTTCAAATAATGGTGTAATACATATTACATGCTTACAGCCTCCCATGCCCCTATCCTGACCAATATTTAGGGTTATTTCTTAAAGATTAAACCATAGGATTAAAGTTACTTTGTCAAAGGTAAATACCTTTTATGCCTTTTCCCTGGATTTTCTTTCTTTCTTTTTCTTTCTTTCTTTCTTTCTTTCCTTCTTTCCTTCTTTCTTTCTTTCTCTCTCTCTCTCTCTCTCTCTTTCTTTCTTTCTTTCTTTCTTCTTTCTTTCTCCCTCCCTCTCTCTCTCTCTGTCTTTCTTTCTTTCTCTTTTTTTCTAGCTTTTTTGGTGAGGAAAATTGGCCCTGAACTAACATCTGTTGTCAATCTTCCTCTTTTATTTTTTTTTAAAGATTGGCAACTGAGCTAACATCTGTTGCCAATCTTCTTCTTTTTCTTTTTCTTCTTCTTATACCCGAAGTCCCCAAATATATAGTTGTATATTCTAGTTGTAGGTCTTTCTAGTTGTGGTATGTGGGACATTGCCTCAGCATGGCTTGATGAGTAGAGCCATGTCTGAACCCAGGATCTGAACCGGTAAAACTTTGGGCCTCCGACATGGAGCATGTGAACTTAACCACTCGGTCACAGGGCAAGGCTTTTTTTTTTTTCTTTTTCCTCCCCAAGCCCCAGCATATAGCTGTATATCTTAGTTGTAAGTCCTTCTAGTTCTTCTATGTGGGATGCCACCACAGCATGGCTTGATGAGCGGTGTATAGGTCTGTGCCCAGGATCCAAACTGGCAAACCCTGGGCCGCCGAAGTGGAGCATGTGAACTTAACCGCTTGACCATGGGGACGGCCCCAGTGATTTCCTTTTTCATTCTTTTCTTCACAAGCCATCATATCCAGAAAAAAAATATGACCCCAGGCTCATCCAAGCTCAGAGAGGCTGGCTCAATGTCTTCAGTTAGTCTTATGTTATGGATATTGGGCCTCAAAATAAAACTTGCCACACTCTCCAACCAGGAGCCATTTCTTCTTTAAACATAGGCAGTGATAACTGAGTTACTGAAGTCACAATTTTCATGTTATTTACAGTCCCTAGTGTGAAAGTCTAAACTCTAATCTTACTCTATGATCAGGAGATCGGGGAATCTATAACAATAAGAATGAAAATTTCCAGATTCAAGTCAAGTTGGTATCAACTTGATATTATATCTTCCCAACACACATCCAAAGAAACAACACAGTGTTATGGAGAAAAATAATGGAAGAAGCAATATTCAGAAAAGGAGATTTGAATCCAGTATGTGGTCTTGGGCTATTTATTTACTCTCTGAGGGCTCAGTTTCCCTCTTATGAAATGAGTAGAGTATATAACTTGTAAGGCTGTAATAAACTATCACATCTATAATATTTTCCCATTGTTCTCTTGTATATAAGTACTCAAGTATTATGTTTACTCTCTTATTGTGTTATGGACCAAGTACCTAAAGTTTAGTAGAAACCTGAAAACACAGTGCTTCTTCAAACAGACTGAAATTCAATTTATATTTTCTTCTCAAAACTGTGAAAGTCTAATCTCTATTAATAATAAGGTTTTCATGCACGTCACATTTATAGTATTCTTTTCCATCAAATGTGGACCTCAGGAAGAACTGCCAATTGTCTTATGTAAAACAGAAGTCCAACTATGTTCTTCTAAAATTTATTGCGAGTCTAAGTTTAGGTGTCTCAGATACAGGGAAAAGGCATTTTCTAAATGAATGAATATGTTTATAAAATACCAAAAAATATAACAGAGTATTTTTTATTATCCCAAAGTTTCCAAGATTAAGAAGAGGTAGGATTGTATCCTAGCAATTTCTACAAGTGTTGCTCCTATTTGTCATAAATAGAGCCCGATATAGTTTAGCACAGATGATTATAATTCCATGAAACCTAGAATCAAATCCACTTTTCCACTGTTTATGTTTTGATATAGGAGACAGTGAAGCCTTCCTTCTGTAAAGTAGCCATCTATGTGCATCTTATAAATTTAAAATTTGAAATCTCATTAATATCAATATTTTAAAAACATATTTTTATAACAACCATATTTTAACTTAAAAGAATACCCCATGTCTTTGAAACGTATTGCCATTTACTATGTATTTCAAAACATAAACAAATTTTTACACTGAATTCTTTTTTTTTTTTTTTTAAAGATTTTATTTTTTCCTTTTTCTCCCCAAAGCCCCCCAGTACATAGTTGTATATTCTTCGTTGTGGGTCCTAGTTGTGGCATGTGGGACGCTGCCTCAGCGTGGTTTGATGAGCAGTGCCATGTCCGCGCCCAGGATTCGAACCAACGAAACACTGGGCCGCCTGCAGCGGAGCGCGCGAACTTAACCACTCGGCCACGGGGCCAGCCCCTACACTGAATTCTTGAATGAAGACCAAATCCTAGCTAATATCCATTGTAAAAAAGATTCATTAACAAAGTCATTAATTAGAACCCTGTTTGATCTGCACATTTATTATGACTTATTTTTCATGAGATTTATTACCTTGATTAGAAGCATCAAAAACCAAATTAGTTGCTGAGTTTCTTCTGCTTTCCTATATTTTAGCCAAAAACAATTTTTAAGAAAATAGAATCTGTGTCTTAATTAGTTCTTAGCATGGTGAAAAAAAATCTATCAGAAGTGAATTAATGAGCATGGCAGATTTTGTGCTGTTTTTTAATCTTGGAGCCTTTAAGAATACTTAGAGCATAGTATGTGCTCAATATAAATATATTTGAAAATACAACTAAATAAATGAATCATGAAAATGAATAATATTTTATCAACATCTAATTGTCTTTTTCCAATAAGTACAATGGTCTCTTTAGAATTTATCTATCACAGCCTTAAAGACTAATCAACATGTATGTGGACTCATACACACACACACACACACACACACACACTACATGGTCTCTCAGCATCATTTTAGCACAGTTAGCCACTCCTTTCTTTAAGCATTGTCTGTATCTGATTTCTTTTTGCGACATCACTCTCTTCGTTTTCTCTATCTCACCCACCTCATCTTTTGTTTTGGTTTTCATGGCTGGCTTCTTTGTCTGTTTGAAAGCTACATCTTCAAGTGCTCTGTCTCCTTATACTCCCCCAGGAAAAAAAAGTCACTTATACGCCTTGGCCTCCACCTCTAACAGCCTTGAATAGCCTCTGAATGAGGACAATTTTGATTAAGGTCATCACTCCACTCAACTATTGGCCAAATTGAAAAGTGGGCACTATGTTTCTGGCAAGAATCCCTACCTCTCCTGCTCTGCCAACCCTCACAGCCTTACCCAAACTATCCCCATTATATTTTTTATCCTTGTTTAATTAGGTCACCATGAGAACTCCCCAGGATTTCCCTGGTCATCCATACTGCTCCCCACTCTAAGCCTCATTGGTTCTCTATGTCTCCTCTTCTGAGCCTATTGAGCTTCTGCTGTGCCTTCAGTAACTCTTAGTAATTATTAAAGTCTCTATGCCCTGTATCTTATTTCTGAGTGATCCTTTCATTAATTTATTTAAATGAAAGCTGACTTTTAGTAAGTTCTACTTTTCCTACAGCCCTTTCAAGAATGGATGCTTCCTTCTCCCACTGATTCTCTACCATTGGCTTACAGGAGGAACAGATGTTCTCTTTGTACCTCATTGCTACTTTCTGATCATTCATTCTCCATCCCTATGTTTGAAATTCATGCTATCAGACAATATTACACATCATCTCTCTTTATTGAAGTTATCATATGGAGCTTAAATCCTGTTTCTAATTCCTTGAGGACTTTAACTCAGAAAAGAGGAGACTTTGACACTTGAGTAGAAGTGGTAATAATATGTGTTTTAAAGGCCTTAAAGTGTCCATTAAATCAACGGGGATCTGTATTTTGTTGAGAATTTGATGTTCTTTTTCTAATTACTGGCTTGTGCACTGGATATTCATGAAAATTCTCTGGGGGGTTCTTTAAGTTTTACTTCTGTACAAGAGAAGGTCATAATTTTGATATGTTAAATGAAATGTTGGGTCATAGATATTTATTATTCATTGATTATCCTTGGGCACTTCTACATTTATTATTTGCAGTTAATCAGAAAGATGTGACTAGTTCTACCCTATAGATTGTGAGTAGAAGTCAATCTGTCATTTCCAGGCCAAAGCATTTAAGAGCTAGTGTGTCATCTTGCAGTCTGTCTCTTCCTCTGATGCAATGACATAAGGATACATGTATTCTATTGTTAAAGCATTCATCCCCTTAATTCTATGAAAAAGTATGTGGAACAAAACCCTTTATCAAATGCTTTTGATTGAGTAATTAGATATAAACTATTGCTTTATTAAATAATTGAAATTTAGGAAATAATTTGTTACTAGAGCATAACTCATCCATTCCTGATTAAGATGGTATGGTGATCTTCAGCTCTGGATGGTGATAATCTCTCTCTTTCGTTCTCGTGATGGCAAAGTCTACCCTATATTCTGAATCTTTGGTCTTTTTTGGACAATGTTTTCAAGCAGCTCTATTGCATTTCCTTAGAATATTCACGCTCCCACTTTCTTAAAATACTAGTACATACCTTCTCCTCTCCCCTTTCTCTCAGGTATCACCTTCCCTCTCTTCAACCTCAGTTGGCGATTTTATTTTCTATGCTGCTGAGAAAATAGAAACTGTCGGAAGATAATGTAATCCTAATACCTCTTTGTCAAACTGCATTTGTAGCGTTCCATTTTGCCTTCTCCCCTGTTTCTGTAGTGAACTCCCCATTGTGTGCTCAAAGGATAATTCCTATTATGTGCTGGATCACGTCATATATTCTCTACCAGAGACATTGCTTCAGAATGTCTCCAGGAAAAAAAAATATATCACTTCAGATTTCCTATATCTTCCATTTTTCCATCTCTAGCAAATCATTTTCATGAGCATGAAAATATGCAGCTATATCTCCCATCTTGAAAAGAATCTCTTTTAACTCCAAGTTCTCCCTTCACAGTAACCTATTGGTTGCATTTTACAAAAAAAAAAAAAATCTAAAGTTGTTGTCTTCAATCTTTGGATACAATTTTTCTCCTGTCTTTCTTTTTAGAATCCTCTACAATTAGTTTTTTATACACACTGCTCTTCCAAACTTCTTTTGTCTCAAAGTGACAAATTTCCACTATGGTCCTAAATGCAATATTCAATACAAATCTAAATTTTACCTGAAAAATGAACAATTCAGGGTACTTTGTTGATTTCTTCTCCTTAAAATATTTTCTATCTGTAGCTTTCAGAATACCGTACTCTTGGTTTTTCTCTTATCTCAAGTACTATTCTTTCTCAGTAATTTTTATTTACTGGTACCTTCCCTTTATCTTGGATTTTTGAATGCCTCTGGACTCAGTCTCTATAGCCTCTATTTTCTCTACTTACATTTATTCACTTCTGATCTCATTCATTCTGGGTACTGTTAGAGAAAAAATCTTCAGTGATGCTTGTTAAAGATGGTAAGGCAGACTTTATTCTCGACCATTGTGATAGGTATAGGGACCACTAGAACAGGAATTTACAGTGGGGGAGAGAGATTGGGCTCAACTCCAAATAGGGCATGGGCAAATGTGAATTCACAGCCAAGGAGCAAGGTAGGGGTCAGTGGATGGAAATTTACTAAGAGGAAACATCAGAGGGAGTACTGGCTAAATCGACCAACAGCTGAAAGCAGGCCCGGGTGATCAGACATCACCCGGAGGATGGTAGGGGCTGAGGAACTTCATCATATATTAAGGGTGATCAGATACCAAGAGTAGGGGGTTCTGGTTAAACTGACTTAGCAGAGTTCTTCCTAAAACTAGATTTACAAGGAAGTGTACAGATGGGCTAGGAGAAGGTTGAGGAGCTTGACTCAAGTTTGGCCAAGCAAAGAATCTTTGCCAGCACGTAAAAACATCTACAAGTTGGTGATTCCCGACTGTTTATCTTTAGATTGGACCTTCATTCTGAACTCTAGATTTGTACATTTAGCTACTTACTTGATGTCTTCATTTTAATTCTAATAGACATATAAAACTTAATAGTTATTCAAGAAACCATGCTGATAAACACTCTACCATATTTTAGCGCACCATATGAAAACATGGCCATGTAGGCCACCAGGCAAAGGAGGAGAGAGCTAAAGGGTCACACATTGGCTCTTAAATGATTTGGTCTGAAAATGACACATATCATTTTCAATTACAGTCTTTCAGTATGCATAAATTCAAGAGGGCTGCTAAATTGGGGGAGCATGTAAATTTTTGGTGAGTAGTAAATGTCTCAGCTACCCCACCTACATGCAGCAAAGTCTCATATCTCCATCTGTGGAGCTCAGCTCTTTCTGAGATCCGCTCTGGTACTTCCAACTGCACTGTGATAGCTCCACATGGATGTGTTTGAGCCATCACAGACCTGCCAAAGTTAAAATGAAAATCTTGATGTCACATCCCACTCAAACACGCTTTTCCAGTCTTCACCATCCCAGTCAACTGTACATTTACTTGAGCCACAAATCTGTAAGTTAGCTTTGTTTATTTTGTCTCCCTGACTTTTTCATATTCCTTCCAACATTTGGTATGCTTGACTCTACTTCTAAAATATTTACATACTTCACTCATTTTTATTAATTGTACTTACACCTAGACTAGGCCACCATTAGCTTGTAACCAGACATCTGCAATAGTTTTCCCACGTCTTCTTGTTTCTTCTCTTATTTTTCTAAAAGTGATCCTTCTCACAGCAGGTAGTATCACTACAATAAAAATAAAAGCATAAACTCTCATTTAAACCAATATTGACCCTCTTCCATAGTACCAATGGCCAAGAGTCTGATTTATTATTAATTGTAGGCCATAGATATTAGCATTACTTATATGTTTTGTCATAATATAAACCATTTATACAACATCGATTTATTTAAAAAACATTTAGGCAGTTTAAAAATGGAAACAGATGATACTATGTCTTTTTGAAAACTGGACCATCTTCTAGTGATAAAAATATCTGAAGATTTTCAAATGTCAAATTGTTCATTTATTCATTCAATGTGGAAGTATATTTTGAAAGTCAAGTGACCTGGATACTTGATTAAATTCTACCAGATACAAAGAAGGGTAGGACATAAAGATAGAAACATGCACAATTTGTTATACATTTTATAAAATATCATCTTATGGCTTGTATCATATCCTTTGGCAGCAGTGAATAGGTACATGCTATATGTAGGTTGAGTGTAAGGAAGTGGGATGTTGAGAAAGGTTTACAAGAGCTGGTGACATCTGGACCATATAAAGTTGGTGAAGTGCTTTCTAGGCATAGTTGTAAACACACTCCAAAGCAAAGAGACGTGAGGGGAGACACACAGAACAATGTAGGAGATTTGAAAATCGTCACATAGTGTGTTAAGGCTGAATGATAGACAGAAGATGGGGCGAGAGGAGATGTATCTTTTGATATTACATAAAGAGTAAAAGTGGAGGGCTAAATACAATCTGAAAATGTTATTCATCTGCTCGAGCAGTGTGAAATATCTATGAAGACGAATAACTTCTGGATAGATAAAACATAAATGAGAAACAACTTCACCCACATTTTCTCATCCTCCTCAACAAGAAATAAGATTTTCCTCCTCTGATTCCCTCCCGGTATTTTGTGTCTCTCTCATGGAACTCATCACTGTTCACCATTATACATAAATATATAATAATGTGTGATCTTACTGAATGGTGAGCTCTGTAAGAACAAGGATTGATGCCTCTATGTCTGTTTCCAGTGGTCGCTTGACAATAAACACTTAATGACTACCTGTCAAACAAATAAATAAATGTCTAACTATGCTGGCTACGTCTACTAAAGTTATATAGCAGAGTAACATTTTTCTTTTCCACACTCTCTTCCTCTTCTAAGAGCTTGGCCTACCTTCAGTCGTACTCTCTTACTTTTCCATTTCCCAATTCTATCCCCCACCTCAAAACACACACACACACACTACAAATAAAATTATTGATTAAATAGGACAGAACCTAATTATATAGAGCCATCAGTTTGGAAATGACTAGAGAGAAATCCACCAAGTGAATTCTTGAGAAAGTTTAATGTCAAAAACTTCCCAAGAGCTTTCCTTTTTTAATAATGGATACAATTTTAACCCAAAATAATGGTGTTGACATTGCGGCAATTTGGAAACCAGCAGCTAGGTGGTGGAAGGGAGGGGTTTGAGGAACAGGCAAGCATCTCAACGTCCCTCAAGTATTACCATGAAAGTAACTCATCTAGTCTTACGACTATCAGATTCAAGTTATAAGCTACATGAAATCGCAACAAAACAAAACAAAAGAGTAAAATTGTCAAGACTTAACTCATTTGAATCAACATGACCTAAAAACAAAAGTTAAGAACTGTTTGTAAGAAACTGTATGTATCAATCAAGGACAAAGAAGGAGACAGAAATCACACAGTAAATTGAATGAGAAATATTTGATACAATTTTTAATACAATTTTTTAACAGGGATTAGAGTAATAAGAATTTGGCTCTTAAGAGTTAAAGAGAACTTTAAAGAACACAATAGCAGATATATGGAGCAGATGCTATCCCTAAGGCTGAGATACAGCATGCAAGGAGGAGCCACTACTCATGTCCTTTGTCCCCACCCTCATTTCAGAGGATGTGGCAATATTTCACTAGATAGCAGAGAAGTCATTGAGGTGCTCCTCTGGTAGGACTTGTTGGAAATGTGTGATGCTGGGGGAAGCCATCCACAAGGAGGAGCCATGCCTCAGACTTGCTGTAAAGAGAGTGGAGAGGGGGCTGAGGGAGTTGTTCAGAGGGAGATGCCTTGCTGGTTGTATTCATTGTGAGACTGAGAAGATGCAGCTAGAAGCTGCTAGCTACTGGACTTTCTTGGCCTCCATGTGCTGCAAAAGGTGAAGAAACCAGACTTACAGGAGCTACATTCTGAAGACAACTTTGCCCTACAGGAGCTTAGCTTGGGAGAAACCACATTGTGCAGGAATGGAACATGGGAGAAGGCTATAACCTGTGGGAGTCCATCAAGAGAGAATCTGCACACACTCAAGAATGAAACACTCAAAAAATCTAGTCCTTGAAGGGACCCAGTGCAAGAGAAGTCACATGTGCATGGGAGCTGGCAAATAGAGAAAGGGAACTCCCCAGCAGCCTGGTAAGCAAGAAAGAGCACTCTCCAGGAGCCTATGAACAAGACACGTGGCAAAGAGGAAGAAAATGACTCATCCTCCTTCATGTTCATCCAGCACCCTCTGTTGGACAGGATTAACATTGTACCAACTGACAAAGCAGGAGTTTTTACAAACCCCATCTAATCATCACAGAGCAGACAAATAAGGGTGAATTTGGAGCAGAAATGTAATAATTGCTAATTTGATTGCTCACTTTCCATATACACCCTTCTATCTCCATTTTAAGTTTCATAGCACAACAAAACAATGCTATATTTACACCTGTTGAGTTATAGCCATTCTGCTTCTAACTGAAGAATTTCTCACCTCTCCCCTCACATGAAGACATACAATGCCAACAGGAATTGTAGAAATCACTCTGATTATATTAATTACTCCTCAAATTCTGTAACAGTCTCAGAGAATATTCTGGCAGTTTGTTACAAATTAAACATATACCGACAATGTGATCTAGCTATTCCATTTCTAGGTATTTACCTAAGAAAAGAAATAATAGTAAATGTCAGTACAAAGATTTAGAGTAGCTTTAGTTCATATAGCCAAAAATTGGAATCAACCCAGATGTCCATTAACAGGTGAATGAATAAACAAATTGTAGTATATCCACACAGTGGAATACTACTCAACAATAAAAAGAAAGAAATTACTGATGCATGACAAAATATGGCCAGATCTCAAAATAATAATGCTGAGTGAAAGAAGTCAGACAAAAAATGTACGTATGATATGACTCCATTTTATAAAATTATAGGAGAAGAAAACTAATGTATAGTCACAGAAAACAGATTAGCGTTTTCCTGGAGATGAGGTTAGAAAGGGTGGGAAGAAGAAGAGGGACCAAAGGAAAGGATTACAAGAGGACATAAGGGAAATTTTGGAGGTGATAGGTTCATTACCTTGATTATTGTGATTGTTCCACAAAAATAAAATTGAACACCTTAAATACTACAGTTCATTGTATAGCAATTGTACCTCAATAAAACTACTAAAAACACTATTGATAGTAATACCTGAAGTCAAAATCTAATTCAATGGTTTGCCAGAAGTTTTTTACATAAGAAGAAAACAGTATCATGGGAGAGTGACTACAAGAGAAACACCACCATATTTGCGAGACTCAGATCGACTGAAATTCTGCATGAAGATTATTTTTCTCCTAAGAGCAATAGAGCATAAATAAATTTAATGGAAAGCCATTATAACAAATAGCATGAAATGCCGGGCGCCGCCCGCCAGTCAGCTAAGCCTCTACCCAAGGACAACGGTCTGGGAGAGAGATGAGGGAACGCACGGCGGACCCTCAGAAGATGGCGGTCTGCCGCTCCTGATCCAACTCACGCTAGTAATCTTAGCAATATTGCTCCTGCTGTTCTTTTTCCGTACATGGGGTTATTTGGGGGGAAATCTCTCCAAGCAGGGGAAAGAAGCTGATGTAACCTGGCCTTCTAGGGAAGGTGCAGGGAACAACAGCCTGAAGGGAAAAAAACGTTCTGACCCCCTCCTGGAAAGGCGGAAAAGGGAGCTTGGACAGCCCTGAAGTAATCAGCCTCAAAAGAGAACATTCCCTCCTCAGGTCCTTCTAGGAGATAGATATCTAGGCCTGTTAGGACAGGAGGTAAATGGTGGCACCCACCCAGGAGCAAAGGCATACAAAAACTACTCCTTCCTAAGACAACTCATGATCCTGATAAAGTTGCAGAAAAATATCATAATACATTGACATAGAGGAACTGGGATTATGATGAGGATTGGGAACCCTATAAAATAGTTAATGTAAAAGAGAAACCCCAAGCACTGTGCCTGTGTGGCTTTCGATCAGACGGAGCTAGGGGCCCATGTGTACTTGGTCCCCTTATACTTTGCAATACTTCTGCTTTCGTTATTACAGGAATAAAGATAGAGGCTTAGGGCCATTCGACCCATGGGAAACTGAATCTAGACGTTGCACCCCATTTTGCAATCAATCTTAGACATCTAGATGCCTAGTAGACATATAGAAAAGGTCAATATCTATAACAAAGGTTGCTTGCTTCTCATAGACATACTGTGCTAATATTATAACAAGATATGCTTATGTACCCATTTTGTTTGCCAAAATTATGTACTGGGATAATTCCATGAAATCATAAACGCGTGACCTGGACCCTATATAAGTGCTTGAATGCTTTGAATAAATCAGACTTGCTTTCACCAACCTGGTATGAAGTCTCATTCCCTTCCCTTTGCCGACACCGTCCATCCCTCAGGAACCTGGACTCTGCTGGAGCTGGACTCCGGCGATGAAATATATGTGTGCTAACAGGAAAATGTTGAACCTCAAATAGCTCTCCCCTCTCTTTGGCAAACTTGAAACTAAAACATTCTTTACCCAAACTGTGTTATAATAATATTCTTTGATGCACTACTGTCTGCTTCTGTACACCAATACATTTTTCCAATCATATCACTATGATGGTGTTTTGTGTAATATTGTGATTGACAAAACATTTCTGACATAGAACTTTACTACAAGAGAAAATCTACATCGACTATAAATCATGGCAATAGACTTGCCATTATAAGTATTTCAGATTTTATTTATTCTGGATTTTTATTTATTGCCTGAAGAAGTTTCAAGGGAAAACAAACAGCTCACCTCCTGAGTTAATTCGTGTTGACAAGGGGCACTGTGATACTAACAGAAAGCAGAGTAGGTCTGTGTTGTAGGTTAGGAGGGTAGATAATGAGGGACGATGCTAATAAAACCTTTATTAACAGAGGGCCTCTAAAAATAATTATGTTGTACTTTGTGGTGGTTAATATTTAAAGTTCTTCTCCTGTAGTAAAAATAAAGATTAGATGAAATCAAGTCTATGAAAACACTTGGTAAAATATTTCATGTTATAAGTATTGTATTTATATGGTACTAAATAAATTAAGAATCTGGGCAAATATCTTCATTTTTCCTTAAATGAAACTCAAGATTAATGTATCACATTGATATCTCTTTCATTATTAGCAGAAAAACAGTTATCGTGAGATAGTCAAGAAGAGTCCGAATAAGGCATTGTATGATAAAGGGTACTTACGCATTATATACATGTACATAGTTAAACTTGACAACTTCTAAAGTTTTTTCTAATGATTATGTGATTTTTTCTTCATTAAGCAAGCACATAGTTTTATAAAATAATCCAGATTTTCTATATTAAATGAAAAATAAAATGCCCCTCTCTTTGCCTTTCTTTCTCTCTTTCTTTCTTTTTAGGTGCTATGAGGCATTTTGTGGGAGGAAGGGCACTTTTTCTGGCCTCAGGAGTGTGCAGTATGGTCCCTGCATTACCCAGGAGGGCCAAGAAATTGATATCCATAGCACTAACCTAGTACCTTTAATGCGTATATACTTTACACACTTTCAATATTTTGTGAAAGGATTCACATCTTGACCTAACTCTTTCGCAGTGTTTCTGGGATAAGTTAAAGTTCGATTATTAAAACTGGTCATTCTCAGTGTATATATTGTGAGTGGGGGCAGGCTCCAAAATGAGACTGATGTATTGGGTCCTCTGAGAAACAGATGTCAAGATGGGATAAAACGTGAAGAATTTTATTAATGGAAAAGCCTAGGAAATAGGAAGGAAGGCCGACAGGGCTGGAAGAGCTGTCACACTGTTGTGAGTCTGACCTTCAGGGAAGGAGAAAGGAAGAGAAAGTTGGATGAAAGAGTTTAAGGAAGGTTCGACAAAGCAGTCAGGTCGTTTCTGAGCCACACTTGCCTCAGAGTAGCCAGGAGTATGCCAGGAGAGTTTCTGCCTTAGCAGTCCTGCTGCATGTAGGTATTGGGTGGGAGAAGCCTCTGGAAAGCACAGCCTCAGCAAAACAGAGCAATGAAATTCAGGGTGCAGCAGCTGGGGACCTTGATAAATGGGGCTCCCTTCCCTTATCAGGTCTTCGTGTGTACACACTGATCTGGAAAACATGTACAAATGTGTTCACAAGACTTTTGGTTTTCGCTCCAACATATGAGCTTGAAAGTTGTCTCTCCTTCCTGATAATAAGAAAAAGCTGGACAAACTGAAAATCATTTACTTTTCTTGGACACCTCAGATGAACGGAACTGAACAATTAAGGAAATGGTTGGCAGACGGTGGGAGCTAAGTTTCTCACTGTTGGAAAGAGAGGGAAAAGATGAGCATGGCAGAGGGTAGAATGATTCATGTGGTAATGGATTAGCGTTGGGACATCAGTAGGAACTCATATTTAATATAGAATATGGATAGATATATATATGTGCATATACATGGATTAGTAGGAACTCATATTTAATATAGAATATGGATAGATAGATATATATATGTACATATACATGGATTAGTATACACATATATATAGTGTTTCTAAATGAGAGAAATATTCTTGATATAAGAGCTGAGTACCAGGTAAGCCTAGAAGATATTCTATCAATCTAAGGATATCTTCTATGTATATTTTTAATGAGCTTGTAAACATTCTAGCCCCCAGAGTACGTCTTCAAATAACATTTTTCAAGAAGTAGATTATCCAATGTAATTTATATTTATGATTGTTTTGAACATTTTTTCCTAATTTAAATGTTAAAATATTGTAGGCCTTCTCAATTTCCTTCTATTTCAGAATATAAATCAGAATATAAATCCACCCAAATAAAAATAGAAGGCCCATGAAAAGATCTTCCCACAATTCAAGATATTTCAAAGCTCAATCGTTGAATTAAAAAATAAAAAAAATCACCTGAGCGTTCATAGTTTAATGTTTCCAAATTCCTCCATTGCTTTTAAATAAAAAATATTCAATGGCTTCCTCTTTGTGTGCTGGTTTTCAATAATTGCAACTTCCTGAAATCTTCAGAACCCGAAATGTTTTATAGTCAATTTGTAGGATATAGTCATTAGCGAATTCCAACTGATTTTTAAGAAAATTATAACATAAATTGAGAAAACTCCTTTATAAAATGTTGTATGTTCATTACAGAACTTCTGAATTGTTTTAAACAATAGTTTTATATGGTTCAAATATTTAAAAATACTAATTGATAAAATGCAAAAAAAGAAAGCACATGCTGCTAAGTTGAAATCTTTTTATATTAAATATGTTTTGTAAAAATTTTTTTAGTTTAGTTTCACTTTACATACAAAAATGTTTTTATATTTGAAATTATACAAGCTATCCTACTTGGCAGACTGTTGCAGCTTATTCGGACTCAATTATAAATTACGTGTGCACCACAGCCGATGAAACTTTTCTCCTTGGATTCAGGCAGTGTTTGTCTTTCTGTGACTGGGCTATTTCACCTAGCACAATTTCTCGAGGTTCATCCATATTGTGGCATATTGCAGAACTTCCTTCTTTTTTAAGATTGAACAGTATTTTCTTGTATGTGTAGACTGCATTTTCTGTATCCATTTATCCGTTGATGGACAGGAGGTTGTTTCCTCATCTCGGCTATTGTGAATATTCCTGCAATAAACAAGCTCCTATACACCCTCCATCTAGTTTCTCTTCATTTAACATCATATGTAATTATGGTACAGTTATAAAAATGAACAAATTAATATTTGCACAACAATATAAACTAAAGACTTCATTCTGATTCTCCATTTTTCCACTAATGTACTTTAGTGGAGAGCTGGTGAGCTGTTTTACATAATGTCCCAGACAATTTGGGATTGTCTTCTGTTTTCTTATGATTAATTGAGGTTTTGTAATTTGAGGAAAAACACCACAGAAGTGAAATGCCCTTTCTATTGCAGCATATCAGGGGGAAAATTATATCATGACTTTTTACTGCTGAAATTTACTTTGACCACTGGTTATGGTGCTGTCTGCTGAGTTTTTCGACTTCTCTTTCCAGATGATTTGTTAGAAGTGCATCATTAAGTCTGGCTAATACTCCAGTGGAGGGAAATTAAGCTCCATTGCTGGAGGGAGGAGAGTAAAACAGTTTCTGACATATGCTAAAGTCCCCACTGTGATTGATTAATATTTTGAAAGCGATAACTTGAGGCAAATATCCTAGTTCTCCTTAAATTTCCACCCATGTACTTTAGGATTTATCTCTGCATCTTGCCTACAAGTATCGCTGTGGGGTTCTGATGGTGATTTTCTATTTTCCACATTGCTCTTACATTTATATTCTGTAAAAAAAAAAAAAAAAAAAAAAAAAAAAGCCTGTCCTTTACCATTTATTTACTTATTCAATCATTTGTTTATATCAGCATTAGTGATATTTAATACTGTGTGTTTCACCACGTGCCCAGCTGGGTGAGCAGTGTGAGACAGGTTTCCAAGAGACCAAAGAAAAGACCCAGAGACAGCAAACGAGACATATGGGTTTACTGGGAATTACTGACAGGGAAGTCCAGTGGCAGCCCGCTGGACAGCAAGGTGCACCCACTACTGCCCTCTGAGAGAAGCTTGCTTAATTAGACAGAGGAACAAAGGCTGCGTGCTTGCCAAGAGGGATCATCCCTGTATGACCTGCATTCCAAGGACCAGAGCCTCCCACCCTTGAGAACTTGAGGTTCTTTGTGCCAATTATCCCATGAGAAAGCAGCTTGGTCGCCCAAGCCCAGGCCTGCTATCATGGCAAATGTTGGTGCGCAGCCCAGATAAGAAGCCTCGAGGACACATGGCTGTTAAAGGGGCACCCCGGCTAATGCCCCTACACTGTGTGTTATAGAATAATATTATCAACATCATCATCATTATTTTCTTGATGCTCAAGTGGTTCTAGCTTTGGCCATTGGGAACCCTTCCAAGTTAGGCTCTGTGTCATTGTGAAATGTCCCCAATTTTACTTTTAAGCACTTCCTTAATTTCTAGCACTACAAGAACCTCTGAGCTCATCTGGTATTCTCCTTGCCCCAGTCTTAGATTCAGACATGTCTATAGAGCTTTCATTCCTTCTATTGGATGACGGCATTTGAAAACTAAGATGTGGACACCAGGTGTGCTTATTGCTACTAGGGTGTCACTGCTCCCAGTCTGTCTCAAGAGACAGAGCTAGGAAATATAAAATGTATCCTATGGGGGCTGGCCCAGTGGTGCATCTGTTAAGTTTGCACATTCTGCTTCTCGGTGGCCAGGGTTCGCAGGTTCGGATCCTGGGTGAGGACATGCTTGGCAAAAGCCATGCTGTGGTAGGCGTCCCACATATAAAATAGAGGAAGATGGGCATGGACCTTAGCTCAGGGCCAGTCTTCCTCAGCAAAAAGAGGAAGATTGGCAGTAGTTAGCTCAGGGCTGATCTTCCTCGAAAAAGAAAAAAAGTGTATCCTGAGTCTTGCATACAAAACACTCTATATTTAATTCTGTGTCTGTTCATCTGCAGATATATTAAAATAAACATGAGTTGACACCCATGTTTCCTACTCTAATCCAGTACCACAGGGTTCATTCTAGCCTCCTCTCCCTCCTGTAAGCTTATTTTTAAGTTCTTTCTCAGACAGTAAGAAACTGGTTCATAATATTTACACTTTTTTCACTCACATCTTCACCCTAGTATACATGTAAGATTGGTTTTTAATTACCAATCACTCTTTTGAGGAAAAAAAACTAGACTGCAGTATTTGCATACATTTATTTTTTGTCTTCTACCTAATAGTATCCAGTCAAAACATTATTTTTCAGCTACTTAGGTCAGCTACTTTATTCCCACCATTTGATGACGTTGATCACAGGTTTTTAATATAATTAGATTCATTTGTCACAGTTTGCATTCCTTCCTGTCACACCCCCAAATGATTTAGTTTTAATTTTTATGCAGCAAATCTCATTCTTTGTGGCGTACATTTTCATGATTTTTGACAAATATACAGTCAAATCTAGAGCTGGGATTGTATATCTACCACCACCATCGAGAGCAGTGACCTCACCCTGAAAATGTCCTGTGTGACACGTTTGTAGTTAACTCCCACCCCTGACTCTTGTTCTAGCCTAATAAATTTAACTTTTCTAGAATCTTAGTAAACAGATTCACACAATATTTGTGTCCAATTTTAGGCAATTATAAATAAAGCTCATGCAAATACTACCATACAAACTTTTGTGTCAACATAAAATTTCATTTTGCTTGGGTACATAACAGTGTCACATAGTAAGTGTTTGTATGAAACTGCAAACCTTTTTTTTTACCAAAGTGGCTGTACCATTTGTGTTCCCACCAGTAGCATATGAGATTTATAGTTTCTCTACACCATTGTCAGCACTTGGAATTGTCAGGATGTTGGTTTTATATGCTGTTGTTTGTTTTTTATGTTTTAACTGATCTATGTTATGTGCAGTGGTAAATTATTGTGAATTTATTTTGCCTTTCACTGATGGCTAAAACTTTTGAGCTCACTGACCATTCATACACCTTTGTGTCCTGTGCTGTTTTCTTTGTATTATTGTTTTAAGTATTCTTTATATATTATAAATACAAGATCTTTACCAGAAATGAATTTTGAAAATATTTTCTCCCAGGCTGCTGCCTCTCTTTTTAAAATCTTAATAATGTCTTTTGAAGAATAGAAGTTTCAAATTTTCATGTTGCTAATTTTACTCTTTTTTCTATTGTGGCTTATAGGTTTGTGTCTTAAGAAATTTCTGCTTAACCAATGGTCACAAATATTTACTGATATCTGTTCCTCCAGAAGTATACAGTTTTAACTCTTACATTTAGGTCTAGGATACATTTTGAGTTAATTTTTTATTATAGTGTGAATAAAGGATTAAGGTTTATATAAGCTATCTCATTTTCCCGGTTATATTTGTTGAAAAAAATCTCTCCTCTGTCTATTAGGTTACTTTGGCACAACATCAAATATGAATTGACCAGATCTGTTTGGGATTAATTCCAGACTCTATTCTGTTCTACTGATCTACTTGTCTAACAATTCGCCAATAACACACTCTCTTGATTGTAGATTTACAGTAATTCTTAAAATCAGATAATGTGAAAATTCCAGCTTCATGAATCGTCTTAAAATTGTTTTGACTATTTTAAGTTCTAGCAATTTGTACGTAAATTTTATAATATACTTGAAAGTTTCTATTTAAACAAAGCATGTCGGAATTTTGCTTTTGATTGCAATACATCTGCAGATCTATTTGGGTAGAACTGACCTCTTAACGATATTGCAGTTTGCAAACCATGCATGTGATATATCTCCATTTACTTAGGTTTGTTTAATTTCTCTTGGTAATATATCATAGTCATCAAAGCACAGCTCCTGCATATGTTTTTAAAAAGGCATCCTTGAGAATTTCATGCTTTGGATGATATTTTAAATCGTATTTTGTTAAATTTCAAGTTCCAACTTTGTTGTCAGCATATAGAAATATGATTAATTTTTACTTGGTGACCTTATGTGAAGCTGCTAGACTCAGTTATTTTAGTAGTTAGTAGACACTCTTGTTCTTTTCTCAGAAGAAGAGTTTTACTTTTTCCTTTCCCATCTGTACACATTTTTTCCCTTTTCTTACTGACATAAAACATTGGGAAGTCTTGAAGCTTCTTTTAATTTTTTATTTGCTTAGTATCAGAAATATTCCAGAATTTGTCTCGTATTAATATTTTATTTTTAATTTCCATTTGAATTGAACGCAGTCGGAAGGAAGTTCTTAGAAGTGAGGTCTCTATCAAAGGCTTGGGATGAGGGCTAAGACCTAATGAACCATTTCATGCTCACGCCGTAGGCTTAGATGGAATAAGTGGAAACTGACCACGAGACACTTTCCACTCTGTTTATATTTGTTATAGAAATATTCAACATAACAAGTATACACAACAAAGATTTTTAAAATTTGTATTGACTGATCCTTCCTATTAATAAACCCACCCCTTGCTGGATTCCTTTGATAGTTCATTGGTTGCCTTATATGGACCTTCTCTCTTTGAAAGCTGCTACACCACCACTGCAAGCAGGATCCCATGATAGCATCTCGCTCTGCCTCAGGCGAGAGACTAAACCTTCAAACTGAGAGAACAGGAGGCCCATCATGCACCCCCACAGTGAGAGCAAGTAACGTTGAACCGTAAAAGCTCAGGAGTCTTCAATTCTATAGTGGAAGGCTCCCTTTGGGTGGTTGGTCCTCCATGGAGTATTGCTTTTCATACCTTTTCTGGGACTGGTTATATGTATGATCCTAGTATGATAAAGGCACAGAAAATGATTCTTGTACAGCCATGAGTCAGGCTGAAGGTTTTATGAATATGCAAGTCAGACAACTCTTGTGTTGATGCTGTTAAGATTCTGTGACCATCACTGGGACTTAGACTCATGATTCACGTTCTCACACGTTTTATAGTATCAGACAACAATTTAGTTGTATTAGACTGCCCAAGTAATATTTATGAAATTTTCTAGAGATTAACTAAATTAGGCAACTGTATAGTTCTTGTTTATATCTAGATACATTTACATATTATTTTCCAAATGTAATATCCAAACATATTGTTTATGTCCAATACAATCATTATTATAAACTTGATGAAATTAATTGTTGTCCATCTCATTTGGCATTACACCTTTAATTTTTCCTTGTTACCGTTTTAAACCAATCAAAACAATAAGCTCTTCTAAGTATTATTCTACTGTGTCAAAGTTGGTTTATCTTGAGTTGTGTGTTTGCAGGATACAGTGAAGAAAGTGAGAAAGAAACTTGGATGTTTTGGGGATGTTGCTGACACATTAATGGGCTCTTTTCCCTCCTTTACCTCATTCATCCAAGATTCCCAATAATTTATCTCATGAAGTCATTTCTGAACATGTTTTCAAACTCCCTCCTTCAACTCCTCCTTTTAATTAAAAAGCAGTTTAGTGCTCCAGGCTATTTCTAAATATTAATTCTCCAGAAAGTACTCAAAGCCAGCACATTTGCTTTTTATAAAAATAATTTCTGATTAAATGAGTGATTTTTTTAATTTACATGTAACTTTTAAGAAATAGAATTTATTGTCACAGCTAATTTTTGTATGATTTACACATGTACCAAAGGGAATCTTTGTATCTATCTATCATCTCTTTCTCTCTCTCAATTAATTATAATGGGTGCTTATGTTTTTTCAAGCACGACTGCAATCTGGTTTATTGTTTTTAGTCATTCTATCTTGCTTAGTAAGGCAAACAAAAGCAAACCTCACAACCTTAAAATGTGTGTATGTGTGTGCGTCTGCATGCATGCAAAAACAAAAGTTCTACTTAAGTTTCCTGACAGCTGGCAGATAGTCATGACAGATAATAATTAGGAATTCCATGAATTATTACCCAGGTCACTTAAAAAGGGTATTTAAAGGCAATCAATTGTCTTGATGGAAGGATTAGCATATATGAGCACTGATTAAACTTAATTCTCTGGTGTGAATGCCCTAGCATAGTGTCCACTAAAAATCTGTTCTTTTTAAAGACTGATCGTAAGACACGTTCCACAAACTTCAACAGAAATGTATGTGCTTTCCTAGGACCTCCTGCAGTCTTGGTTTATGTCTCATCCAGTTTCTTACAGTTAATTCTTGTCTTTCCTGTTTCACTGCTACATTTGAAGTTGTTGTAAGTCAGGGTTATATTTTGCCATTTCCATGTTCTTAGATCTTGGTCTGTATCTGACAAATGCTAGACTTTTCAATAAATGTTTGTTGAATTAATCATAAAACTGCGTCTAACATGTAAGATTACCTCGGAAAATAAAATTATAAAGATAAAATTAGTAAGTGCTTTTACTTATTAATTTCAACTGTGGAATTCTGGACAAGTAATAAGAATTTAGTAAACAAATCATTTTATCGCCTGCTGGATTTAGTGTCACTTTTAAGGCTTAAGTCATGATTCATATTTATAATGAAATAATGCAGAATTATTAAAATGTCAGAATGCACTGAAGTTTGAGAAAAATAATAGAAGTTTATCGCTTTTTTCTAATGGAGATTTAGAGAGTTAACATTTGTCAGTTAAAGAGATAAACCCCCTCAACAAATTCTCGTAAAAGTGCTGACTTACTGTTAAATTACTTTAGCCTAAATGGGTCAAATCTGTGTACACAAAGGAACCAAGTTATAGTAGAGATAGTTTTGTTTTCCAGGTAATAAGTTAGAGAGCTGTTGAAAGACAATCATTCCAGGTTGGTCTAGCTATCATACACTCTTCCCAGAAATCTCCATTTTTTTTGTTTGAAATTTGTCTGATTGATAGTTTATCTCATGGCAGATTCTGTTCATTGAGAGTAAGAAAATTGCACAGATTTTACAGTTTGTAATAAATATAACTTTTAAAAGATTTGATTATTTTAGAGTGATAGGAATAAAACTACTGATATGTAATGGTGTTATTCTCGGTGTATTAGAGTGAAAAAGCATTTTCAAATTCGTTAGTGAAGGGAATGATTGAAGGCAAATATATTTTTGCTCATAGATGCTTAGATTACATGGTCTTCACTGCCATAGACTCAACTTATTATTGATAAAGTGGACAATTAGAAATTGAAAGACATTGAAGCTCTGTGATTTTCTTGGGCCATATCTAAAGTTGTGAAGTAAAGTGTTCAACAAAAATAATCAGAGCAGCCCCTGTGCTAAATTTTGTAATGTTGAATAGGGTAGAATCTTTGTCTTCATGGAACTCACAGTCTAAGTGGAAAGAAAAATAAATGTTTGGGAAAAATAAAGCATCATTTTCAACACATTGATAATTGTGCTGATAGAAATGTGTGAGGATCTAGAGAAACATATAGAAACTATTTCAATCAAAATAATGCTTTTCTGCTTATAGGGTCTTGTCTATGTTAAGCTCTTTCTCTTTCTGTTTCTTGTTTCTTTTTTAAAAATGTTCAAAGCCATATGCCCTTCAGAAGTACAATGCAGTGAATAAGTGAACATTTCTTCTTCTTTTTTAATTAATAGACTTTATTTCGTAGAACAGCTTAGGGTTACAGGAATAATATTTCTCTTTAGTAAGAATTATTGAATGAAGTTACACCATAGCTACTGTTCAGGATAAGAGAAAGTATTACAGCAGGATGACCCTTTACAAAGCTCGTTTTATCATAGAATCTTTCATTCTTTGAAATACTTTAGAGTCTGATTTTTATATACAGAACTTTTGGTACTCTGTATTATTCATAATAGTAACAGCCAAGAAAAAGGTTATTTGTTGGGTACATCTATGAATTTATAGCATATCGAGGATTGAGTTTCTCAAAAGATACTGTTTATTTGTTAATTTAACTATACCTTTTTTCAAGGAGGATTTAAATTTGTGTAAAATACAAAAGATTGGTGTATAAATTAGAAGTGAGTGAATAAAAAAGCAAACGTGAGTCATAAAATATGTTAAAAAAGAGAAGAAAATTCATATTATAAAATACTTTTTAATAAATTGTCTCAAGATGGTGTCAAGATGGCAGTGTAGGTGGACTCTGAACTCACCTCCTCCCATGGACACAAAGAATTTACAACTACTTTTGGAAAAATTATTCCAAAGAAAGAACTGAAAACTGGGTAAAAAGAACCCTGACAGCAAGGACTGTGCTGACTGAGATGAAAAAGGCAGAAAGTTATTTCTGGAGAGAAAAAGCCACCTTCTAGCCACAACACTTGATGACTGGCCAGGAGCAACCACAAGTTATGAAGCCTTCCCTGGGGGAGTGGGGGATCTGAGTGGGGGAGTGTTACTGCTATAAGCATCCTTTGGACTCAGCACAACTGAGACAAGTGTCGTAATATCTGGCTTTGCTGGCTACTAACAATAAAGGGGAATATCCCTAGAAAAGTTGTTGGACATAGGAGAAAAAAAAGCTGCTAGTAAAAAGCCCACAGACAAATTTACCTGTTTTGGAAAGCAACCTAAAATCACCAGAAAGAAAGGTGCACAGTCCTTTGGTGAAAAGAGACTCACCTGATAGGCTCTGGGTGTATCTTGGTGAAAGGTGAGACCACTCCAGGGACTGAGACATTGGCAGCAGCCATTATTGTGATCTAGTGCAGGCATGCTGACACAGATACTGTCTGATGCCATTGGAGTTCTTCCCCTGGTCTGTTAGCCCAGGCATCTGCCACATCCAGTAGAGCACGGATTTAATCCAGCTCAGCCTGGGCAGGCAGCCTGCCCTAGGGACTGACCCCATCCAACAGCAAGACCTTGAGCAACTTGAGGGCCCACTTAGGCAGGATGCCTGGAACCTCTGCAACTGTGAAAGTGTATCTGCCTCAGCAAGGCAGGGTGTGTGGGGGGGCAGGCCTGTGTTGGTGGAGTGTGTGGGACTTCTGCAGTGGGGTGACTGGGTCCACTTCAGTGGGTCAGGGTGCAAGCACAGGGCATGACTGTGTCAATAAAAGTGTGGCCCTGAGGGGAGTGGGGCCTGACAGCTGCAGCAGACATGTGCATCTCGAACAGCCACATAGGGGATCAGCACCACCTTCCAAAGCCTGAAACAATTGAGTACTCCCATGTCCGGGTCTGGACCCACTCAACTGCAATCTTGAGAGAACTGACAAGAACCTTGCAGCCCTGAGGCCTACAGCAGTTGTAAGCCCCTGAGCCTAACAACCAGCCACACTGGGGGCATACTGACTACACAGAAAAACTGCAACAGGAATGTGCTATTAGACCTTGTAGCCAACTGTGCTGGGGCTCCCTACACCCAATAAAGTAAGTGAAAGGACCATAGCAGCCACACACAGCTGAACATTACAACCAGTCTAGCCTCCTCAGGCATCTGCAGCAAGAACACTCCTGCCACAACAGAAGGACACATGTAGCCCACAGACAGGACACTCCTGGAACAATAGAATTGGTGCCAATAGGAAAGCACACTGCTGGGCCTCATAAAGCAGCTCTTACATAAGGCCACTTCTCAAAGATGGGGAGATATATCTGATCTTCCTAATATGTAGATATAAGCACAGAAAAAGATGCAACTTCAAAATATACTACAAAGCTACAGTAACCAAAACAGTATGGTACTGGCATAAAAACAGACACACAGATCAATGGAACAGAATTGATAGCCCAGAAATAAACCTATGCAACTGTGGACAGCTACTTTTCGACAAGGGAGCCAAGAACCTACAATGGAAAAAGGAAAGCCACTTCAATAAATGGTGTTGGGAAAACTGGCCAGCCACATGCTAAAGAATGAAAGTAGACCATTTTCTTGTTCCATACAAAAAAAATAAAAAATAACTCAAAATGGATTAAAGATTTGAATGTAAGACCTAAAACCATGAAACTTCTGGAAGAAAACCTAGGCAGTACACTTTTCAACATTGGTCTTGGCAGCATATTTTCAAGTACCATGTCTGACCAGGAAAGGGAAACAATAGATAAAATAAACAAATGGGACTACATCAAACTAAAAAGCTTCTGCACAGCAAAGGAAACCATCAACAAAACAAAAAGACAACCTAACAATTGGGAGAAGATATTTGCAAATCACATATCTCTTAAAGGCCAACATGCCAATGAAAAGATGTTCAACATCACTAACTATCAGGGAAATGCAAATCAAAACTACAGTGAGATGTCACCTCACTCCCTTTGGAATGGCTATAACTAACAAGACAGGAAATAACAAGTGTTGGAGAAGATGTGGAGAAAAGAGAACTCTCATAAACTGCTGGGAGGGAGTGCAAACTGGTGCAGCCATATGGAAAACAGTATCGAGATTTCTCAAAAAATTAGGAATAGAACTACCATACGATCCAGCTATTCCACTCCTGGGTGTTTATCCAAAGAACATGAAAACATGAACACATAAAGATATATGTGCCCCTATGTTCGTTGAAGCATTATTCACAATACCCAAGCCTTGGAAGCAACCTAGGTGCCCCTCATGGGACGAATGGATAAAGAAGATGTGATATATATATGCACAATGGAATACTACTCAGTCATAAACAGGATAAAATCTGGCTATTTGTGACAACATGGATGGACCTTGAGGGTATTATGCTAAGCTAAATAAGTCAGAGGGAGAAAGCCAAATACTATATGATCTTACTCATAAATAGAAGATAAAAACAACAACAAACACGTAGAGACAGAGATTGGATTGGTGGTTACCAGACGGGAAGGTGGGAGGGAGGAAGGAGAAAAGGGTAATTAGGCACATGTTTGTGCTGATGGATTGTAATAGTCTTTGGGCAGTGAACATGATGTAATCTACACAGAAATCTAAATAAAATGATATACACTCTAAATTTATATAAAGTTATAAACCAATGTTACCACAATAAAAAAAAAAGTAACAACCCCCAAAAATAAAAAAAATAAATGGTCTGCAAATTATTCTCTAAGTTTTCAGGTGGCCAATAAAAATGAGAGTTTGTTTTTGTCAATAAGTACAAGCAATTTCAAGGCAAATAATTTCTTTCTTAATACCTTCCACAATTTTTCTAATCTATTCTTATTCTTTTTTGAAATTCACTGTACCTATAAAGTTTACAATATAATTTAGTAGAGATTTTTCTTCACTAATAAAATATAATTCCCAAAGCTTTGCATTAACCCATTAAAGCAAAATTATCCTAACTTGCTATTGGAACTGAAACAAAAATTCCACAAAGGCAAATCAAACCATTGACAAACAGTGGTTTAAATTATTAGGAGGTCATGGGCAATTCTACCATACATTGGCAACCTATATTAACCTAATTAAAATGATACCATTTTTAAATGAAGTTAATTTATCTATTCTATGTTTTGCAGCATTCGTAGTATTCTTGTTTCTAAAATCATCTACAGAAAGGTTGTATCAGTCAAGGTCAAAGCAAAAAATAGAAAACACTGATCAGTTTAAATAGGAGGTGATTTATTACAGGGAATCATATGCTTAAAGTACCACTGGGAGGATTTTTAAACTGAACCTTCAGGAATGACACCGAGAACAGAAGGAACTGATCCGCTAGAGATTTATTTGATTTATTAGGAGCTGCTATATAACCATTGAGTTACTACTAGAGAAAGCTGAGCTGAAATCAAGAAAGCACCACTGTTGTTACTGCAACTGCTGCAGAAAATGCAGGAAAAACTGGAGAATAGATGTTTATAGCAATGGTCTAGGGATTTGATGTAAGATCAAGAAGCTGCCACTGTTTTGTGCTTTGTTTTTGACACTCTCCAGAAGCTGAAGAATGGACAGTGGAAGCCACCAGAGGAGATATTTCCTATTTCCCCAATTGTGCTTACCAACAAAAAAATAGCTGATAGAAAAACAGACTTTCCATCTCTTTTGCTTTCCAAATCTCAAAACATGGTATCTAATTGTTGATAGCAATTTGCACCCAGAGCCACAGCTCCAATGGAGCTTGGGGAATGTTGGTTTTAGCCACTTAGAATGTCTACTTCTTCAGTGAGAAGCTGGGTGGAGTGGAGACTGAGTGGGGAGATCCAGAGTGTCTGCCCCAAAGATGTTAGCCAGTCTCCCTGAGGGTGTTGAAGGAGTTAGAATGACTCACTGGATAGGCCAGATGCTTTGATAAACAATGGCTCAGACTTTCTGCTCAAAAAACCGGCTCAAATACTAAGCATGTTTATTCCAAGAAGTTTTTATTTAATGCCTATGCAGGCTTGGCTAGGAACTGAAAAATGAATGCACCTTAGTTATCAATTTGCTAAAAGTCTAGCCTAGAATGGTATCACTGAAATAAATTTTAGTTTGGAGTGTTGCAAGGAGGTCTCCATGGGCCTTGGGCTTTGTTGTTGTTGACGTCCTGCGGGGGGTGTGTGTGTGAATGCGAGAGTGAGTGTTTGCATGTTTTACTCTTGTAGCTTTTTCCTCTCCTCATTAACCTCACATTTATGATTCTAATATTATCTCTTCCGAGATCTTCACCTTTTTCCTCTTTGTCAAATACAAAGTGTATTATGGTAGGAAGGTAATTGAACTTTTAGTTAGAAATCTAAGCTTAAAATCCAAGCTCCACCAATTATTAGCAGTGTGAGAGTGTGCAAGAAAATTTATGTTCACTGTGGCTCAATTTCCTCATTTGTAAATCATAACATAGAGCCTGCTCAAAATCTGTATTCTCAAGACATAGCAGCTCTCATTTCCTGAACTTTTCAGAGCTTCCATCTTCATACACATCTTTTACTCTAAGGCCAGATGCTTGTGGATGGAATACAGCGCTCACGATATAAACAAGAGTTTCAGATGAAGAGACAATGTGGTGGGATGAGTGTTACGGAGAATTCCTCATACTACACCACAGCAAATAATCTACACAGACAGAACTGCCCAGCATCAGAATGAAAAGCAATACCATGCCAACATCTAAACCAACACAAAAAGAAAAAAGAAAGAAGCATGGAGAGTAGAAGAAAGAAGGAAAAAAAGGAAAGATAGACAAAGAACTGTGTCTGGGGAGAACAACAAAGAAAGGAGGAAAAATTCCCATAACTGTCCTGTGCTAGAGAGTATTCAAATAAAAACATACAGGTAGCAAACAAGAGCTCAAATTCAGGCGATAAAAGACTAAGAGAAAAACTGTATTTTGTTCAATGGAGATATACGTGCATTGTATATACATGTACGTAATTTAAACAGTATAACTAGGAAATCAGTTGGTTAACTGGAAGCACAAGGGCCACAAGGCTGTACTGTTTGATTTTAAATAAAGGCTTGAATCATTTTTTAAAAATCATAAATTATTAATTTAATAATTAATTGTCAAATAAAATAATTTAAATAATTAATTCAATAATACCTGAATTATAAATTCAATCAATTTTAATGAATGGTTGTTCTTTTTAAGAGGCTGAACATTTTGATATACATGACTGTGGGCAGAACTGATGGCACAGAACAGGCTATGGAGCTGGGATGTGCTGGCATCCAGAATCCATCGTTCACCCACTTCAACTTTGGCTAGTTTATAAGCTTCTCAGGTTTTCTCATCTGTAATAGGGGATAAGATAGTACTCGCATTATATCATATTAAATATAGTAATATATGTAATGCACAAAGAATAGTATTTAGTGCTTAATAAATCATTGATAAATATTAGGCTTATTATTTTTATTATATCCACTTGGTTCTGAAGTCCAATATATATCACTACTGTGATTGTAGGTGGATATGATATTGGCATTGTTGATACAATTAAATAGCAATATATGTTAACAGGCAATATTCATGTTTTATTCAAAATTATGAGTAACCAATTCTAATATTAACCAAAAAATTCTCATAATGTTTTTAGGGACTGATTTAGTGTCATAGTGGTTAAGTTTGTGCCCTCTCCATCGGCACCCTGGGGTTCATGGGTTCAGATCCCCAGCAAGGACCTACACGTCACTGATCAAGCCAAGCTGTGGCAGTGTCCTGTATACAAAATGGAGGAAGATTACCGCAGATGTTAGCTCAAGGACAATCTTCTTCAAGCAAAAAGAGGAAGACTGGCAACAGATATTAGCTAAGGGCCAATCTTTCCCACCAAAAAAAAAATTCTTCTTAAGTTTTTAATTGCTTACGTAAAGTCCACATTCTAGCTATCTATGATCTATCCTAAAAGCGTTAGTCATGTTTCACATATATTAATAAACCATGGAAACCTATTACTTAGGAAACAAATATATCACAGGAAAGTAATGTGTCATATGAAATACAGATTTTTATAGTGTATAATTTTCAAATTTTGATCCTATGGTGTATGTGATTGACTATATTTGACAATTGAGACTGTTAATAATCATAAAGGATTCATCAGGGGACAACTCTGCAAAGGACTAATTTTTTAACTAATCATCAGTCACATACAAGAACAATTGACCCAGTATAATGTTTGAAACCTTCTGCATTCAAAATGAGCTATGAAACACTGAAATGAAAAGAAAGAAAAGTAACAGAGATTCTAGAGAAAAAGAAATAAAGAGAGGGTGATGAAAAGACAATAATTTTAAAAATCATTAAAAAATATCAAATTTTATATTTAACATTTATACTTACTCCCATTTATAAAACCAATAACAATAACAGATTTACTTTTCTGGTTAATATTAAAGACTTGTAAAATAGCCCTGTGTAGACAGTATACACTTTCTTCTTTTTTTTTTTTTTTTGAGGAAGTCAGCCCTGAGCTAACTACTGCCAATCTTCCTCTTTTTGCTGAGGAAGCCTGGCCCTGAGCGAACATCCATGACCACCTTCCTCTATTTTACATGTGGGATGCCTAGCACAACATGGCTTGCCAAGCGGTGCCATGTCTGCACCCGGATCCGAAGTGGGAAACACCAGGCCGCCGAAGCAGAACGTGCGCACTTAACCACTGCGCCACCGGGCCAGCCCCCACATGTTCTGATATTTACATTTTATGTCTGTTTTCTGCTAATTTGAAGTAGGTGTCTTTATTCCTATTCTTTTGCAATAGGGAGCCAAGCAATTCATTGGAAGGTCAATGGTAGGACATTCTCCGTTCTTGATATGACGGAAAGGGGAGGACTTAAGGAAGAGACTTGAAGAGGCAAGGACTCATTGCAACAGAGCTTTCTATTTTAAAATCCATTTAATATTAAGATATATTCACTTTCAGTGAGTCTAAAAGGACATGCCCTAAGGTTATCTGTGGATAGAGACTTTATTCTATACAATAGGGTTTTTTTAACCACTGTGTTACATACATCTTTCTTAATTGTGCTACTAAATTTTGATCAATATATGTATGATCTAATATGTGATCTATTTTTACTAGCACTGAGCATGCCTGATATCTTCCAGATACTACATTGAATGGGTTCTGAAAACCTGTGGAGTAATTTACCACTAAAAAGAGGAGTTGCATAATTTCAAAGAAAAAGTTCATTTATGTCATAGAGCATGAGAGAATTCTGCTTCATACATTTTGCCGTAAACAATAAATGATGATTGAAGAGTCAAGTTTTAGCAACAAACGAATAAACAGACAAGCAATGTGGGGTTTTTTGGGGCAAATTCACTCATTTATTTGTCATGTTACTTTTTGAGAACCTATTGGGGAAGATGATGTGTTAAATGTGGAGGTGGTATAAAATATGTACAATTCTAGTGCCATTTCATAGTGATACGCTTTCCTAGGAGATGGACCAAGTGTAAGTTACGGATATAAATTGAGTCATTTTAACAAATACATACTTTACTCAATTATTTCTTATCACAGCCCCTTAATGATTAGTGCTAATACATGAGTCATATGTTGAAAAAAAAATGGGCCAACACTGGGTATCAGAGTGGAGAGGCAAAGATCCCAAATGGAACAAGAATGGCAGTCCGTGCAGCATGCCCTTCTTCTTCTCTTCTTTTTTGAACTCTTTCCACTCTAAGATCTGGACTAATGATAGCGTCTCATTGCCACAGGGCCAATCTTGTATCAAAAAGCATAAGCATTGTTTCCATGTCAGACTAGAGACCTTCCCTGAAATGAAAACCTAACGAAGTGGGAAGAGGGGAGTTTTCTCTCTTTTCTGTGTCACTGACCCCTCTTGCCATTTGAAGTAGAACCATCTGTGTCAGGACAGAGTGATCATAACACAGGTCAAATAAAAGCAGAGAGGAGAGAAAGAGGAATCCTATGAGTCCTGGAAGAAATTTTGCCTTCCTTCTATTAAGGAGCCATTCGGGTTCTCTTTTCACTTAAGCTGATTCAAATAGTATTTCTGTCAGTAGTAACTTAAAATTGTCAAGTTTAATAGTTTAGGATGCAAACCTGGTTAGGATCTCAAGGTTAATTTGAGATCAAATATTGGCAGGGACTATAAAACAGCAAACCGCTGGGTTAGGGGAGGCTCTGATTCATCCTAAGAAACGTGCACGGCCAGCTAGCTGCGGCGGACGCCTGCTTGGATGCGCCGTTCCCTTCCAATGATGGTCCCTGGGTAGTCTGCAAGCACAGGCCTCCCATTTTCTCAGCTGATTCTTCTAGCCCAAATCTTTCTGTGTAGTCTTCATATGCTACACTGTAAGGTACAGGTAAATGTAAAAATACTCAACTTCTGTATGTGTGTATGTATATATGCATATGCATGTGTCCACATTTATTTATATCAATTGATCTGCTGATGTATCTGCCATTTTATCATTCCAAAATATGATCCAGGCATCTGCCTGCCTCTCTCATCTATCTCTCACTTATCTCTCATCTGTCTATTTATCCATCATCTATCTTTCTGAATATTTAAGCTCATTTTTAGTGTAACTGGTCATATGTGGTTTTGATATAAGCCTGATATTTCCTAAAAAAAAATCCATAAAGATATTAAGAAAGGTTAATCCAAAGTAGTGAGAATAGGATTAATGTTAGTTTTTGTGCTTCTCTATAGTTATTTATTTTTATTTTTTAATTTAAATTCTTTATTTTTGAAATAATCATACATTCACATGCAACTGTAAGAAATAATACAGAGAGGTTTCATATACCGTTCACCCAGTTTCCTCCAATAGTAACATCTTTCAAAACTATAGTAAATATCACAACCAAGATATCACACTGATACAGTCAAGATGTAGAATATTTCCATTATCAGGAAGAACCCCCTGGCACCCTTGGATAGCCACACCCACTCCTTCCTGCCCCCACTCCCTCCTTCCCCCCTGTGCCCACTAATCTATTCTCCCGTTCAATTCTTTTATCATGTAGAGAACATTATATAAATGGAAAGATACAGTACGCAACTTTTTGGGATTGTAGGCTTTTTTCACTCAGCCTAATTCTCTGGAGATTCACCCAGGTTGTGGCATGTTTCAACAGTTCGTTTCTTTTTATTGCTGAGTAGTATCCCATAGTATGGATGTCCTGGTTTCCATTATCCATTCCCACTAGTAATGAGTGATCTGGTTTCACTGTATTTACATCAGCATTTGGTGTCATCACTATTTTATTTATTTTTAAAAATTTTAACCATCCTAAAATATGTACAGTGATATCCCATAGTAGTTTTAATTTGCATTTCCCTGGTAGCTAATGATGTTGGGGATCTTTTCACATGCTTCTTATTTGCTATACTCTTTGGTGAAGTGCTTCTTCATGAGTTTTGAATGTTCTTTATAAATTTTAGATGCTCGTCTTTTCTCAGATTTGTGGTTTGAAAATATTTTCTTCTCATCTTAAGCTTGTCTTTCCGTCCTCTTAACAGGTGTTTTATAGATCAACAGTTTTTAATTTCAATGGAATCCAGTGTATCAAATTTTCCTTTTGTGATTCATGCTTTTGGTGTCAAGCCTAAGAACTCTTTGTCTAGATCCTGAAGATTTATTCCTATGTTTTTTCCTAAAAGTTTTACAGCTTGTGCTTTATATTTTAGTCCATGATCCATTTTGAGTTAATTTTTTAATAAGCTGTCTGGATTTCTTTCTTTTTCTCTTTCTTTCTCTCCTTCCTGCCTTCCTTCCTTCCTGCCTTCATCCCTCCCTCCCTTCCTCTCTCCCTTCCTTCCTTCCTTTTTTCCTGCCTATGGTTATCCAATTCATCCAGCACCATTTGTTGAAAAAGCTATCATTCCCCCATTGGGTTGCTTTTTCACCCAGGTCAACGATCAGTTTGGCATGTTTGTGTTGGTCTCTAGCTGTGTTCTCTATTTTGTTTTATTGATCTGTGTGTTTATCCATTCACCAATCCCATAGTCTTGATTACTAGTTTTATAATAGATCTTGAAATTAGGTAAAGGGATTTCTCTCATTTTATTCTTATTTTTCAAAATTGTTTTAGCTATTATGGTCTCTCTGCCTTTACATATAAACTTTAGTAAAAGCTTCTCTATATCTTAAAAAAAAAATTCTTGCTGGGCATTTGACAAGAATTGTATTAAACCTATGTATCAATTTGGGAAAAACTGGTATCTTTACTATGTTGAGTCTTTCAGTCCATGAAAGATGATTTCTGTCCATTTATTTGTATTTTCTTTGACTACTGTCATCAGTGTTTTGTAGTTTTCCACATAAATGCCTGTACATATTTTGTTATATTTACATCTAAATATTTCTCTTCTTTTGAGCCATTGTAAATGGTACCATATTTTTAATTTTGGTGCCCATGTTGTCATTGCTAGAATATAGAAATACAGTTTATTTTTGAGTGTTTATTTTATATTCTATGACCTTGTTTTGCTCACTTATTATTAGTTCTGGAAGTTTATTTCTTTATAGTTTTTTTTTTTTTTTGTAGATTCCTTGGGAATCTATAGTGTGGCTTATGATGGGAAATCCACTAGGCTTGCAACGTGGGTCTAAATTGAAGTACATTTTGCATAAATATTGAGACTTCTAATGCAGGAAACCTCAAGCTAAGCACTCCTGAAGAAGTGAAGATAACTTTTGCATCAATGAGTTTGAAGATTCTTTTTCAATAATGTTCTTCATGTTTTATTCAAGTCTTAATCTAGAGAAATAACATATCAAAAATTATGACCATAATCTGACTAAACATTGCATTTAACCATCTAAGTTAATAACAATGTATACAGAGAGAGAGATTTTGGTCTTTTGTGTGGATAATATTTCTAATTTATTAAAAAAAATCCATGGAATATTTTACGAACTTCTGGCCATTGTGAATATATTTACGACATAAAATCTGAATACATATGGACACATACTTTTACATTTATTTAATTATCTCACTTCAAATATTGATAACTCACAGAGAATTGTCTCTCCTGAACATTCAAGTCCCTGAACACAATTTTATTAACAAACTACCATTTTCTCTTGTCGATAGCTTCACTGTGATAATATAGTGTTTTTCTCTGGAGGACAAATGGGGCATTTTAAAGAGTAGACACAAACCATGTAGTGTAGCTAGGGAGAAGAGTCCCCTCTGACTTCACCTACTTTATGTAGCTACTTTAAATTTCTTATTTCCTGCAAAGACCTGCCTATTTCACCTGGGTTTAGAAGCCCATGTTCTCAGGGTTCATTCACCTCTATGAGGTGAGGGTAGCAGGTAATTTGGGGTGCATTATTTCTTTGATCCTCCTCTTGGATGAATGATGCTTAAGCCCAAAACCTAAAAATGTCAAAGGGAATAGAACCATGAATATCACCACAAAGGAAATGCCTTGCTGAGCACTTTTTCCTGCACTTTTTCCATGAGTGTTCTTCCTGATTCAGTTATAGACATCTTCGACTATTTAGTTTTCTGTAAGTTAGGTATTTCTTAAGAGTGACACTGTTAGAGGATGCAGATAGTAATACCTTACTCCCAATACCATATACATTTGGTCAGCTATTTACATTTAGCAAACTGTGGTATGGCTCTCCAAAATGCCAAAGTGGGATATAAGATTAGAATCCATATGCTTGAAAATGATCTCTTATTTAGTTAGAAAACATCAAAAGAATGAAGGGATATTATGCAAGAAAATGTGCTATCCATAGCAACTAATAATAGTATTTTAAATACAAAGAGATTATGCACAACATTTAATTACAACATACTATCTAAGAGGAAACACATATCCCAAACATTTTAACAATGTAAACGTTACATCTCTTTGTCACTCATACAGAATGATGAAAGGCTCAGCTCCTCATTTCCTATGAGGCCCAGAGCATTCAGGAGGAGAGAGATGGTGCTTCACTTCGGCAGTATCTGGGCTGTGGTGAGTGAACGAGTGCACCATCTGGAAGGCATCGCGTGGACTGTATTTATGTTCTCCAGAGCAGAGAGACAGATGTCTACATTAAAAAAATACATGCCATACTGTCATACTTCTTTGCTAAGTGCAGAAAACACGATTTCTGTTCAAAGAGGCTCACAAATGATTTTGCCCCTGGGAGAATTTTCTTTACATTCAAGTTAGAAATAATTAAATTAATGTCAGGAAATTTTGCGCCAGGTTAAAATTAATTTAAAAACTTTTATGGTACCACTGTTATCATTTTTCACTTCTTAACAAATAGTTTAAAAATTGAATTGATTATCCATGCCTATATTCAATAGGTAAAACTGGCTTTTCAGCAGCAGTAAAAAATCAAATCATTGGCCAATTCCTGATAATTTTTTTATCCCATCTTCTTATTCATTAGATAAACTTAATTTCAATTTTGTTATATGGTCTCTAGGCTTCTGTCGTATGTTTTGTATATAACAGAATGGTGTTCTGTGTATTTTATGAATTCTTTACTTCAGATGCAAAACACGCACTGTTTGTTTTATTCATTTAGGTCAAGAGAAAGAAGAGAGAAAGAGAGAGAGAGAGAGAAAGGGAAATAAGAAACTCTCTGAATAAGGCTATACAGTTTCTAGTTTTAACCTATATCTGAATAACATTAGACAAGGCACATAAGTTCATGGATTCTTCTTTATTTTATTCATAAAATGATCATATCCCACTAGATACTTTTTCAGCTGCAAATATCTGATTTCTGTATACTTATAATTTGTTTATGCTCAGGGTTATATTATTATTATTCAACCATTATTTCTTAAGAGAAGGGGTTCCTCTTGATTGCCTCATATCATATTTCTCAAAAATATATTTAGGATTATGGCCAATGAGAAAGTTTTAAAAATAGATATCTCCTTTGATGCATTTGTGTTTATGTATACTTTGAAATTCTGAGAAGGATTTAAATGTATTTACTGCAGAACATCATTACTAAGGTCCCTATACATAATATTTTCAAAATAATTTTAAAATTATATATTATAATAAGTAAAAGAAATATAAATAAAGATAACAGTATTAAGAATATAATGTATCAACTAGTTAGTTCTACCTCTGCCATCCTTTTATAACTCTGAACCATGGTTTTTCCTTTTTGCTGTGTGCTCTCGCGGAGACTGCCATGGGTACAAAATGAGTGCCAGAACTCTTCCCTGTGGGCTAGTAAGAATATTCAAATGCTGTGTGGAATTTCTTAAATAGAGTATTTAGGGACTGTATTTCAAAGATAATCATGTTCATTCAGCCATGAAGTATGTGAAGAGTACTAGAATATGCCAGTTTGCCATATTGATTATTTGAACTCTAGGCACTTGGAAAACAGCAAATGCAGGGAGAGGCTTTCTCTGAACTCGCCTTATCTGCCTAAAGACAGATCCTCCAAAAGGAGCTGACTTGTCATAAATCCAATCCCTGGGAGTTTCATCAACTAGGGAAGATCAACTCATCACAGGAGAGAAGACTAGAAGACAACAGCCAGCCAAACATACTTTGTCACAAACTATCATAGTCCCATCTATTCTTCTAAGGGCCCCTTCATCTTTCCTAGAAATCATTTATTGTCACTTAAGAGGCCTCCATCTCTCTTTCCTTTTCCTATTAGGATGGTATTTAAGTCTGAATTCTAAGCCACCTCTTTGAGTTACTCGTTTTTCCCTGAGTATCTCCCATTGTATACATGAAGTAGACAAGTTAAAAAAATTTCTGTTTGTTTTTCTCTGTTAATCTGTCTTTTGTTACAGAATCTCAGCTAAATACTCAGAAGGATAGAGGGGAAATTATTTTTCCTTGCCTAAATTGTGTTTTGCTAATGTTGACAAGAGCTTATGAGATACAGAGAGAGACCACAAGTAGTATACATCATGGTGTTTAAAGAATTGAAATCTATTTGTAAAGATAAAAAGGCACAAATGATTTTATTTTTTTAATGCTGCAAACAACATGTGCTAAATGTTTTAAATACTGGTTTAGAGTTCTGAGATGGGAAAGCAATGTGAACAAAGGATTATTGTTTCAGGACAAGTGTGCCATTATGGGACTTTAGAGAAGAACTCAGATTGATAAGAAAGGAATGGAGTCAGAAAAGCATATTCCTACATTAAATAAATTTAAGAAAAATGCTAAACAGCAGTAAGCAAAGAAATAGGCACTTGGCAACCCATGAAAATAAATTAGATTTCTCAGCAATTTTAAGACAAGTCTTATGTGATAAGCTGATTAAAAATCAAATTCTACTATATGTCAAAGTACAAAATGACACGTCACTAGTAAAGACTTTTGGTAGCAGAGCTCATAAGCAGTCATGTGGAAGACACCCTAGATGGGTTAACTGCACTGTAAGTGCTATTCATTTCAGGTTTAACTTAACGGGATGGAAGCAGGAAACACTATTTGACCATCAATCACTGCCCATCTTACCTACTCCTCCCTTTGCCTCCTCCGTTTTTTCCCATAATCTTGGGTGAGTTTGGATAAAACTTATCTAACTTCTATTGGAAAATCCTACGGGGGTGGAGGGGAACCCCACAAATTAAAAAACTATCTGTGCATAAAAAACTGCACATAAAAAGAAAATAAATTAACAAGATCCCTTATCATAAAACTTCTTCATGCAGTTTTCATATATCTTTAAGAAATTTTTTCTATATGAACTTTTAGAAAAAAGATTAAAGATTGTTAACTTTATTTTCCATATTGCTGTAACATAATCTTTATCTTTAGTGATTCAAAATTTTAAAGGTATTAACTAGAGTCTGTAGTTGCATCATTTTATAGAGAGGAATACATTACTTGGCCATCATTCCCAAGGGTAAATTGTGTGGGTTTCAAGCTATAAAAGAAGTAAAATTGTTTTAGATTGAGAAACTCAGCAACAGAACATCTATCATAAAAGAGTTGAAATAATAAAAACACAAATTATATACAGATGGCCATATGTGTTTATAAATTGAAATCCATGTTTTAAATTCCTAGAAACACAGGAATTTTGATGAAATCCAACTTGATGACAGTAATTTAGTTCACAACAGGTTGAGTCATAGAGAGAGGATTTAGAAGGACATTCTGATATGTCCATAGAGTAAAAATTACAGCCAGAGTTGGGGCCGAGGTCTAGAAGCAGGAGCTTGGGGTTCATGTGAGTGGGTTTGCCTGTTTTGCTCAGTACCACATCCCAATGTCAGCACCGTGCCTCTCTATTTTGAAGGAGTAAATGAATGAGGACATGAGGAAACAGATGGGAGCCAAAGCGGTTTCTCAGCATGAGCCTCTCCTGCCCATCTTTGCATGCCTGCTTCATTCTTCTATCACTCTCTCTACAAACAGATTCCTTCCTACAGCACATGGCTAAATATTTAAAAAATTGAGCACCTCGTTTGTTGTCGACTTTGGTTTTGACAGGAGAAATACTTCAGAATTATATAGCACTGGGGCTTGAAATAACACAAGGCAGGGCAGATGCAATAGTTGGTGGAAATCAACAAATATGAGGCAAAATTATGATCCATTATTTCGTACCTGGACTCATTGATATTTGAGAGAAATACCAAAATTATAGCTGAGGCAGAAATTTAAGAATAAGGAACTGGAACAGAAGTTACAAACTTTTTCTCAAGTGGCCAGATAGAAGATAGTTAAAATTTTGTATGCCACACATGGTCCCTGTCACACATTCTTCTTTGTTTTATTTTACAACCTGCTCAAAATGTAAAAAATATTCTCAATTCCAGGGTAATGCAAAGAGAGACTGCAGATCAGACAGGGCCTTAGTTCCCCTACCTCTGATTGAGGTGAGGTCTCAGGTCCTGATGACCACCTTGAGTCAAAGGCAGAAAAGGGGAAGACGAAGTGTCTGCTTCACACTGGGCCTCAGAGACCGGCCACTGGGCTGTGCTGGGAGATGTTTAACAATTGGCTTAAACATAAAATAAAATAAAATAAAATAAAATAAAATAAAATAAAATAAAATAATATAATAAAAACAAAAGCAAACAAAACAATACAAATCTAATTGTTAATGTTTGCCAGTTTTATTATGTCTGGGATCAAAAATTCAGTGGTATGTTGGAGCCAACTCCGAGTTCACCAAAGGAAATGTCAGATTTTCAGTTCTATGAGTCGGTTAGCTATTGTGGGGATATTTATATCACAGCAATTGACAAACACTACAGACCAAATCTTTTTTCTTCTGAAGAACTGGCTCTTAAATATTTACCAGCACACCACTAAAACACTCTCACCTTGGATGAATTTGGGTTACTAACTTGACATGGTTGAATGTGGAGTTGGGAAGCCATACACCACAGTGTGTCATTATATAGTATTTACACCACAGAGATACAAATAACAGAGGCACAAATAACCTCACCAGCATAAATAACAGTAAACTGTGATAAAATCATTAGGAAGTGGTCAATTTTAGGATTTTTTGGTCCATGTTTTCAATGTAATTTATTTTATTGTAGTTCACACAATTTAATTTCTATTAATGTTCATGTTTTACAACAGGCTCCCAAAAGTCCTGAAAATTCAATACTTGGTTCTAGAGAATTGATATGAGCTGCTCCAGGGCACCACAGAATGTTCACCATCTAGCCCAGGGTTTCGCTGGTTTGGATCCTAGACACAGACATGGCACCACTCGGTAGGCCACGTTGAGGCAGTGTCCCACCTGACACAGCTGGAGGGACCCACAACTAGGATATACAACTGTGTACTTTGGGGATTTGGGGAGAAAACGCAGAAAAACAAATTCAAATGGAAAACTTTAAAAAAAAAAGTTCACAATCTGGAGAGAGGATAAAGGGACTCTTTTTACAAAAGGTTTTCTGGAGACCGGAGTACGGGCGGAATTATTTGAGACCTAGGATTCAAATTTCTGCCAAAATAAAGCGTGACTTTAGCAGCACAAAAATGACTAGAGGCAGTACTTGATGGCAATCACAGAAAAGAGGAAAGAGAAAAAAAGGAAGAGACTTTTCCTGAGAAATAATGGAAGGGAAGGGGTTTGGAAAGGAGAAAAGGTTGGATGGGGGCTTCTAAAGATTTTTCCTTGTGTGAATGGGGGAAGCAGCCAGCAATATTAGGATTTAAAAGCTAACATGAAATCGTTGCCATTACAAGCTGTACGGGCCAATAGATATTTGGGTTCTATCTGAAGGACACTATGGTTTACACAGATCTTTCCCTTACATATTTCTTATTCTTATTTGTTAGCTGAAAATACAGTTCAGAAAGGCCAAGGGATGTTCACGCCAAGAAAGTTGCCTCTTAGGGGAAAAACCACTTCCTGCCAACTCTTCTTTCAACCTTCTTCTTTGAATGTATTTTGAGGTATGACAAATTTAAACTGATGTTATTGAAGTCTCTCAAGACAATTACAGCGTTTTACTTTTGATTTTTTTCCTCCGTACCCGGAATAAAACCTTGCAGCAAAGTTCCTTAATGAAACTGGATGCAATCTGAAAAAGATGAATACAATGGAGCGGTTCAGAAGACAAACATGTTTCTGCAGGCAGCATGCTGGAAGCAATCAGATTATTGCCACTGTCTGATTCAATTTGATAAAGAAAAAAGCTATGGCAATGACCTGTAGCAAGTAGCTGAAAAGGTGACATCTAAGGGCTCCTACTGTCTGATAATTTTTCCTATTAAAGACAGGCACAGATATCTACTAAATTTGAAGTGACCACAGAAAATACAGATAGTATTTTCCGGAAAATTTGGTATTGGACAGTGGCTAGGACACAGAAACAGATATTAGAGATACAATGAATTAGGTATATCTGGAATGCATGGTACCATGGTGTATATTAAGTCAAACAAAGCAAAAAACCCCAGGGAGAGAGATTCACTGTCCTTTAATCGTCAATTTTAGTATTTTAGCGCTTCTTTTAGCAGAAAGTCCTCTCTCAGATTAATCCAGTTGTCTGCCCAAATGTGCTTTATTCGGCCCCATTACGATGGTGAGAACACTTACTGGATAAATATGCATTCTTCCCTTGGAAGACCATTATTAGCTGCCAAGCATGGCATTATTTATAAGCAATTCCATTTTATGTAATAGTAGCAGGTCTAACCAAAATTTCTTTGAAACTCAAAGAATTGAACATACACAATTTCCTATTTTGAAAGACCACCAATTATGTATATCTTCTTTTGACTACACTTAGGCAAATTTCTTCCTCAAACTTCTTACTAAATATACATTGCTGTTCATTTGTATTTTCTCTTTTATAAACATATTATATAGCAATATTTTATCAGAAAATTTCTCATTTCTTGTCCCAGTTCCTTAAAGAATTGAATAATTTGTGTCACTTTTTTTTTTAACTTCAAATATATTCCGAAAAGATAAGAACTGTGGGAGAAAAAGAAAATAGTTGAGGGACTGGCCTGGTGGTGTAGTGGTTGAGTTTGCACACTCTCCTTCTGTGGCCCAGGGATCATGGGTTGAGATCCCAGGCGTGGACCTACCCACTGCCCATCGAGCCATGCTTTTCCTCAAGCAAGAAGAGGACAACTGGCAACAGATGTTAGCTCAGGGGCAATCTTCCTCACCAAAAAAAGGAAAATAGTTGATACTCAAAAAAATATTAATTTGCAGCATTTTTAGGTGCTTATAAGAGTGTAAAGAAATACAGAATGCTTAGTGCTTATAAAGCAATTTTCCACAGAATCCCTGAAAAATTGGATCAGCACTTGTGTTTTAATCTCTATCTAATGACAACATTTAAAAAATATTGGCTGCTTCAAGCAAAATTATTTTAAATCTGTATAAAACATGTGTTTAGCCAATGTGCCAAGTGTACAGCAAGTCCAGTGTATTAAAATCCTATCCATTTTAATGTCTTGTATGCAACTGGAAAATTATGGTAGAAAATAATGTATTTGTAAACAAACAAGCCATATTTTAAGTGAACTGAGGGTGATGACTCTGTAAATCTTATAAGGAATCTTTTCACTCAATGAACACATCTTATGTAATTATATAGATCAACCCTGGGAAACTGGGTATTGGGCAGTGGGTGGGTCTTGGAAACTGATGTTGAAGGGAACTTGAGGTATTTTGATGTATATTCATTGGAGAGGCACATATTTATTTATTTATTTATTTATTTTTTCCCTGCTTTTTTCCCCCCAAATCCCCCCAGTGCATAGTTGTATATTCTAGTTGTGGGTCCTTCTAGTTGTGGCATGTGGGACGCCCCCTCAACATGGCCTAGAGAGCGAAGCCACGTCCGTGCCCAGGATCTGAACCCCGGGCCGCCAAAGCGGAGCACGCGAACTTAAGCACTCAACCACCGGGCCAGCCCTGGAAAGGCACATATTTAAACCTAAGTATCTTCAAAGTAAACCTCCTGAGTTTAAAAACTCTCTGGCCTTAAGAAATGCTGTTATTTAAAGGCCTTCATTTTTTCCGTTGGCTTTCAATAACCTACAGAGCTCAAAAATCTATGGTTTTATCAGTTTTCAAAAATAAAGATAACAAACTAAATGCTTTGTTTCCAGGGCTCTTTATAATGTTTGTCCTACTGAAAGTTAGATGCCAAGTAGACATTCTTAGTTCCCTGTAAGATGATATATTTATTTTTCTATTTTTAGAACCAAAGGCCCAGCTACGCTAAAGAACAGAGCACAGAGAGCATCAAATATGCTAATAAAACTGCACATTTTGGTTGTATTTAATTTCATTTATATAAATAGGTTTCCTAATACCTAAATGATTTAGAGTATTATTTTTTTTCCGGTAAGGGTGTATCTCCCCAAAATTACATCTGTGTAAAAATATTCTATTTTTATTTTCATCTTAGATTCATGATAAATTTGTAGCTCTTATGAATATTGAGTAGTTTGATTAAGTTTTAATAAGACCCATAGGACTCTGTCACAGATAAATAGGTCAATCAACTGAATTATTTTTCCCATTTTGGTAAACATGGATAAACTAGCTGTGTAAGGATTCTTTCATAGGAAGTTTCCTATTTCAGAAACAGGAAGAGTAATATTTTTCCTCCCTTATGCTTCTCAAAATTTAGCTATTCTTAGGAAATTTTTTTCCTAAAATAGTCATCTTATTTCTTCCAATAGCCTTTGTCTTTTTGAATTATGTAATGAATGTTTCCTCTATTACACTTGTGTGTTGTAGACATGTCCTATGCAAGAAACTCTTATTCAACTCCCCATCCTGTGCATAGAAACAGTGGCTAGATGAAGGAATGACAGGGCTCATAGGCCATGCTCAGCCCTAGACCTGGTGACACAGTTGATGTAAGTAAAGGTCTCAAAGCAGGGCTATGATCCAAGAAATACAGTGCAATAGAAGAGAACAGGACTAAATTTTATTAAACACCAATGGATTCAGCCTGTCAGGGTTATTTTGGTTAGAGTGATATTGGTTGATAGAGAGTAGGGCCATATAGAAATGCTTATGGGAGGATGTGTGATTAAAGGTGACCCCAAAAGCCAGGAGGAATTTGGACAGGGGTAGCAGAGTGGGAGGACTTCCTGTCTTAGAGATCAGTAATTGATTAATAAGTAATTATTCAGTGGACTGTGTAGGAGATAAGAAAGTGACTAATGTGAGCACTGAGGAATTTTATTAAGGCAATGAAGCGTGTGAAATGCTCCCTTGTTTGGAAACCAGGACTCAAACAGACATTCAAGAATGAAAGGCTTGATTCATTGAAAAAGCACATTGGCTGCTTGAAACACAGGATCATGGGAGTTTATGATAGTCAGGGGCTTCAGAGTGCATTTAAGCAAACTCTTATTTTATGGGCATGGAATCTGAGCCTAGAAAAATAATAGACTTGCATTTCCTGTAGTAATCATGAACGGCTCGTACAGAAAATCTGGAACATGAGAAGAATCCCGGCGGGTGCCTTAGAAGATGGGCCCAGGAGCTACACTGCCTGGGTTGGAGTCTGTAGTAGAAGGAATAGTGGCCCCTAAAGATGCCCACATCCTAATCCCCAGGACCTGTGACTATTTTACCTTCCACGATGAGTTAAAGATGTTGAGATGAAGCTATTATGTTGAATTATCTGGGTAGGGCCAAAGTAGTCACAAGGGGCCTTACAAGAGGGAGGCAAGAGGTTCATATGTGGAGTAGGAAATGTGACAACAAGACCAACAGATTGGAGTGATGCCAGGAAGGGCCCACAAGCCAAGGGTTACAGACAGCTTCTAGAAGCAGAAGAAGGCAAGGAAATGAACGCTCTTCTGAAGCTTCCAGAAGGAATGCAACCTTACCAACACCTTGATTTCAGACCTCTGAACTTCAGAAGTGCAAGAGAACAAATTTGTGTTGTTTTGAGCCACTAAGTTTGTGATAATTGGTTACAGCAGCCATAGGAAACATACAGAATCTGAGGTGCTGGTGGGGGTGGCCACGGAGTGTAACAAGGAGGCCATCCCGCGTTTGCAGCAGCAGTAGTGTGGACCCAGCCCAGCGCTGCGTCTGTGCGCTCCAGCCCCCTGAACTGCACCCGGGGCCTCTTCCCTGCTGGGTCGTCTCAACAAGTTACTTAATGATTTTGTGCTTCAGTTTCCTCACCTATAAGGTAAAGATAAAACATTTTCTTTACTTGATGAGTTTCTTTTTGTAAAGTAGTAGACGAGTGCTTGGCATAGAGTGGGACTCGTTTGGATCTTAATAAAATACATGAACGTTTTCTGTTAATTTGAGGGTGCATTTCGTTTAAAGATATATGTTAAATGTAATATCACAAAGTTACTGCTTTCTTAGCCTTGACTCAGGCTGTTAGTGAAATCCCATTTTATTCTATCTGCCATTTCTGTAGAATATCAGATTAGATCAGTATCATAAATTTTTCAGTATAGAAATGATAGAGTGTAATTATATAAATTTTAGCACTTTGTAAATAGATGCAATTCTGAAATTTTGCCTTGGAAAGGAAAACAAACAAAAAAGAATAAATTATCCAGTTGTGCATTAGTGAGACCCAGATATTATTTTCCTCCCTTCCTTCTTTCCTGTTTGTCTGCTTGCCTGCCTGTCTTTCTTCCTCCTCTCCTAGGGCTGTCTTACACTCTAGCCTGCATCCCTCCTGCCCTTCTCTCCTCCGTTCCTTCCTTCTTACCTTCTATCCTTCCTTCCTTCCTTCTTTCTAACTTATCAGCATTTTTACCTGGCATGGAGAGCCATGTAAATCATAGTTTGGCAGTATGATAACATGCATGGTGTGGTTTTGAAGACGGTAGAAGGGTATTAGTTGAGCCAGATGGAAAGGCTAGATCAGAAGAGTAAAGGAAATGTTATTTAGAAACAGTCATGCAAATTCTGTTGAAGTTACAGGATTATTGCAACAGTCCAGGTGGGAGATCAAACTAGGAACAGATGGGGGAGAAAGAGAGAAAAAACATTGATAAAGTGGGGCTGGCCCAGTGGCGCAGTGGTTAAGTTTACACGTTCCGCTTCGGTGGCCCAGAGTTCGCCTGTTCGGATCCCGCACCACTTGGCAAGCCGTGTTGTGGCAGGCGTCCCACATATAAAGTAGAGGAAGACGGGCATGGATGTTAGCTCAGGGAGGGCCAGTCTTCCTCAGCAAAAAGAGGAGGATAGGCAGCAGATGTTAGCTCAGGGCTAATCATCCTCAGAAAAAGCCCCCCCAAAACAAAAAGCATTGATAAAGTAACTTTTTGCAATAAAATATGTCTCAAACATACTTATCACCCAGGCTGTGTAATGGATGCATCTACTCCCATATTATATCTCATGTATATAAAAGAACACAGAGATTTTCATCATACCTTCCCTTATTTCTTTAAGTAAGGTTTCCTGTTCTTAGAGCACATTTGATGCTTTGCGGACTTGTCTGCTAAGTCTACCTTCTGAGTCCCTTCATAGGCCGTTTCTGTTGCCTGCTTTGTTATTTTTCCTGTCTATGTGTCACACTATTCTTTTTCTTTACATGTCTTGTGCTTTTTGTTGAAAAGTAGACATTCTGGGTAGTATATTGCAGCAACTCTGGATACTGACTCCCCCTTGGAGCCTGTTGTTGTTGTTCACTTGACTGTACTATTTTACCATTTCACTATTTTAATGAAGCCTATTTCCCCTGCAGTCTACAGTCTCTGCAGCAGAGGGTGCTGCCTTGGGAAAATGACTTGAGGATGACAGTGGTTTAGCCGAGCTTTCTTTGTCTCTTTCTGTGATCTTTCTGTGAAGCCTATACTGGCATCACATCCAGCTATCAGCCTCAATTAATTGCAAGCTAATGTTCTTTTGCTTTCAACAATAACTTAGAGCATAAATTTTTCCAGTCTTACCCAATTTAATTTGGTCCCCTATGCAGGAGTGGCTTGCAGCAAGTCTTTGAGGTTTTTTCTGACTCCAAGAGGGTTCTTCTTAGCTATCTCTTTCCTGATTCGCTCTTGGTAAACTAAATGGCCTAGTGTTTAGCTTGTTGCTTTCGTGGAGCTACCAGCCTCCTCTTAATTGCTTGGTATCATAACCCCCATTGTTCTAAAAAGTGTCCTTAGGCTTGAACTTCCCATATTCTGTTCAAAATAAAGCCGATTCTTTTGGGAAGAGCTTCAGAGGTCTCTATTTTTAAGTCAGGTTTTCTGTTTGGGCACAAACTCTGCATCACTGCTCCAGAGTTGGAGGTGGGAACAGTTAACATTTCTATCTAATAGCGATACTTCTGCTTTATGAGCAGAGCACTGAGTAAGAGAAGTACCCTCTGGTCTTCTTGGCTTGCCTCTTTGCCGTGAAATTTCCACCTTATCAGTAAGCTGGAGCAAGGGCAATCGGGACCCCAATATGCTCAATCTGCCTTGCCTGGGGTAGAGTTTCTGCACTACCACTGTGGGTTGGGTGAAGGAAGAGAGCCCCAGACCTCTCAAACATTCTTGCTAAAATACAGCTTCTGTCATATGGAGTTTATAGAGAGATGAGAAATTCTGATAGCTTGCTTCTACTGGGGAGATACCATAGCCCTTGACTTGGAGCTGGCAAAATAGGAGCCCTGTTTTCCTGGCTATACTTACCCAGAGTAGAAGTTCCACCATTCTGTGCTGGGGTGCTGGGGAACGAGTGAGTCATGGTTCAACTGCCACAGACTGTCTTACTGAGATTTAGTAGATTATCTTGAATAAATATTTCTTCATTTGCTCTATGTATTTAGAAGCATTTCTAGAGCCTTTTAATTTTTTAAAAATAATTTTTGCTAATTATGATTATTTTGCTGGGGAGATGTATAAAACTTCTCATGTCATTATCCTGGAAGTCATCTTGCATTTTTCTGTTTGTTTTTCAAATAAATGCATTTTACACATATATTAAATGTATGAATGTAACTTCTCAACTCCTGTGCATATGTCAGAAACTCAAACTTAAATTAACTCAGGAAAAATACATAATTTTAGTTCAAAACTAACTAGAAATTCAATAATGGAAATAAGAACAAAATATAAATGGGGAGAAGAAAGCTCCAGGTGAAAGCAATGAAGAAAATAACAGATTTAACTACTGATGTAGATATAAAAAGTTACATTCACTATATTGACTGTCATGTGAAAATATGTTCAATATAATCCACACATAACAGTCTTCACTCTGCCAATCCAAATAATATGGGGACATTCAGGAACACACAAGTGATACATTCTCAAAGCTGTTTGGTCTACATTTCTATATTTTACTTTTTAATTTGGTGTTCATTGCCTGTTTCCCCGTTTAGGAGCAGCCCTCCATGTCATTGAAAAAAAAGGTAAGTTAAGTTAGAATACCAGGAGTTTATTCAGATTTAATACAATTATCTGAGATTATATTAGTCCTATTGTTCTAGAAGCATTTTTCTGGACTGATAATAGTTTAAATCAAATAAAAAATATATTCATTTGAAAGACCACTGAGGATGAATGTCTGAATACACAGAAGACTAAGAAAATGCAGTAAACAGGAGATATTTTCAAAGAAGAATTTGCCTGAAGCCCATCCCCAAACTATTTCATAAGGCATTGGAAAAATTAATACCTTGAGAATTGTCATAGAATACTGTACTAGATATTTATTATTTTGATGAATATTTTATTCTTTATCTATCCTTGTTTCTTTATTCAAATTTTATTTTCTTGATATTTGCCTTGTAAAAGTTTAATGTTCTCATTTTCTCTGACCTACCAAATTAACCTTGTACATGTTGTATTGCAGTCTGTTTCCTGAGTTCTCTATTATCTTCAACTCAGACTACATTAATTATTTTCTATTTAAAGCAAGATCAATATTTTCAATTCCTTGTAGCCCCTTGAATTGTATATATTTCATCAGCCACCCAATTTGTATGTTCCGCACTTTGCTTTTAGTGTTTTCTCACTATGGATTGCCAATAGTGCATTACTTTTCTCAGGAGGAGCATGGGAAGTTTTTGTTCTTCTATTTCTTAAATCTTAAATCTCAAGACAATTTCTTCTTTGGTAAAATGTATGTGTTTGGGAAATTGCTCTGCTCTCTACATTGTGTGTGACCTGTGATATAGTCTAATGAATTTCCTTCAGAAATTTGGTTCTGAAACAAACAAATCAATAAAAGGTATATTTTTAAACACTTTAAATTGATAATATCATTGTAATTAGTAAATTGCTTGCAAGGATATTTTATCTTTCAAAGTTCTTTGAAATAAATTCTGTTTAAAGTTGCATAAATACTATATTATAAGACCTACATAATTATAATACCCAGTGTATTACTGAGTGCCAAATATGTTAAACACATTGCAAAGAACTTTATGTATATTAACTAAATAATCTTCACTGCAACTTTATAAGTTATATTTTTGAAAAGAATCTTTTGAGATATAGAGAGATTATGTAAATTACCCATGGACACACAGTTAACAAGAGGAGGGTGTCAGAATTTGGTATAGGATGATGACTGGGCATTCAACACATTAACAACTGCGTTACGTTTTAACATGGTTTAGCAAAGATCCTAATAACAACGACTAGTGAAATCCTTTATTGGAAAACAAAGTTTATTTGTCATTGCTAAAGGCATATTTTAAAAAGCAAATTAAAACTTTAAAAGATTTTGTGGGAATCTCTGAATTGAGAACCTAAAGGAAGGATATTCAAAAGAATATGAGAATACCTTGACTCACCAGCAGGAAGAGTAATCCAGGGAGAAGCCTGGGAACCAGCAGGAGTTCACTTCCATCACCTTGCAAGAGATTTCTTGCCTCCTGTAAAGGGAAACTCTTTCTATGGGATAAGCAGCCCACGTATAGTTCCTTATTTGCTCCTCATAATTAACTAGGCCCTTGGCTTTAAATTCTGTGGGAGTGTCTGTGTTCCTGCTCAGATAGGAAGTTTACTTTGCAGTTAAAGATGACCTGAAGTGTCCCCCAGGTCAAAGCCCTGCCTTAACTTAGGGCCCTGGAAAATAAGACCGTGGCCGACAGAGTACATGGTATCTTTCCAAGCTGGTGGGCATTATGAGCTTATGGGTGACAACCTGTGGTGAGATCATAAGTCTGCCCCCTCCCCTGAAGTCTGGACCATATCCCTTGCTCAGCATGTGTTTGACTTCTTTTTTTAGCTCCTTGTTGACTAACCCTCACGTTAAAACTTGAGACCTAATTAAATGAGATTTAATGATCTGGCAGACTGCAAATAACCCCTAAATCAGCTAAATGGGCTAAGCCATTTTCTCATAAGGTCATTTTGATTTAAGCTAATTTCACAAGATCCTATATCATCTCCTATCCTGGTTAAGTCCCAGGTTGACTATTCAGCAAACTATGTAGGTTTCTGACAGAGTAATAAAAATGTTCCTGAGAAAAGAAGGCAGAATTATTGTTATATTATGCCATATAGAATTGTGTGTATTTATTAATCTAATGCAAAGTTGGAAGAAAAAATGCAAAGCCCCAAATTGATGAATGGTCATAAGGTCATGAACCTATGATTTATGTAGGAAGAATTTTCATGTCTTTGGTATGCAAAGACATGAAATTATTCAAACAATAAAAATTTAAATTTCAAATTAAAGCAACAATGAGGAAATCTTATTGACTCATTAAATAAGCAAATAATTTTGGAAAAATAATACATGGGAGAGGAAAAGTTAGAGTACATTTCTTTTTTTAAGATTTTATTTTTTACTTTTTCTCCTCAAATCCCCCAGTACATAGTTGTATACTCTTAGTTGTGGGTCCTTCTAGTTGTGGTATGTGGGATGCCACCTCAGCATGGCTTGATGAGTGGTGCCATGTCGGTGCCCAGGATTCGAACCAATGAAACCCTGGGCCGCCACAGCAGAGCATGCAAACTTAACCACCCAGCCACGGGGCCGGCCCCTAAGGTACATTTTTAGTAGCAGTAAACATTGGTATAAATTTTGTAGAAATAATTTTAATAATACACATCAGAAATCACTAAAGGGTTTATAATATTTAAACTGACATTCGAATTTGATATTCTAATTTATATTTAGGACAATATAAAAGAGGGAAATAATAATATACAAAAATGTTCATTCCAGAAGTTCTATAATCCAAATATTAGCAAATATTTATTGAATACTTACTATGTACCAGAGTGTGTTAAAGTGGTACATGTATTATTTTATGTAATTGATAAGCAGAAAAACCAAAACTTGAATCCAAGGTAATATCTCTCAACAAAATCCACGCCTTTGACAACTTTTTAGCAGCTATTCTGTTTTCTCTTTGCAATGACTAAAGTTAGAGAAATAAGTAAAAACATATTCTTCTAATTTTAGTGGAATATTATATAGCAATTTAAGATTTTACTTATGAAATATAGAAATCTAAAATATATTTATGTTTTTAAGCAAACATACAACAGAAATAATATGACATTTGTGTTTTGTACATATACACAAAGACCAAAAAAGAACTAATAGAAATAACGGTATTTAGGTAAAGACATTGTCTCTGATTGTTTTTGCTCTACAAAATATTCTTTACTATTTTCACATTGTCTTTCCCCTGCCCCTCCTGCAGGTGTGCAGTAATGCACACCACAGAGATGGTAGATGATAGCGTACATGCTGAGGGGATTTCACAGACACTGGCCGGGATAAACTTCCAGAGTTTCCCTACCTATTAGTGCCATGCACATATTATTCCAAGCCATATAAGTACACATCAACAAGAAAGGGGATAGATGGCTTCAATATTTTGTAAAACATTTCTGATAACTCTTTATACATCCAGGAATTTCCTATTTTTAATGTCTCTTGTAAAGAATAAGAAAACAAACAAAACCAAAACAAAAAATATACAGACCAGGCCTTTGAGTGTCTCAAATTGGGAGAAAAAGGGAGAGTTCTAGTTAGATTTCATCATAGTTATTTATCTTTTTCTAAAAGGAAAACAAAAATAACCAGACATGCGATTACACCATCCTGCCGGGTAGCTCTTACCAGGCCATACCATGGAGGTTAACCCCCAGCCACACCTTCCAGAAATTGTTCTCAAACTGTCTGGATATATAGAACACAAGCAGAATCCTCACCACTATAGCAACGACACATTAAGAAGTGTAATATCTGCTTATTGCATAATATGCTGGGCACGTAGTAGTGTTTGTAGTAAAAATCTTTTGACATATCTAACTGCTTGTGGAATTTTGTCCGTTTTTAAAAAGAGTCAAATAACTGTAGGGGAGGAAGACATTTCCTCTACATTCTCTGGGTTTGTCTGGCAGGAGAATGAACTAAATTCACATGAGACAGAATAGCAAGAGAAAATTAAACAAAGCTTTATGAGGACCATGGCCCAGGGCCTTTCTTCCCGAAGGAAGAAAGGGCACCGAAGAAGTGGGGTGCACAGAGTGGTTATATACCCCCAAACAGATGTTTCACATGTGATTGAAATGTCCCTCCCACAATAGTCACAAGATTGCCCTGTCGCACAGCGCTTGATGGACACAGCAGGTAGTGGGTCTGCTATCTCAGAGGGCATAGCAGGAGGCAAGTGAATTGTCTTGACCTGGGTGGTCACAGATGAGTGCAGCAATCAGTTCCTAGCCTAAGGAAAGATGCTTAATCCTTAAGGAAATGCCAACGTTGGGAGGTGGAGGGAAGTTGCACCTTTATCTCAAGGGCCTTTGTTCTTGCCATAGTAAATGGTTTAAAGCAGATATACAATGCCTGCTCAATGGCCACAGTCAGGCCCTTTTGGAAAAAATAGCAAAGTCAGGCCGAATTAGGTTTACACCAAATGGCTTCCTCAGGTACTCCAATATATCCTATTGCTTTCTATTTCTATTTGTCAATGTATAGATGGGAGAGGCTCAGCCAAGCCGAGCAACTCGCCAAAATAGCCAAAGCCACCACCCCAAACATCATATCCAGCTAAAAGACAAAGGAGGATGCTGAGAGTGAGAGGAGCCAGCCACAGGAGGTTACCAGACAAGCACAATGAACAAATGCAGATTTAAGTCCTTGCCTTCCCCATTGATGAAGAGTTTGTAGAGATAAGGTCATCCCCCCTTCTTCCTGGTAGAGAGGGAGATATCTTTACAGATGGAGAGTTCCTTTACAAGGTAAATGTCTCTTACAAAGGGTAAGTAAATTCTACTTTTCAGTTGCTTTCCTGTCTGCAAAGTAAGGAGCCACAAATAATCATCATGCCAAACAGACAGATCTTGGGGTGGCCAATTCCAGTCCCCCACATAACTAATTGGAGCACAACAAAGAGAAGACAGTTGCCTTTGTTTTTGAAAGGTTCTAAAACACCGTTATGGTCAGAAGAGAACAAATGTGGGTTCAAACCAGTGCCTCTTACTGGCCACTAATGATGAATGTGGCCCTCAGTTTTCTTGTTTTTCAGGTGAGGGAGATAATTCCACACTCACCATGGAACTGTGAGGGCAACAGAACAGGCGCTCAAAGCATTTAGCGGAATCTCAACACTGCAAGGATTCAATGATGAGGAGAAGGAGGAAGAAGAAGAAGAAAGTCCTGTGTGAACACTCAAGAGTGAGCAATTTTCTTACTTAACAGGCACTACAGTATATCAATCTCCCCAATAAAATTCTAAAATTGAGAAAGTAGTAATTAAAAAGAAAATAGTGTTTAATTAAAACTATCATAGTTTGGGCCGATGTGGTAGCGCAGCAGTTAAGTTCACAAGTTCCGCTTCTCGGTGGCCTGGGGTTCGCTGGTTCGGATCCCGGGTGCAGACATGGCACCGCTTGGCATGCCATACTGTGGTAGGTGTCCCAGATATAAAGTAGAGGAAGATGGGCATGGATGCTAGCTCAGGGCCAGGCTTCCTCAGCAAAAAGAGGAAGATTGGCAGTAGTTAGCTCAGGGCTAATCTCCCCTCGCCAAAAAAAAAGCTATCATAGGTTTCATTAAGAAAATGGTCATTCACAATAATCTTCTTTCCCTTATTGTTACTGGAAAATTGATTCAGTAGTGCCTACCACAAATTGACATAAACATATGTAAGATGGGTCACATCCCAATAATGTTAATTGGCAGAGTTTATCTCCACTTAGTATAGCACCGTTGGCAAGTGTTATAGTTTTACATTGTCTTCAGCCCTGTATAGACAAACATTTAATTGACTATTTAAATGAAAACAGATAGAGATCATAGAGATACAAAATGAGAACATGCAGTTAAAATGAATAGATCAAGATTCCCTAACATCAATAAGTAAAATGAAATAGTAGCTAAAAGATAAACTATAAAAATAATAAAAATAAGTGTACAGTTCAGAAATTAGGCATACACAATAAAAAGATTATTACACCAAATAGAGGTAGAAAACTGAATTGATAGACATTTGTGTAGGGGGGAAAAAAAAGAAAAGGAAGCTATCTGAAAGATTAAAGGAAGTTAAGAGTCGGATGGGTACCAAAATAAACACAAATGCAAGTTGCATTAATAAAAATGTAGGTAATGCTCTCATCAAGTGATGTGTGGTCTCCAGGCCACATCTGGACACTATTTCCCTTTTGAATGTTACTTTTATAGTTGATTAACCAGAGCATATACAAAGGAGATCGACCAGGAACATGAAAGACTCTGAAATCACACTTGACTTATCTCTAGTTGTCACCTGGTACTACTAACCTGGATATGAGAAGAACAGCCAAGAAATATAATTATGTTACTTAAGTATTTGAAGACTTGACATATAGGAAAAGGATATACATATTCTTTTTATCTGTATAACAAAAGATTAGGACTAAGAAGGAGAACTTACAGAACAGCAGAATTCAATAATGACTTTCCTTTTTTTCTTTTTGCTTAGAGACAAAAAAAGGAAATACACAGGAATAAAATTAATTTTGGGGTGATGGAATAATTTTTTATTTTCCACAAGATGTTCTTTAATTTTATTGTAGTAATAAAATATGAAAATGACTTAGTTTAGGTGTATCTGTCTTGAAAAATTAATCAGTGAAAATAAATGGTATAATATATTTGATTTGCATTGATACATGCATTAATACTCCTTATATCGGAGATTCATTAATATCACCTTATATTAAAGGATTACTTAAACACGGAGATTCTAATAATTAGTGAGACTTAAGTATGGAAAATACTAGCACACAAACATCAAGATTCCTACAACTGAAATGTTCAAGCAGAGGCTGAAGAACCATTCGTGAATAAGCTTTTGAAGAGATTTCTGTATGAAGCAAGCACCTCTAAGGCACTTTCTATTAAGTTTTTGTGATGACTTAATTCTCGCTGTCATTCCTTTTTATCCATCCCTGTACTTGTCACTGAACTGTCCTTGACCTCCCTGACTGCACGCAGAAACTCCTTCCATGAATTGGGTAACAAATCAAACGTCCCTTGGCATGCATATTATTGTTCCCTTACAGGAGATCACCCGACGTGAAATGCAAAGGATTACTTTTGAGACATGAGCATGTTTTAAGAAAATGTCTCAAATTGTTTACATTGTCCTAATGTATAAAGAATAAATTGAAGAAGACATTGCACTAAAAAGAGGCAATAAGATAAATAAAACAAAACAACTCCCCAGAAAGTCCAAATATAGCTTAGGAAAACAAAAATATCTGAAGCTTATATTCAGAATTGGATTTAGAAAGAGAGACTATTTCTTTTACTGCTGCTAACATGAATGTTATTATCTTTTTATGTTAATACATTTCAAATGATATCTGAGATAGAGAAGGACCCACTTGTAGATAATGCTCCTTTTATTTATTTGACACTGGAGGTTACATGGAAGCTTTTCCCTCTTGTTTTATACTCAAGAAAGCTTCCAAATCATCTGTGGTGAAGTAAAAATGAAATTGTAAATAGGTTATCTTCATTTGACTTGCAAATAATGTCCTTTTATCTTCAAACATGCTGGTATTCTGTGACCCCCCTGCTTATCAACTTAGAAAGAGCTCCTCGGGGCAGTGCCAGACTCCACAGTTAAAGAGAGTTTTCTAGTTTCAAAAAACCCTCTGGCAAAATACACTGCTTGTATCAGACTTTGTAATTTTGCTTGAAACTATCCCAGGAAACAATAATGTGGAGAAATAACACATTATTTAGAAGTAGGCATGGTATAAAACATTTCCTGTTTTAAAGGTAAAAATATAGGTGCAATGAAGAATAGATTAATTAAGTAGATAACACTTCAGGCTTTTGATGCTCTTTCATGCCATTGACAAGAAGGGCCAGTGCCAAACGTGGTGATTTCAGATCTAACTATTCATAAAATCCATCCTAGGGAGCGATATCAAGACTGAGTTTTGTTGAGCTTCTTTCATCATGATGTGATAAAATATCCATGAGACTATATTTCCTGAATGTCCATATAAATGAATATCATGCTGTTTCTTTTGGGGATATACCTTTTCATGAAAAATGGAAATATATCTTTCTGTAAATTTGTAGGAAAAAAGTATTTCTTTTATTATGTAGATATCAATCTGAAATCCGTACTTCAATGTGTCTCTCTGTATAGGAAGAAGAGGGTAGATGTAAGTAACTGTAAATTAGAAAGTTCAAGAAAAGTAGAATGTGAATTAGGAACTGAAAGAACTGATCAGCACTGAAATCACACACAGTAACCTGACAGAACATGGTCCAATTCTGTATCTCTGCCAAAACCCCATCTTGCTACTCCTAAAAATAAAGCCTCTCAATGATCCTACATATAATGAAATTTTAATAAAATGTGATGAAGGAAATAATAAATTGGTTGTCATATCTCCCCTGAATAAGATATAGTGAACACAATGGTAAAGATCTAGGAAATAACGTGGTGGTGGGGAGGAAAGCAGGAGGTGAAGGCTGATTGGAAAATAATCTTCTGGAAAATTCCATTTGTTATTAATGATATGGGGCATTTCCACTGTGGAGTGCTTAGCTTAATTTTACTAGAAGAGGTTTAAGTCAGAGGAGGTTCAAAGCTTTGCTGAGCAAAGGCCTACTTGCACTTTCAAGCATGGGTAACAACACTGCTGGCAGAGTCATCGTAGATTGAAAGTACTCGGTACACCTCTGCAATTTCTTTTGCAGTGTGTATCACAGATGTAAGAGTATTTTGAACATAGAATATACTTTGTATCATTATAGTACAAGTTCAGAACTACATTTTTTCTATAAATAATGAAACATATGACAATTTTCCTTTTTGATAAATTTGTTCTGTTGTATGCTCATTCCATTCACATTCATAAGGACACGCACACACACACACATGCAAAGTCTATTTATGTGAGGGTTGACATAACTAATTACGCTTATGTAGTCCATGCCCAACTTCTGAAAATCCCTTTGCAATATTTTAATCATGAAATCCATTAACTTGTACTCAAACATAGCAAGATAATGACTAAATTTTAACCAAAATGTCAACGTTGGGCTTATTTTCTCAGTATCTGTAAAAAGTTCCAGAACTCTATTTCATTGTTCTAGTAAGTTATTTTGTTTTTCTGCTTGTATATCAATTCAGTGAGAAAAATATTGACATTGCTATTAATTCTCCTTAAAATGTATTGACATTAATGTTAATACTGAGTGAACCTAAATGATTCATCTGCAGATACAGACATGAGCTTATTTGAAAATGAAGTGATTTTCAATAGTCTGAGTGGAATTGTGTTTGACATTCAATGGCCAGATTTAGAAAAGTTTATTATGAATTCCTATTTATAGGAAAAATTTACTGCTTTTCCTTTACTCTCATGCTACTGTTAGACACAGAGTACTTATGACCCCAAATCTATGGATTTTTTCCCCCACACCAAGCATTTCTCTGTGACACCAGCTGGGTACCCTACAATTCAGTTCAATTCTGACACTAATCAGAGTTAGCTCAAATCCCACAGATTAAGGGCTCACAAGACTGACCCTCCAACTCACCTCAGATGCCAGTCCCAAATCAAAGTCCCCTTGATCCCCTTCTCGGGTTTGATCATTTGATAGAACAGCTCACAGAATTCAGGGAAATACTTATATTTACAGGTTTATTATATAATAAAAGATCTAATAAAGAATACAGATGAACAGTCAATTTAAGAGATACATAGAGTGAGGTCTGGAAGGGTCTCAAGAGTAGGAGCTTCTGTCCCTGCGGAGTTGGGATGCCACCCTCTTGGCATGTGGATTTGTTCACCAACCTGGAAGCTCCAATTCCCATACTTTTTGGATTTTTATGGAGGCTTCATCATGTAGGCATAAGCAATCATTAACTCAGTTTCCAGCTCCTCTCCCCTTCCTAGAAAAGAGGGATGAGGCTGAAAGTTCCAAGGTTCTAATCATGGTTGGTCTTTCTGGTGATGAGCTCCCATCCTGAAGTTATCAGGAACCCAGCAAGAGTCACCTCAGTAGAAGAAATGACACTATTATCATCCAGGAAATTCCAAAGGATTTGGGAACTCTGTGTCAGGAACCAGGGTCAAAACCCGTATTTTAGATCAAAAGATGCTCCTAGTGCTCTTATCACTTAGGATATTGCAAGAGTTTAGGAGCTCTGTGCCAAGAACCAGGGGCAGAGACCTATATACATAATTATTATTTCACAATTTTGCAGCCCTTTTAAAAATGTTACTTAAATGGAAACCCCTGATTTAATAACAAAATATCTATAAGGGTACAATTACTGTTAAGTTATGGTGGAAAGGATATGGAGGGAATTTTGACCTGGCTTTCAAACAACGACAAAACAATGGAGGCACACTCGTGCTTGGTTAATGAAACAGAGCAGGCTCATCTACTAAAAGAATGTAAAAATTTAATATACCTGTCACCCATTCTTCACTCTTCAGTTCAGAGTCCCTCATTCTGTATCCCCAGAAAACCTCAAGTATTTGGGAAACGTCGCACTGTTGTTTGTGTGCTACTTTTTAAAGGTGCAATTTCAAAATGTATTTGCTCAAACAAAGATATGATTAGAAGTCTTCTCCAGAACTTTCAGCACAACATTGGAGAGCCTCCTGTGCGTAATTTATAATGGATTTTATTATGTTGTATTTTACTTATTTGTTAGACTCTGTATCTCTCCTCCTAGACTGTGAGCTTTCATTATTCTAAGAAATCACTATGAGGGTCAGAACACTTCTTGGCCTTGGGTTTGCTGAAAGATAAATGAATGGGCTTCAGCATGAGTAGGAGACAACATAAAGATCCTCTCTATCCCAGAGTTTATGTATTTCATTTAGAATAAATAGTGACTTTTTCTGAATACTTTATATTTCCTTATTATATGACAACAGAACTAATACACAAAGTCACAGTTTGGAAAGGAAAATCCTACCGCTTTGTATATCTCATTTCAGTAATGACTCTCATGATAGTGTTGGCTCTGATAGCAGAAACGCTGTTTTACTCAATATAAGTGTTTCCCCACACAAGATGTTCATAATATTAAAAATTAAAAAGACAGAACTCAAGTTTACACTTCATATGTACTAAATGAGATTTACTATTTAATTATGTTTGGCATCAACTTTGAAAATCTGATGTCTATTTTAGCTCTATCTGTACCTTTATCCATTCAGTCATTCACTTACTCAGTGCTGTCCCAAGATTCTCCTGCACATTGGATTTATGAAGAGAAATAAGATATGATTGGAACTATTGTCAACCAATCCACTAACTAACCAATATGCCTACTATATGAAAGGCACTGCTTTTGTTATATAATATAGAGGAATTATTATACAGCTTCAAAATATTAGTAGTAGTAATACAGATAATAGCTAACATTTATGAACCCTGCTGTTTCCTATCATTGCATTAAGTATACTTATACAATTAGAACAAATTTAAGTTCTATTACTGTCCCCAGTTTACAAATCAGGATGCTAAGTATTAGAGGGATAAAGTAACTGAGGCAGGAGAGTTGCTAAGAAACTAACAGTGTGTTTTATCTGTTTTTGTGTGTGAGAGGAAAATTTGCCCTGAGCAAACATCTGTTGCCAATCTTCTTCTACTCCGTATGTGGGATGCCTCCACAGCATGGCTGATGAGTGGAGTAGGACCACACCTGGGATCCGAACCAGTGAACCCTAGCCTGCTGAAGCAGAACATGTGGAACTCCAACTACTTGGCCACGGGGCTGGGTGCCAAACTAATAGTGTATTTTAATCAAGAAGATAGTCCATAGACCAGCTTACTCTTACTGTATTAGTCATTTGAGAGTGTGCATATGGATTTTGAATTAATGGCAAGATCACGACAGGAAGGAAAGGGAAAAGAGGAGAAACTCTCACTATAAACCCTATAAAGGGCTGTTTGGTTTTAAATAATAGTGACATATACCACTACACATCTATTAGAATGGCCAAAATGCAGAACGCTGACACCACCAAATTCTGGAGAGGATGTGGAGCAATAGGAACGCTCTTACATTGTTGTTAGAATGTAAAATGGTACAGCCACTTTGGAAGACATTTTGGTGGTTTCTTATAAAACTAACATACTCTTACTATATGATCCAGCAAGCATTCTCCTCGGTATTTACCTAAATGAGATGAAGACTTATGTCTGCACAAAAACCTGCACGTGGATGTTTATAGCGGTTTTATTCACAATTGCCAAAACTTGGAGGCAACCAAGTTGTCCTTCAGTTGGTGAATGGATAAGTAAACTGTGGTACATCCAGACAATAGAATATTATTAAAAATGTAGCTAAAAGGAAATGAACTGTCAAGTCATGAAAAAACGTGCAAGAACTGGAAGTGTACACTACTAGTCGCAAGAAACCAATCTGAAAATCCTACATACTGTACAATTCCAGCTATATAGCATTGTCGAAAAGGTAAAACTATGGGGACAATAAAAACATCAGGTGTTTCTAGGAGTGGGGAAGGGAGAGAGAAAGAGAGTGCAGAGGAATTTTAAGGCAATGAAAATACTGTATGATGGTATGATGACGTTCATTTTACATTTTCATTTTACATTTTCCAACCCATAGTTTTTGCAACACCAAGAGTAAACTGTCATGTAAACTATGGACTCTGGGTGACTATGATGTGTCAATGTAAGTTCGTTCTAGGTAATAAAAAACAAAAAGTAGCATTTGGTGAATGGTGTTGCTAATGGAAGAGGCTACGCATGGCTGCGGGCAGGGAGTGGATGAGAAATCTCTGTACCTTTCTTCCTCTCAATTTTATTACAAACCTAAAACTGCTCTAGAAAATAAGATCATATATCTCTCCCTAGAGCTCAATCATACCAATTATACTTCAATATGTACCAGCACTTTACTAAGGTGTTCTATAGAAGTTTGTTAAATAGATGATGAAACACGGATAGCCTTCACATATAACACAGAAGTATATTCTCACTGAATGGACTTATTAAACTTTCATTATAAATATTTTTGGAATGTGAGATACATGAGTGTACTGTAAATTAATTTCTAGGTAACTAAAACTGTCCCCTTACAGAATTATTTAATATGTTACTCCTGTTTGTTTTGAATTTTTACTTTTACATGTTAATTATAAAAAGTGAGAAATAGAAAAACATTATCAATATGCTCACCACTCAGATGTAATTACTGATAATTTTGTATTACTCATTATGATGGGTTTTATTTTCCATTGCTAAGATTATGTTTATATCCTGTTTATGTAAAAGATCTATAATACTCATCTATATTAATTTATAGTATATATCAATCATCAATTCATCAGTGTGATCGATCTATTTCTCTCTTATCTATGTAACTATTTGTCTAATTTTCATGCCAAAAGGATGCCAACCAAACAATTAAAATGGTAACAATGGGGTTTAATTGGGCTGAGGAGTTTTATGTTTTACAAAATACGCATCCAAATAACTTTTTTAAAATAAAAATAATACATAGAATCCCATAATCTAAGCGAATTTGACTTCTCTTTCTAAATATAGCATTAAAATGTGAGCATTAATGTTCTTGAAATTCTCTTGAACGTTTTTATATTTACATATTTCCTTGATTGAATTATAAGTGATTTCAGCATTGTTTAAGCTTTGAGACTTTTGACAAATGGAACAATGACAGCTTTCCTAATAAGATATTTTGTTATGGAAACATATATGATGCTAATAGTATGTTTTGTTGTTTGTATGGTATAGCTTTTCCATCATTTTACTTTGAACATCTTTGCATTTAAAGTGGATTTCATTTTTTAAAACATCTCATTGAGATATAGTTTACATTCCATAAAAGTTACCCATTTTAAGTGCACATTTAAATGAACCTCAGTATATTTACAGAGTTGTATAACAATCATCACAATCTAATTTTAGAACATTTCCTTCATCCTTAGAGAAACCTTATACCCATTTATAGATACTACTCACTCCCATAACCAATAAAGTATATTTCTTTTAGCCACCTAAACTTGGAAATTGCTTTACTTTCCTGTCCAAATATCTCTATCTTGTAATTGGAGTGTTTAGTCCATTTATATTTAATGTAATTATTGGTGTGTTTGAGTTTAAACATTTTGCTGCTTGTTTTTTGAATAGTCCTAAATCCATTAAAATAAATGAATTTGCAATTTAAAAATTCTTCCTACAAAGGAAATTCCAGGCAAAGGTAATTTCTCTGGTCAATTTTATCAAACATTTATAAATGCAATAATTAAAATGTGAATAATTTATGAAAATAAAGGGGAAAGGGACATGTCCCCATTAGTTTTATGAATGTGGCATTAACCTGGTAACCAAATCTGACCAAACTATTACAAAAATATATATAGACCCACATTCCTCAATCATACTAATTATACCAATGCTCATAGATTCAAAAATTATAAACAAAATTTTGGGAAAAAAACAAATCAAGCATTATACAAGACAGATAATGCACCATGGTGTATGTTATCTTAGAAATTTAAAGTTGATTTAACATCAGAAAATCAATCAATGTAAATTACTACTTAACAGAAAAAAGAAACAAAAGCATTTGACATTCTCAGTAAATTGAGAAAAGCATTAAGCAAAACTCAAGACCCCTTCACAGAAAATCTGTCAGCACACTAGAAATATGAAGACTTGGCCAATCTGATTACGAGTATTTATATATGAAAGTCCTTCAGCTGTCATAATACTTAATGGTGAAGTTGAATGTTTTCCCCTTAATATTTGACATAATTCAAGGTTATCTCCTCACAATTGTTTTATTTGACATAATGCTGGATGTCCTAGACATTAAAATAAGTAAAAAAAAGTAAAGGGTACATAAGATTGAAAATAAAAGAGTAAACTATTTATCCACAGACAACATGATTGTTTATGTAGAAAATATTAAAAATTTACAAAATATCCTCTAGAACTAATAAATTTAGCAAAAATCACATAATATGTGAAAATACAAAAATGAATTGTATTTCTATATTATAGCTATAAAATACAAAAATATAATTTCAAAAGAATAAACAAAAACAAATATTTAGGAATAAATCTAGTGCATAATGTGCCAAACCTCTATACTGAACACTAAAACCAAAAATTTAAGAAGACATAAATAATGAGCCAGCCCTGAGGGCTTAGCGGTTAAGCTCAGCGCACTCCGTTTTGGCAGCCTGGGTTTGGTTCTCGGACACAGAATCTCACCTTGCCCATCTGTCAGCAGCCATGGTGTGGCAGTGGCTTGCAAAGAAGAACCAGAAGAACATACAATTATACACAACTATGTACTGGGGCTTTGGGGGGACAAAGGAAGAAAAACGGAGGAAGATTGGCAACAGATGTAAAGTTACCTTATCTTTGCCCTTTTGCAGGGTGAATCTTCCCCTGCCAAAAAAAAGAAAAAAGACATAAATAAATAAAGAGATATAGTATGTTAAGGACCTGGAAAGAAACATTTTTAAGGACTTAATTCTACCCAAATTATTTTATAGATTCAATACAAATCCAATGAAAATTCTAATAGGCTTTCTAGAATTTGACAAACAATTCTAAAGATTACTTAGAAATGCAAATAACTCATAGCAAAACAATCTTCGTAATGAACAAAATTGGAATACCTAAAGTACCTGCCTACAAGAATTACACTAAAGCTGCAATAATCCAGGCATTGCAATATTGAATTTGATTATGGGTCAATTCATAATTGGTCAATGTGAGAAAAGGTATCTCTTTTAATAAACGGTCTTGGAGAAACAATATCTCAGTGGATAAAATTAATTCCAGAGACTAATTCCATATACAAAAATTAGTCTGAGATGAGTCATAGATCTAAAATGCTAGTATTATTAAAATTCTTGAAGAAAAGTTAGGAAAATATCATCAGGAACCCAAAGTACTCACAAATTTGTTAGACAGAATATTTAAAGCACAAACCATTAAACCATTCACCAACAGGAGATCTGATAAACACATTGTGGTATATTCATACCCTGGACTAACCCCCAAGGGAAGCACATGACAATGTGGACGGACCTCACAGATACTATTCTGGGTAAAAGAATTTGGACACAAATAAGTACATATTGTAGGATTAAATTTGTATAAAGTCAAAGAACAGACAAACTGATTTTTTAATTATGGAAATCATAAAGTGTCTACCTGTGTAGGTGGTGGCAGATTGAGTGCAACAGCTCAAAAGGGGATTTTCTGAAGAAAAAAAAAATATACATATATATATATTGAGGTAGTGAATACATTGATATATTTAATTGTCAAAATTCATTGAACTGAACTTGATAGCTGTGCATTTCATAGATACTTCAATTAAAAAGAATTAAGCCTGTTTTGCAACTAAACATCTGACAATGACATTTTCCTTCTGGATTCCATTGTGGACAACCTGCTTTCAGGTACCTAAACCATCTTGCTGCTTAAAGTTAATCTTATGGAGCAGAAAAAGCAGTTCATTGGATAATACACATTTATTTGTCCAGAAATAGTCATGCATAATACCAAAAATGGAAGAAATATGAGAATAAAATTATATCACAATAAAACTCAGGACAGAATTTTAAGAAAATCATAGATATGAAGGAAAACAAATGTGTATGTGCCTATGTGTATGTAGTCTTTATTCTGTCCCTATAATATATGCTTAATTTATAATTATTTGTATGTTAGATGAATCTATTGAAGTCTTCTACTCATATTAACAATAGCTTTGCTTTGAGTGTCATTGCAATCTAGATTGACTCACAAAGTTCTAGGACCCTTATATGTTCACTGTGAAGTGGAATTGCTAGTGCTACAACATGATCCTTCCTGTCCTTTTGAGTGGCTTTTCAGCTACTCAAGGGACTAGGAAGTCAAACAATGTCAACTACTCTGCCCACTAAGACACTTGGCCCCTTTTTGACTAATTAGGTGGTTGACAAATATTGATTTAATACTAACAAGCCTTAAAACATGGTCTCTGATTTCTCCTCCTGGGGTGTTTCAACTGAAGGGTTGACTTTTAAAGTCCTTCACTTTCTTTGGATTAGGCAATTTGGAAGACTCAGGCAGTTGAAAATTCGGGACCCTTTAAAGCTATCAAGAATATATAATATTCAGTCATAGGCATGTCTGCCCTTTCAGGTTCAGAAAGGTGATGTGCATATACTGACATGATGCTCAGGGAAATAAGAATGGTCTCACTAGAGCGGGTGGTACTCACTGCTTAGTAATTTACATTGGTGGGTAAAGAAATGAGAGCGGCAAAAAAAATTATATATATATGTGTACATATGAATATACACACACATACACACAAAGACATGGGTAATTAAGATATTAACAAAGTAAATACTGCCCTCAATTAAACTGAAAATCAATTCTGCCTCATTTATTTTTTTATCTAGACATGCACATATCTTTTTTAAATAATATGCCTGAATGTTACTTTGTTTTGGTTCCTACTTTATTTTAAATAAAACTTTATTTAATTAAAGTCTAAATAAGCTTTGCTCTCAAATTCTATTCTAAAACTTTCCACAGAATACAGTTTTCAATACAAATGAAGTCTGCAACAATACTGTTACTCTTAATTCTTTCAAAGAGCAAATACTCGAGAGAAATATTCAGGTCACATTATTAAATCTATTCTCAGCTATTATCCTTGTCACCCCTGCACAATAGGGCACAATCAACATTCATATTTTTTGTAATAGTATTGAAGTCAACTAAAGATAAAATAAGCTAAAATTTAACATTTTTATTATACTATATATGCAAAGGAAAGTTCACTTTATTCTGCATCTTTAAAGATGTTTTTTGATATTTTTATAGTACAAGTAATTTATGTTCATTTCTTTAAAAGAGTAATGTTTGATGCAGCAGACATTATTAGTTGCTCATCTAATAGCTATCGTCTGTCACTGATGTCATTCACTGAGATGTTGAATAAATCCCAGATACCGTAAGGAAACGATGGGAGGCGGCATCAAAGGACAGGAGTGAATGTTGTTAAAAGCAGCAGGTTTGACCCTCTGTGTTGACAGGTTCTGCTTCACTCTCTGAGTTTGGATGAGGGGAGTAGCTGTAGTCTTGTATCACGTGCAAATCAAAACTGGGAAAAGACTGTGTGGGGCTACGTGAAGGAACGTCTTGCTTGTGGTCCACATTGCTGCTGGTACGATGTGTGAACATTAGAAATGAGCATCTTCCTAGGTTTGTATTCTATGTGTCAAGCACTATTTTTGGCATGTAAAATACAATGAGCAAAGCCAGACAGGTTTTGCCTTCACAGAGATTATGGTATAATGAGGGAATGCTAAGTATTAATCAAATAATCACACAAATAAATATTAAATAACAACCAGAGTAAGTGCTATCACATAGAAGTGCATGACAGTATAACAAGCTATTATTGTGGGATCAGTTCTGGTCAGAAATCGTCCAAGAAAGGATTGGTTTGCCAAGGCCTTGTTTTTTGACTGGCAATTTTGGTTTTTTAACAGTAACCAAAATGTCACATTCAGTAAGCATTTCCATGAATTAGTGTTCTCTTATTCATTCTAAAAATCAATATAAAACAATATGAAAATGTCTGTATGCCAATGTTCTTAGCAACATTATTCACAAGAGCCAAACACTGGAAACCACCCCAATGTCCATCAGTGGATGAACGGATAAATAAAACGTGATATACACATGTAATGGGATATTATTCAGTCTTGAAAAGGAATGAAATTCTGATACATGCTACCCCATGGATGAACCTGGAAAACATGCTAAGTGAAGTAAGCAGATACTCAAAGGGACAAATAGTGCATGATTCTGCCTGCGTGAGGTACCTGGAGTCTTAATATTCATAGAGGCAGAAAGTAGATTGGTGGTTGCCATTCTACTTGTGGGAAAGGAGAATGGCAGTTAGTGTTTAATGAGTACAGAGTTTGGGACGAGATAATCAAAAAGTTCTGGAGACAGATGGTGCTGATGGTTACACAACAATGAGAATGTACTTAATGCCGCTAAATTATACACTTAAAAATGGTTAAAATCTTAAATTTTATGTCATGTACATTTTACCACAATAAAGAGAATAGTACGAATCCCATATGTTAAGGGAGAATTGAGACGCAACAGTGTGTTTACAACCATGTTGGAATTTTTCCACAGTGATTTCTTCAGACGCAATCACAGGGGTACAGTATTAATTTAAAAATAACCACTACAGTAAGCGTTAAAAGCCTAAATAACATCTTAAACACATAACTGGAGATGTAATTAGACCTGTCAGCTTACTAATGTTTGTAATTATAAAAGTAATGCTTCAAATAAAAGACAATAAACACTAAATCTATTTCTAAATAAAATAAACATTTCTGACTGCTTCTTAGACAAAAGACAGTCCTGTAAGGAGAGCACAGATATATACAGAAACTGTGTGGACTGCATGTCCACTGATCCTGTGGTCCTGAGTTTGATCTACAGAACTTTATGTTTTGAAGTAGAGAAGTTCTCTAGCCCAGCCATCTAATGGAACAAACACTTAAACTAGAGTATGTCACTAAAAATTCATTTGCAGCTTTAAAATCAGAGACTTAGAGTTAGGAAAGACCCTTAATGGTCTCCTTGTTTCATCATCTTTCCAATCCCTGTTAGTTTATTTTCCCACAGATATTGAAGATAATTTCTTTTGCAAAGTGCAGTCCTGATTTCATTGGTAAAAATTGTAATTAACGCACTATATTCTGAACTCTCTGTTTTAGATTTTTGTGTGTGTGCCTCTCCTGTTTGATCCTGTGTCTTTAAACTCATGTCACTTTATGCTGTAGCCAAGAGGTTCTCAGCCTTTTTTGGTTTCTGGCGTCCTTAGAGTTTAGGGAATTATTTCATATTATCCTGAGACCAAAAGAGATACCTAAGAATTGCATTTTTAAAGTAAAGTCCAAACTAAGTGCTTATATCCAACAACTTAGAAGCTCCATGAAACAAGAACACCCACTAATTGAAGAAAAACATTGATTTCTTTCTAAAATAACACAATGCATTCCTACTGGAAAGTGTATGCATATTGGACAACGCACAGCGTCTTCAACCTTAGAGTCAGATTAGCCAAGACTGCTATTTTCCTCTTCTACATTGATGGCTGTACTTGCTTTATATCTGAAACCATAAGAAACCCAGTTGTACAAAGATACACCATCATCAGGATTGATGTAGCATGATCTGATGATGAAACGCGAACTACTTCGAGGTAGCAGTTCACATGGTGTACGACAGATGTCAGGAACTACTGATACCCTCAAAAACTTAAAATACTGAGGGCATTTCTGAGAGTTCACTGCAGTACCCTACCCTACGGCGTCTCAGTGTGCAGTCTGAGGACTATGACCTTAGACATTGCTTTAGAAATCTTTATCTGGTGGGTTGGTTGAAATATTAAAGACATATCCTCAGTTTCCAAGGCCATCAGGTGGTTAACATATAATCTTTACAAATAGCTGCTTTTATTTATTTAATCCAAAATAAAAACTATTTTTTAAAAATGATTTTTACCATTTAATTCAAGTTTTTAACTGCTTTGCATCGCAGCAAAGTCAAAGGAAGCGGAGTCGGTGCTGCCTCTGCCCTATTGCGCTGCTCCTCACCTGAGAGCAAGCTTAGCGCCTGTCTACTCACAATCTTCTGGATTAGAACAGCAAATATTGGTCAGAAAATATTGATTTGCACAAATAAAAATATTCAAATGGACATTGTGTTTTCATAATTATTCATAAAGCTTCAAGTAATCTAAATCTCCCCTAATTCAACTAAATTTTAGTATGAAATTCTCGTACTATATGAGTTATTCATTATCTATTAGAATGTCTGGAGCGTCCATTTTGTCATAGCAGCAATACAATGAAAGAAGATGAAAATTGCATGTGAAACAACTTTCCTAAAAATGGTGTTTCCTTGTTTCCTTTCACTTTAGAAAACAGAAATTGTCTGTACAATAATGTTTCTTATTTGGGAATATTTTTCGTCCCATATTAATCTATCCTAACATTCCTTTTGAATTCAACATTACATACTTTTAAAAATTGTGGGACCGGCTCAGTGGCCTAGTGGTTAAGTTTGGACGCTCTGCTTCAGTGGCCTGGGCTTTGCAGATTCAGATCCGGGGCTTGGACCCAGCATCACTCGTCAAGATATGCTGTGGTGGCATCCCACATAACATAGAGGAAGATTGGCACAGACGTTAGCTCAGGGACGATCTTCCTCAAGGGAAAAGAGGAAGATTGGCAACAGATGTTAACTTAGGGCCAATCGTCCTCACAAAAAAGAAATCATAGTGATTAGTTTCTCTTTTTATCTCTGAAATGTAGAGTTTGGAAGATGTGACTGCCATCCTTACAAGAGCAGCAAAAATCTGAACAAACTGAAAATCAACAATTTTCTTGAAACTATCTAGAACTTAGATTGTGAGGCCAACCACAATTCCAAAATCCCAAGAGATGAGCATATCCAGAGAGCCACAGCAAGATCTGTAGACCTGGGGCAGAGCCACTCGTGAGAACACAGAAATGGTCGTTTCAATGACTTTCTGGAGGCTGAGTGTAGGCTAGAATCAAAGTGAGCCTTTTGGAGGCACAGTCTTAGAGGGGCCACCACACTTTAGTGAGTTTTACTTCTAGGAACCCCGCCATGTTCTCATGATGAGGTCTGTGAAAGATCACCTAGTGCCTCTGGCAGGGAAAAGGGAAAAGTAATCATTGTGAAATAAGCCCAGAGACTTCTCCATAACAAAAGCTCACTTTCCCTGGAAAGGCCCTTTACTGGAGCTCATGCCAAGTGGGGAAAGGGCACTCCTCAAGTTCAGTCCACTCTAACCTGCTTCTCTCACTAAGGAGGATGCATTTTCCAAAATGCCGTAGAATTGGAATCGTGCAGTAGGCAGATTTTTCAGACTGGCTTCTTTCGCTTAGCCTAATGCATATGCAAAATGTATTGCATAAAGCAATATGTATTAAAGTTCATCTATGTCTTTTTTGTGGCTTGAGAGCTCAGTTTCTTTTGTTGATGAATAATATCCCATTGTATGGATGCAAAATCTTTTGTTTTTCTATTAACTTACTCGTGGACATTTTGGCTGCTTCCAGTTTTTCGTGATTATGAATAAATGTTAATAAGTAAATGTAAACATTCACATGCAGGTTTTTGAGTGGACATGTTTTCAAATCAGTTGGGTAAATACCTAGGTCACAATTGCTGGATCCTACAGTAAGACTATGTTTAGCTTTGTAAGAAACTGCCAAACTATCTTCCAAAGTGGCTACACCATTTTGCAATCCCCCTTGCAATGAATGAGAGTTCCTGTTGCTCTGCACCCTTGACAGCGTTTGGTGTTCTCAGTGTTTTATATTTTAGCCATTCTAATAGGTGTGTAGTGGTATCCCGCTGTTGTTTTAATTTGAAATTCATCAATGACAAATAATGTTAACCACCTTTTCAAATGCTTGCTTACCATCTGTATATCTTTTCTGATGAGATATTTGCTTACAGCTTTTTCCCATCTTTTAAATTGGGTTGTTTGTTTTCTTACTGATGAGTTTTAAGTGTTCTTTGTCTATTTCAGACACAAATACTTTATTAAATATGTTTTTCAAATAATTTCTCCCATTCTGTGGCTTCTCCTTTCATTCTTTTATAAGTCTTTTGCGGAAGTTTTTAAATTTAATAAAGTCCAACTTATCCATTTTTTCTTTCATGGCTCATACTTTTAGTGTTGTATCTAAAAATTTATCACCAAATCCAAGGTTACAAAAAACCTCTCTGGAAGGTTTATAGTTTTATATTTTACATTTAGCTTTAAATCCATTTTAAGCTAATTTTTGTGACTGATACCAGGGCTCTGTCTAAATTCATATTTTTCATATGGATATGCACTTGTTTCTGTACCATTTGTTGAGAAACCTTGACTTCCTCCATTGAATTGCCTTTGCTCTTTTATCAAGATCAGTTGGCTATATTTGTGTGAACTTATTTCTGGATTCTCTATTCTGCCCCATTGACCTATGTGTCTATTCTTTGACTGGGACCACTGCTTTGATTAATGCAGCTTTAAAGTAAGTCTTAAAATCGAGTAAGTTAACTTTTGAACCAGCTTGTTTTTTGTTTTCCCTCTTGACTTCCTCCAAAGGTTACAGTATGAGAAGGGAGGAAAAAGGTAGCTTGTCAGTGGAGAAACCTGACCACAACACCTCAGCCACGTGATGAAGATCAATATCAACAGTGATGAGACATGTTAATATGACATGATGAAAATGTCACTTTACTTCTGTGATCTTCATCCTAGAGACCTACAAGCCCAGTCTAATCTTGAGGAAAAGCAAGCATAAAACAAATCCCAATAGAGGGGCAGTCTACCAAATAGCTACCCAACATGTCTCAAAACTGTCAACATCATCAAAAACAAAAAAAAGTTTGAGAAGCTGTCTCAGCCAACAGGTATCTCAGGAGACATGATATTAAATTTAATGGGTTAATATTGGTTCATTAATTATAAGAAATGTACCATACTACTACTGGAAGCTGTTAACAATAGGATAAACTGGGTGTGGGTTTATGGGAACTCTGTACAATCTTTGCATTCTTTTTAAATCTAAGTTTTCTAAAATAAGATGTTTGTTTAAAAATAATAATGATTTGGTATCTGAATTAAATGAATGATTAGTATTTCCTTTGAATGAACCTGGGGGGGATTAAAAAACTATTGCACAAGATAACGGAAGTTAATGGGATTTTCTTCTTCAGATGAAGAGAAGTTAACTTAAGCAGGTAGATAGCACATTTTTAACAATATGTATAAACACTAAACATTGACTGGAAAGTATTATTTTTAATGATGAGAATTTTAGGATTAAAACTCCAACTTGGCAAACCCTTCCTTCGATATATTTTTTTCTGGTCTGTTCTCTCCATAGGAGCAATAGCTTATGAAATAAAACATTGTTTCTAGTGACCTGAGGAGTTAATTCTAAATGGACCAAACCTACAATTGGAAAGCAAATTTAGCCTTACTCATAATACACTTCTATATGGATTTTTATATTGTGGTTCAGAAGATGAGCAGAAATTGCTCATATAATTGTCTTCTAAATGTCAGCAGGAAAAATAACAAAAATAAGTTCCAGTAACAGCATTCATTTCTCATAGCCCCAGAGAACTTGAACATAGAAATAATAAGATATTCTCGAAGGGTTTAACCAAAGACTCGTTAAGATAAAACTGCTCCTAAAAATATGCCCTTGGACTTGAATTCTTCTGTAAATTAGAGAGCAGCATCTGAAAATATACATTTTAGAGCATCATCAATTTACTGAATATATCTAGGTTAGAATGATAAAATTTTACTTGACAAGATCACGGAATGTTCTGGTATCACCACAGAGTTAAACATTCAAAATAATGCTGCATATTCTGTTAACCTCTCTAATCTGAGGAAATCACAGAAGCTCTAGCATTGACATACATATTTCTACTTTCATAGTAAATTATTGCATTATTTTATCATGTAGTCTTGGATTCCAGGAGCTATTTACTGGCTTTAGTTTGTAATAACTCAATCTGACTCTTTATTGATTTCCTTCATTCTCAATATTGTTTCTGCTACCATCAGAATCCTAGAGCTGCTCAGGACATTATGTACTTCCAAGCGGAGGTGGTCTGGTCTCCCCTTCAGAGACCTTCATAAATGCAGCAACAGCAAACAATGAAGCAGCAAAAATCTGTTTCAAATTTATTCTGGTTCTTTTTGGTTTTAGATTTGATTTCAGCATCTTGGGACCACAGAGTGGCCTATACAGGAAGATGCAGGAAGTGAGAATTTGAAAATCATCAATTTCAGGAATCATAGTCTGAGGACAAACTGCAATTCAGGTTATTTACATTCTACTGATTTCAAATCTGTTTGATAAAACAAACTTTTAAAAATATCCTTTGATTTTAAGGCCTGGTCTGGAGGATAACTGGAAAGAAGAAGCAATAGAAAAGAGGGCTAATTTTTCCTTTTTTTTCTTACCAGTGGAACGACTTTCAGGAAAATTATTCAATTTCTATAAACCACCTTTAGTCCATCTAGAAAGTGGAGGCTATTTTGATTATTCTGCAATGGTGTCCATGAGTATTAAATAGAGAAGCGGGATAGCAACTCACAGTGTGTCTAGCATAAAATCAATCCTCTCCCTTAGAGAGACTAGATCCGAAAGAATCCACCGCCAAAACTCGGCAGTTTGGTAAGGAATTTTGTGGATGTTATTTTCTAACTGCCAACCTTCCCAAATTCGCTCACTTTAGTACAGGTTTCGCTTGCATATAACTGTTGGATACCAGGTAAGCTGGACAGTATGTCGAGTGGTTTTAATTTATTCTTCCCGAAAGCCTGGAAGTTATGTTTCTTGATCTCATTTTATGGATGAGAATTCTGATGCTCAGAGAGGGTTAGTAACGTTTCTCAGCTAATACACCTAATAGGCCCAGAAGGCAGGATTTGGACCTTGGAGTTATCTGACTGCAAGGTCCACCCACTTCCGACAGAGCCCATTGCTCCTTTCCCTCCAATATATTACAGCATGCACAGTGAGTTAGCAAATGTGACTGCATGAACTGCGTCTGGTCAAGTTGTTTAGAAGTGTAAGATGCTCTGTAAATATTGTGGGTTAGGAGTCCTTAGTCTGTGTGGCGACAAGAGCTACGTCATGCCCTCTTGGATGTCAAGGTGAGGGAAGCACACTATTGCTGGACAGTAAACCAGCAGTTGGTCTGATGAGTAGCAAGGTGGCTAGAGATGGCAGAGTTTCTAGACCACTGTAGGAGCACTATATGTGCCGAACAAAAAGGAAGAAAAACGGTCCGGAAAAGCTGCTAGGCCATGGGGACTCTATGGGGGACATGATCTACTCAGTGGTAGTGGGGAGTTAAAGGATGCTAATTTCTTATTATTCTCAGGGAATACTCAAACAAACAAAATCATTATCTCTACACATTTCAACTTGTTTTTTGGGAAAGCTGTTTCCCTTCTGACATATATGGCTAGTTTCTCATTCCCTTGCCTTGACAAGCCATCTAGGTCCAATGAAGTCATCACTGCTCTCTGACCGTCAGCCCTTCAAGCGGAGTATGTTTTATTTATGAAGACAACTTCCAGCCATGTGGTGAGGCACTTCTCAGGGACCTCCTTTCCCTACCCTGTGTACCAGTACATAGATCACTGGATCAATGGGATGGTGGTAGCGGCCTGGTGGTAGTGGCCTCAACACCTGTTCATTTTGGAATAGAAACTTCAAATAGAAGTTTCCAATAGAAGCACCCATGTATGTGTCTGTGCGTGCACTTATATCTGTGTGATGTGAACAAGTGTGAGTGCGTGAGCGGTCCTCCCAGCCTTCAAACTCTACGTACACGTGGTTTGGTAGAGGAAAGAAAACTCCGCTCAGCCTATTACGAATCAAAATGACGTAGCCTCCGTGTACAAATATATAAGCAGCTGACTTAAAGAAAACATTAGTTTATAGTTAAAGAACTATAGTTTTTAGAATAATTTATAAGAATTAATTACTTTTAAAAAACACTTCTTTAGATAAAAGGTTGAAATCTTAATAATCCTCTGCTAACTGTAAAGGAAATATTATACAAATGTCATTTGGTTTTGCTTTGACAATTTAGAAGACAACTTAATGAATCAGGGACCCTAAGTAATCTTCAGCATCGTTTGCGACCTTCGGTGAATTCAACTTAATGAATAAACCAAAAGAGTTCTTGAGACATTTCTCAAGTTGTAAAATGCTGGAGCCATGTGATGTCCTTCCCAAAGAGGAATACTATCAGTATTATTGCTGCTGTCTTTTAGAAAAGTAGCACAAGAGATATTATAATTTAGATTAAATTTTTATGTAAATAACAGCTTTTTATTACAATCTATAAAAATAGTTCTTATTTACTATAATGTGACATAAAGTCAACTACATGTAGGTTATTTTTCTGGTCTCCTGAGATGAAACTTTATTGGAGACTAGATGGGAAACTCTACCACTTAAGCAGGACATATTTCTTTACAGAACAACATTGGTCCAAGGACAGATTAATGCACTAGATGATAAATATTACAGATGTTTTGAAAATAAGACATTAGTTCTCAATAAAATCAGAAAATATGAAATTTCAGAATCTCTGACGTACTTGTATTAAAGCTGAGGTCCAGAGACGTCAGAATTCAAGCTGCTCGACCTCAGTCATGCAGCGGATTTTGACTGGCTAGAATCTAAGCTCTCTTCTTTCCAGTTCTGTGAATTTTCTACTGTGCCAGGTTCTTGCAATATTTATATTTCATACTTAAAAATGAAAAAAGCAAAGTATACTGTACGTATTGTAGTTCTGGTATCCTTTTCCAGAGGTCTCTAACTCCTCAAATTACCATTAGTCAGGAATTCTCACCCAGGTGATTGTCGCTACTGGGAGAAATTTGGCAACGTCTGGAGACATTATAATTGTCAAGAATTCTGGGTTGTGGAGGGAGAGGGGAAAGGTTGCTACTGGCAACTACTGGATGCTAAACATCTTATACTCCACAGGACAGCCCTTACAACGAAGAATTTTCTGTCCCTGCATGTCAATAGGAATGAGGTTGAGATGCTCTGCACTAAGTTTTTCTCCACTTGAATTCTCAGGTCTCAGATGACAAATAGATTCTATCTCCTACGCCAAGTTCAGTTACTCAGGAGTAACTAGCTGGAGCCTCGTGTTGGAAACAAAAATAGCAGTACATGTTCAGTCTGCTTAGAGCGAGGGGAATGGCTCTACTATGCATTTGCAGCTTAACTAAAACTCTTTTAAAATTTAATATGATTGTCGTTTTACATTGAAGTTAGAGATTGCCAGTGTTCGTCATTTTTTAAAAGCTTTTCTCCTAAATTCACCCTCTAGAGATTCTTTTTGTGGTACTGTATTTTAAGTTAGCATTAATATAACTCTTCCGGCATACTCAGTTTTATGGAGATTCGACATGGTACACAAAAAGAATCTAGACCGTTTGTCTTAATTCTCAGTGATGAAAGATGAGTTTTATTTTTTCAAATGTATTTCTAATCTGTCATGGATTGATACTTTAAAAAAATAATAAAAGTGAATGACCAGAAAAATGATTATTGAAAAAAAAGGCATCCATGAGGCAAATTTTTAAATTATTAGATTCAACCAACTGAAAAAATTGCCCTGTCAATTTGTTGTAAAAGTTCTAAAACACTCTTCATTATTGTATTTATCTCAATGAGACGGAGTAACATCCTTTATAGACTGGCGAGTGTATGAGGTATACAGTTGGAGTATCATAAACAATGTTTTGAAAACTCTGCTTCTATTCTTCACTCAACAAATATTTATTCCAGGCCTGATAGGGTCATACATTACATTAGGCTCCAAGAATACAGAGATAAAATGCAGTCTCAATCTTCATGGAATTCTAAAAAAAGAGCTCATAGATACAAAGAACAGATTGGTGGTTGCCAGAGGCGGGAGTAGGAGGGTCGGAGAAATAGGTGAGGGGTCAAAAGATAAAAAGAAAGAAAGAAAGAAAAAGAAAACAAACCTTCTACTGTATTTGGACGGATGTGCTGCCTGTCTTGTGACTTCAACCTCTCATGGTTCTGGGAACCTGTCACTCATTTCTGCCCCTAAGTCTTTGTTCCTGTTATTCCCTTTGGCTGGGAGGGCTTTCTTTCTACTCCCTATTTAAACTCTGCACACGATCCAAAGATGAGCCCCAATGCCATCTCTTTGGGAATTCTGCTCTGCCTCACTTTAGTACTTATTTCATACTCTTTCTTCTGAATTCCCGCAGTACTTCCAGAATGAGTCATATAAAAAACAAGCAAACAAACAAGCTTGTTGAATGAGTGATGATATTCTTGTTCTCATCTCTCAGTGTGCTCCCGTAAAGAGTGAAACTGTATTGCCAAGAGGATGATTGTTATACCATATGTGAAGCAGCCCACTTTCATGTTTCAAAAGAGCCCACATCTTCGCCCATCACTCATTTGATCAGCATAGATACCACCAGGGTCAGAGTCCCAGGTTTAACATTCAACAGGCAAATTGGCTCAATACAAAGAAAGTCCTGGGGCCGGCCCTGTGTTGCAGCGGTTAAGTTCACACGTTCTGCTTCTCGGCGGCCCGGGGTTCACTGGTTCGGATCCTGGGTGCAGACATGGCACCGCTTGGCAAAAGCCATGCTGTGGTAGGCGTCCCACATCTAAAGCAGAGGAAGATGGGCATGGATGTTAGCTCAGGGCCAGGCTTCCTCAGCAAAAAGAGGAAGATTGGCAGTAGTTAGCTCAGGGCTAATCTTCCTCAAAAAAGAAAGAGAAAAAGAAAGTCTTTCTTTGCCTGTGCCCAAGGCCTGGAGCACCATTTTGGTTTGCTAAAAGGCAACACATGGTCGTTGTGGAGAATTTGTAAAGTATAGGATGAGATTAGAACCTGAAAGACATAAAGGAAGATAGACAGCTGTGAGGAGCCAGAGTAGACAAACCGTGCTTAGAACTTAGACCTTTAACTGAGCAAATCCTGTGGACTCTGAGTCGCTATGGCATAACCTGTAGAAGTGAAAGGAAGGGCTTTACAGTCCATTAAGTGGGGTGGCAGGGGGAGGAATTCTCAACCTAGTGGAGGAGCCAGATACACAGTTTCAATAGAAGTGGTATTGAATAGAAGATATTGGTCATCCTGGGTAACACGGGAGTGGAGAGGATGCTGAGAGAATCCCGGAGTTGAAAAGATTGTGTCGTGAATATTTCTCTGGTGTAGGAACCATCTGTCTAAGTAGGGACAGAGTCTTTGCTAAACAGTACTTCTCTGCCACCAACCTCACACTGTAAAAATACTTGTTGAATGCAGGTTACTAAATTGAGAAGGTGGAAACTACTCATGTTTATTTACAATACGGTAAAATAATAACTGGCCATGACTATCACTTGGTTCATTTATTTTCTTTTAATGACATTCAAGGTTGTTTAAAAGTATTTGAAGCCCAAAAATTATGTGACATAGCACAATGGCAACTGAAGTTTCAGGGGAGAATGTGTTTCCCATCAGTCTTTGCTGTAGATAGTAGTAGTCCATCTGACATTGAAACCAGGATTTGCTACCTATGATAGGCAAGATGTTTAAAGTAGTGTTTTGCTAGACGTATTGCAAAATGATGATTCAGGTGTTTCTAAAAGCTTATTATCTTCCTCAAAATGGGGACCATTTATCATTTCGCTGCTGATTTAACACTGATAGCTAGAAAGAAATGTATGTGCTTCTCTTGCTTCCAATTACCTTTCCTTATCTTTAATAGTTACATTCTCAATTCAACACATCTTTTTGATGACTTGTAATTTGAATGGCTAAACAGTGCCCTTCAGACTCATTTTCCTTGTAAAATATGTTGGTTTTAAATTACACATGTCTGTCTGTGGCTGAATAGCCTTTGAAAAATGTTTACTAGAATTGGAATATCACAGAATTCTTGCAGTATTGTGATCTTGCCACACTGAAATTCTGAAACACACAAATACTGTTAGTTGCCTTTGTTCAGTGTATTAATTGAATTTTAGTTTTGATGTGGCATCTCGTTCAATAGATTTAGGAAACTGGGATAGTGAAATTGTTTTTTAAAAATTGATAGGCAGGTCTTTGTTTCTATTCTCATTACCTTCAACTACATTATACCAAAAAATAAATAATATTACACTAAGAGAAGCCTGCCATACAGATAAAATACAATTATTATGAAGAGCTTATTATTAGATTAACGTTGGTAAGTGATGAAACAAATCGTAGTCTACTTATTGTAGTGCCAGATCAAATGTACAAAAATAATGTGGACAATGGAAAATGAAAAAGTAGTCATCTGAATAACTGATTACAAAACTACACATTGTATACTCATTAATCTGACATCTAAATTTTGCTATGATTCTGCAGAGTTATTTACATGTTAAGTTAAAATATAGGGTATCTGTTTATTTATGATGCACTACGAGCTAATCTATAATCTATGTGACGTGACTCTGGGTGGGTCACTTGTTTGCTTGCCCCGGTTTGTGACCCAGCCTCCGAGGCTAGTCTTAGGACCAGGTGGAGGGAAATTAGAAGCCAGATGGTAGTAAATCTGATGGCTATGCCTTGTCAGATATGATGGTTAAGACCTCAGCTGCAGAAAATGAAATGCCTCTGTTATCCAACTTTGAGTGCTTGTTCTGATATCCCACCAAAATACGTTTTGCCTTGTTGCTGTGACTGCCAGTGGGGAATAGAATCCTGACTCTGAACTCAGGCTCCACACTAGGACCCTACTTCCTATCACCTGCTGCCGGATTTCTCCAGGACCGCTGCTTCTCACCTACTGCCATCACCCTGCTCAGCCTCTTCCTCTTTTGAACATGCCTAGCTCAACAACTTGCCCAAATCTCTCCTTTTTCCAAGCACAGATTACAAGTTGGAATGTGACCGTGGTCCTGAAGGCGCCTTGGAATAATGAGGGCTGGCTCCTCTCACAATTAATAGCATTTCCTTTAGGGCTAAAACTTTTTTTTTTTTTTTACTGTATTCTTTTTATGTTAAATTAGTTTAAACCACAAGAAGTTAGAAAAACAGAAGAATAGTATACGGTTCTCATATACCTTTCACCTAACTTCCTCGAAAGATAATATCTAACATAGCCGTAGCACTTTGTCAAAACCAGAGCATTGACTATTGACTACTATTGAGTTAGGTATAGATCTTATTCAGATTTTACCAGTTTTTGCATGCACTTTTTTGATGTTCAGTTCTACGGAAATTTGTCACGTGCAGCTTTGAGTAACCACAGTCAGAATACAGTTGTTCCATCACCACCACCAAGCTCCCTCAGGCAACTCCTTAACAGTCATAGCCTTTCCCATCCCAAACCCCTAGCAAGCAATAATCTGTTCTCCACCACTATCTTCTTGTGCCTTTGAGAGAATATTACATAATTGGAACTGTGCAGTATGTAACACTTAAGATCCACATATTTCATTCACCATAATGCCTTTGAGTTCCATCCAAATTGTTACATATATCAATAATTTATTCCTGGTTATTGAAAGACAATAATCGATGTCATGTATGTAACATAGTTCGTTTACCCATTCACCCACTGAAGGACATTTAGGCTGTTTCCAAAGTGGGACTATTACAAATAAAACTGCTGTAAAGATTCATATACAGGTTTTTGTATCAACATAAGTTTACATTTATCTAGGATAAATATCAGGAAGGGCAGTTACTAGGGCTTGTGCTGTGTTTAATATTATGAGAAACTGACACAGTGTTTTCCCAGGTGGTTACCATTCTATCTTCCCACCAGTGTTACATGCGACAGTCAGCTGCTGCATATCCTCATCAGCACTTGGTACTGTCAGTAATTTTTATTTAGCCATTTTAATAGTTATGTAGTAGTGTATCATTGGAGTTTCACTTTGTATTTCCTTCATGGTTAACAATGTTGAACATCTCTTCATGTGCTTATTTGCCATCTATATATTCTCTTTTGTGAAGAGGTTTTTCAAGTCTTTTTCTCATTTTCTCATTGGATTTGTTTCTTTTCTTGCTATTGAATTTAGAGAGTTATTTATATATTCTAGATACTAGGGCTTTGTTGGCTGTGTTGCTTGCAAATATTTTCTCCCAGTCTGTGGCTTGTTTTTCATCTGTGTCACAGGATCAGCTGCAGAGAAACAGATGTTAATTCTGCCGAAGTCCAATTTGTTAATTTTTTCTTTTATGGATCATGTCTTTGATGGTATGTCTAAGAATGCTTCTTCTAATACCAAGTCATGAAAGTTGTCTCCTATGTTTTCTTTTGAAAGTTTTATTTTATGTTTTACATTCAATGGACCTATAACATTCTGAGTATTGCTAGTTCTGTAGAATTTTGGTTATTTCTAAATTATTTTTAGTATGTCACCAAGGGATGAAAGCTCCATACGAGTGAAAATAAGTGTAAGATTTATTCTACTTTGTCAAAAAATTCAAAATTTATATTCAAACCTGAAAATCTTGTTTTTATCTCTGCAAACTGTGTCAGGAATTCAAATTCTTTGTTAAATCAACAGTCGTTAAGATTATAGACTACTTATATAACTAAGTATGGACAATTTAAAATGTGTGGGTAAACATATAAATGCATTTCAATATAAAATTTTATTGTGCTACTTTGTGTATATGATTTGTATGGTAATGTAATTATAAATTTGCTTCCACAGATTTGATCTATTTTGTGTGCTAAGAAAAATTGGAAGAACGTGTATGGCTTACTTATCAAAAGTGATTAGCATCTTCATTGACTTGGGATTTTCTTTGACTTTTGGTATTTTAGAAAATTATCATCCAACACTACTTACTGAAATGGCTAGAGGATTAATGATTTCTTGTCAAAATATTTTTAAAAATTAATGAAACACATTCATTTATTTCGTCATTCTACCTGTGATTTAAATTCTGTTCATATTACTTAGCCTTTATTATTTATTTTAGCCTTTGAACAGCAAGGGATGAAGGAATGGAAGCTAAAGTTCCTGAGTACTCAAGTACATCTCCTCGGCCCCTTCCCTACTCAGACCACAGTCACATTTAGTCTTCAAAACAACCTAAGAGTTTGGACTCACTTTCTAAAATGAGGTAATTAATTTCCGGAGAGATTAAGTAAATTGCCAGCGAGTGTCAGATAGCATCGCCAAGGTTTCAAAACAGTTTTGTGTAAATCTTGGCCCCTCTGCTACCCACTTAAGACTAATATATTAGATCATTTAAAAAATCTAGTTGAGATAATGGAGTGGAATGATATTATCTTCAATTAAGCTAGAAAAGTTGAAGAAAACATAAGATGAACAATCATTGACTGTTGATTTTTCTTGTTCTATTTTCTGTAGTTCATAAATTACTAACAAACAACTGCAGTTGAGAACTGGTATTTTATTATATTAAAAAATGATTTCCACAAATAAGTAACAGAAATACAAACAACACAAAACAGGTGAAAAATTTGAATGGATGCTTGTAAAAGAAGATGCACAAATGTGCAATAGGCACACATTCTGAAAAGTTTAAATTAAAAAGATCGAGCAAACCAAGCGCTGGTGAGATGTGGAACTGGAACTGTCATATATTACAGAAGAGAACATTAAGTTTGACAACCACTTTAGAAAATGATCTGGCAGATTCTTACGGAATTAACCCTACACTTATCATATGAAACAGCAATTCTACTTCTGGGTTTTTATTAAAGAAAGATGAAAATATACACCCATATAACGACTTGTATGTGAGTATTCATAACACCTTTATTCATTATAACCCCAAACTGGCAAGCATCCATATGTCCATCCATTAGAAAATTCGTAAACAAAGTGTGGCGTGTTCATACAATGGACTGCTACTGAACAATGAAAAGGAGCAACCTATTGATACATTTGACGCAAATGAATTGTTAAAAATAGTGCTGAGCAGTGGAAGCCATGGGCAAAAAAGTACATGATCTGTTGTTTAATTTAGAAGAAACATTACAAAAGACAAAAATCAGCTATGGTGTCAGAAAGCAGATCAATATTTTTCTAAAGGCAAAGTTGAAGAAGCATTGTGTATATGGGGCCCTGTGGGAACTTGTGGAAATGGCCCAAATGGTCAATACCTTGATTGTGATGATGGTTACACCAGTGTATGTATTTGTCAGTGTTCATTAAACTATATGCTAAAAATGGGTGCATTTTACTTTTTAAAAATTAGTTCCCAATACAGTTAATTTAGAAAACATATCAACTAAATGAAATTTAAAAAATGGAATAGTGCAGGGGCTGGTCCGGAGGCAGAGTGGTTAAGTTCACGTTCTCTCCTTCGGCGGTCCAGGGTTTGCAGGTTCAGATCCTGGACACAGACCTATACACCACTCATCAAGCCATACTGTGGCAGTGTCCCACATACAAAGTAGAGGAAGATTGGCACAGATGTTAGCTCAGTGACAATCTTCCTCAAGCAAAAAGAGGAGGATTGGTAATAAATGTTAGATCAGGGCCAATCTTCCTTACCAAAACAAAACAAAACAAAACGCTCACCCAAAAATCGAGAAGCGCAAATTATAGTAAAATGGAAGGGCAACAAGTAATGATATAAGCTTGAGGAGAAAAAAAAGGCAATTATGTCCACACTCAAGGCACAAAAGTAGAACTGAACACAGAAGAAAATGAAATTTTTCCTGTAAAGTTTACATTTGAGTTTTCCTCTAAAGATACAGATGGAAATAAGAATGGCATGAAAATAGTAAGTGGGAAACTGATTTATGCATCAGAGAATTGCGACCTTCACTGTAAATAAACGGGCTTCACTGATAAGAAATGGGAAGTACAGTTGGCCTTCCTTATGCACGGGCTCAGCATCTGGGGATTCAGCCAACCTCTGATTGAAAAACCTAGGATGGTCACATCTGAACCGAACATGTACAGACATTTCTTTCTTGTCATGACTCCCTAAACAACACAGTATAAAACTATTTACATGTCATTTACATTGTGTCAGGTATTATAAGTAATCTAGAGCTGATTTATAATATATAGGAGGACGTGTGTAGGTTATATGCAAATTCTACACCGTTTCATGTAAGGGACGTGAGCATCTATGGATTCTGGTGTTCAAGGGGGTCCTGGAACCAATCCCCCAGATTTAAGGGATGAGTGTAATTGAATTGAGGCAATAATAAAAAGAAAGAATGAAAAGAAAATTTCTGGGCTCCCAGAACTGAGTTTTGACATTTATTATACGTGGATTTTTCAAGAAATATCTTAACTAAGCTCTCTATGATTCACTTTTCACAAATTAAATTTAAAAAGAAAAAAAGAGGCCCTAAGATCACGCTATAGGGTTGCTCTAATGATTAAATTAGATGTGTCTATGAATCTTCTACTATAGTGCTGGGAGTTCTTAGACCTTAAAAATAATGTAGAATATAAAAATAGCTTCATTTCACTAACGAGTATTATAAATATAGTTTTAATGAATAGTAAAGTTTTTAGATTAAACTCATTAAGAAAATAATTAAAAAATGACATATTCTATAATAATATTTCCTAAACCACACACTAATATTTTTAGTTGCTATGGAAAACATCCCAGAAATTATAAAATATATTTGACATTAAGTTTAATAAGTATATATGTCAAAATGTTTACATAAATGCAATAAGGAATTATCCATTATTCATATTACTAACATTATTTAGGACATACAGTGATGTGCAAGTTGTTGCAAACAGGGAAAATTAAAAAACAAACAACTTTTTATCATGAAGAAGAACAAATTACTTTCCCAAATATTAATGCATTTGGCATGGCCCTAGAATCACACAGGTAAGAGGTACAAGCCAGAAAAAAAATAAAATAAATTTAAAATGTAAAAAATTGGGAGAGAGGACAAGAATGCTAAGAAAAATATGAGATAAGGAAACAACCACAAAATAAACAGCAAAACAAGAAAAACAACATCATAAAAAAAAGTTGAAATAAGTGAAATTGCAAAACAAAACAGGTATGACAAACATTCCTCACATGCAAACAATGATTTATTACAGAATTCATCCCTCTGTTGAGAGATGGGGTGGGGGGAAAGAGAAAGAGAGGGAGGAGGGAGAGAATGGCGGGAAAAACATAAGATGTAGAAATGCAAGACCAGAGAGGATTGAAGTGTCTGGTGTTCCACAACAAATGCTCCAAAAATAGAGACGAATTTACAAGTCAGAAAAAAAAGAATGCTCTCATCAAAGACGACGGCCATCAGGCATGGGAGGACAGAGTGTGAGCTGAAAAGCTGTCTCAGGAGGGGAGCAGGAGGCAGATGGAACAGATAAAAGACCAGAAAATCAGCCTGTTGAGACAAAGTTTTAAGGAACGTCTGAATACTATTTCAAAAATATTCTGAATTCAGACTTGTGAATAACTTGGATGAAGATCCGCTGTCAGAAATAGGAGATGACGCATTCAATGAACAATTAATGGCTTGTAGCAGAGAGTGAGCGGACATCAGCATGAACTCCCCTCATAACTGTCACCTGAAGCCATATATAGCCTTCAAAATTTTAACTAATCAAGTCCCACACAGTTAAACATAGACATGGACCACACTGACCCAGTTCCTCTTTCTCATTTGACGCACTGTTGATTCCTACTACAAAGGATCTGAAAGAGGCGAACGGGAGGTCTCAGTGGACTGGACTGCCTGGTTGGCTCACTGCTCAAAATTCCTCTGGGTCTCAAGATTCCCCCAGTGCTCTGCTCTCTCTGGATTCTTTAAAACCAAGAATTAATAGAAGAATTTGTGAACAACGAGCTCTCCATAAATGTGGAGAGACAAGAACGGACTTTTAAAATGCAGCTTACTTGCTACACACAAACAAATGAACTCAAACATTCAATGAGAAATTATATTTCTTAAACATTTACTGACAAATTTCATTTTAATCAAATAATATCTTCTATATGCTATGAAGTCAGGAGACTTTCATATTCATTTTTGGCAAAGGCTACTTTTTTCAAATATATTTTCTTCATATACCTGGATTTTGATATATTTTATTAGATTTCCTGGAGTGGAATATATCTATTTGTTGAGAAATATCATGCTAAAGGAACAACTGTAAAAGTTTCCTTGACTAAACTATAGAAATATTCATTGTTGATTTAATCGGTGTGAAGTATGGGTTTCTCTCCATAGGACAAAGACCTCTTAGGTCTTTGAACAACGGCTTTCTTATGGGTTCTTCATCCTGCAGTCCAGGTTTCTGCATCATCTGACAGATGAGCAGCCACAGAGCCTAAACACCTAAAGGGGCCATCTCCAGTGGTCTGTGGAGGTGGGTCAGGTACTTTGTAGACACAACTAGGTAAAGGGGGACTCTAGAAAGTATTTCTACGTTAATATAGAGAGCGTTGTCTCTCATTATTTTGCAGTTCTGAAGAGCTGTCTGGGTGTAACCAGATTAATGTGACGATCTCCTTATTGCTGTGCAATTATCTTGCCTACCAAATATTGCTTATTTCAAATGATGTTTCAGAAACTTGCTTGCACGTGATTCTTTATGCTCATTTGTGAGTATGTCTCTACAACAACAATTTAAATGTAGAAGTATTTTTAATCTCCACAAGGTATATTCCTCGCAAGTGCTGTACGCATTTGACTCTATCAAGCGTGTGAGTGAATTGCATCACGGCATTCCCATACACTAGATTATGGGATATTTTTACATAAAACCTTTTGTTTTAGTGTATATCTCCCTGACCACTACCGAAATTGAGCATTTTTATCTCTTATTTTCTCCAAGAGTCTTTTACGTATTTTGGAAAAAATCCTTTATACATTGAATATATCATAAAACTTTTCTCCCACTTTGCAATTTGTCTTTTAATCTTTTTGTGGGCTTTTTATTGCAAGAAAGTTATTTGGGGGGAAAGGGCAGAGGGTCTTGATTTGCTTTAATTTTGTGTGGTATACCTCTGTGAAATTTTTTCTCCTTACGGCTTTTTATAGTTTTCATTCTGGCTTAAAAATTTTCAAAAATTAAAAAATATATGAAGTACTTTTATTAAAAATACTGCTTTATGTGCTGTGCATTTAGCAATAAATGAGAAAGTTTTTGAGCTCAATATTTACATACTGTGCTACATACTATGGTAGGCAGAAAAATGGACTCCAAAAGCTGTCCATGTCTAACCCAGGAAACTATGAGTATGTTACCTTAAATGGCAAATGGACTTTGCAGAGATAATTAAGAATCTTCAGCTGGGTGATTATCCTGGATTATTTGGATGGGTCCAATATAATCATAAGGGCCCTTATAAGTGAAAGAGGTAGAGAACAAAGTCAGAGGCAGAGAAGATATATGAAGACATGACCACTGAAGCAGAAGCTAAAGTGAGAAGAAGCTAAACATTGCTAGTTTTGAAGACGGAAAGGGACCAAGAGTCAAGGGATGAAGACAGCCTCTAGAAGCTAGAAAGGACCTGATGCAGAAACTTCCCTCCAGCTTCCAGAAGGAATACAGCCCTGCTGAGAACTTGGTTTTAGCCCAGTGAGACCTATTTCACCTTTCTGACCTTCTAAACTGTATGATAATAACTTTTTATTGTTTTAAGGCACAGTTTTGTGGTAATTTGTCACAGCAGCAATAGGAAAATAATACACACACTAAAATAGGCTAGTAAACCAATACTTAATCTCAGCAGGTGTGTGCTTGAGGAAGGGGAAAATGGTAAGGTCACAGAGCGGCAGTATCCGATGTAGTAGCCATGTACTCTAGCAGAAAAGGAGAAACGGGCTTCTGTATACAACAGACCACTTCCACCACAGTAATATTAATATCAATAATACTTGTTCAGAATGGCAATATGACCAAAAAAGATCCAAGGCAAAAAGCATAGCATGAGATAAAGAATGACATGAAATTTTGATAAAATGTATGTCCCACTCAAGAGATTAAAATAATTCTAAACACTAGAGAACATAACTTGATTTCCTTTGGAAACAAAACCACAAAACAATACATAAAAGGCTGACAAATTCAATATACTTGCATGATAACAGATGTCACAAACAAAAATAACAAGTGACAGACCGGGAGAAAGCACTTGCAACATATGATACGGTTAAAAGATCTTATCCACAATATGTCAATGTTCCTATAGATGGAAATTGAAACAAAAGTAAAGGAAACAAAAGCAGAAAAGCAAAGAAGAAAATATTTGCCAATTAATGGACATAGTATTAAAGAATAAGAATTAACCAATAAATGAATGAAAGGTTGGTCAATTCTAACTTTATTCTTAATTCTACACCTAAAACTAATCCTAAACCTAATTTTATGGTTAGTCTAGGTTGAGAGAGAGGGCTGTTTGTACTATGTCTAAGAGTAAATTCCTAGTGTCTTGATTGAGACAGAATATAAGAGATAAAACAGGAGAAAGTGACATCACTTTCTGAGAATTTTCATCACTTGGAATCTGTGAAGAGCTGGAAGATAAAATTGAACTAAATTGCTACTTTATAGCTCTTATCTTCAGAGCTGAACAGAAAGATGAAGCTCAAGTATATCAAACTGCTGGGGGGCGAGTCTAAGATCAGTACTATTTCCCTTGTAGTTTTTTCTTTTTTTATAGGAAGGAGATGCTAGATCTATATTTGGAAGTTGTATTATAAGTTACATTTAAATTTTATGAATCAATATTTTTATTGTAGAATATTCCTATTGACAATATAAACTATTCCACTTAGCGCTGTTTAATTATTACTACCTTGAATTCTGTTTTTCTTGACATCACCCTACCAGAATCTGAAACACAAGAATGTTGGCCATAGGATCTTTCCCTGGCCGACACTGTAAGAGGTATGAAGAGTATTCTTTCAAAAAGAAGCGTGACTATTCTCATAAAGTTCTGGCTATTAAGCTTGACTGATTCTTTCCACTGTATCAAAACTCTTCTGCTTAACATTTTCTGGAAGGTGTTGTTCTCATACATGTGTGTGCTATTTAAAGTATTTTACATCACTACACATTTTTCATAAATGTATGTTCTACCCTTTGTTACTGGAAATAAAGAAGGAAAGAATTAAAAGCTGAAAATGTGCATAGGTTAAAAGCTTAGTTCAGAGAGTTAAAGAATCTGAAATACAGTGTCTAATTTCCCAACCTCTGATAATTTAGTCTTTTAAAAATGTTGAATTCACTTTACCTTGACTTAGACTCTTTAATTTTTTATTTCTTAAGATCAGATATCTGCCGTAAAGGCCAAACCGATTGTGATACCATGGCATGACAGATTTTTATTCTTGTTTTTAACATTAGTCATCTCCTTTATCAGTAACTCCTAATCCAATTTACTTCCGACCTCTCACCTGGTCTCTGGGGAGCCCTGTTATCTTGTCATCTGCCTCAACTTGCAATGTCATCCTGTTGCTGCAGTATGTCCAATCTCATCAAAACATGCCTTATCTCTTATCCTCAGTGGCTCCTTCCTTTAACTTGTTTTCTTTTCTGAAGGTGTGCCCTGGGTCTGATGCTGACAATTATTTTGCTATAATCACTTATGTATCATTTTTCCTCATCAGTGCTGCAGCACTGATCAATGTCCCAGTCCCCGTATCCCAAGGCTAATTACCTTACAGTAATCTGAATTGAATTAAATTCCCTCTCTCTTAGCACAGCCAACTAAAGAGGAAAATATTGTGAAAACTTCACTATTACTAGTGGATATAACATTAAAAGGGGGAGAAAAAAAGCAAATTTCTTAAAATTAACTTTGAGGTGTCACATGGAAAATAGACACCATTAAAAAAGTAAAAAAAAAATGTATTTAATGATTCTGCTTAAGTAACATTTTTGTATCTCATGATTCTTTTCATCTAGACAGTAACCTGCAATGCTAGGCACTGTAAACTATCACTCTTATTTTACACAAAGCACTCCTGGAACTTTTTATATTGTCCACCTATAACAGCCCTTAGAGTAGCCCATTGCAAATACATGTTGTGAAAACAACGTACCTCTCTTTGACCCCAAGCATTTCAGAAGAGTCCTGTGTCCTCGTATGCTCCACTCCAATGATTGAACTTTCCAGACTCTAAGTCAACATCTTTGAATGTGTAATTTAAGGAGTGTTTATAAAGAATCATCTTGGGAGTTTTCCAAATTTAGCTATCTTGTTTAACACCTGCCCACCTCCCAGTGATTCTGATTGGGTAGGTCTTGAGCAGGGCATGAGAATACGCCTTTCAAAGCAGCCCAGGGTACTTGTTATGTACACTGACATTTGAGAGCCACTGAATTTCCAGTCAATTCATTCAATTACATGAAAGAGTTGTTTTCAAGGCACAAAACAAACCATTGTGGTTTAGGAGGTAAATATTAGGCTTTCTATTATTATTACTATTTTACCTAAAAGTAAGATAGAAGTTAGGCTTCAGTCGTATTTAATGCATGGGGTAGAATTAGTCTCCTTAAGTACCCACGTGGCCCGTTGGTATGCCGGCTACCCTTAAGGAAGTGCTGGGTTTCCACAAAGCAGAGGAGTGGTGAGGACCATCTCCCCTCACTTTCTGTATGTTGCATTATAAGGTGGTCTCCATGGAAGCAGCTAAGTTCGTTTACAGATTGTGTTCTCCAGTCTTAACTGAGCCGATATTCAGAAAATGGAAAATTGACTTAACAATCTTCCTGCAAAGAAACCAGAAGTAAAGGATAATAATAAATATTTCAGAATACATTACCTATTAAAAGAAATGGCAGGGCCAGTGTTTCTTATTGGACAACCACATTAAAAGAGAAAACAAAACCTCAATAGCAATATTTCAGGAAATAATGAGGCTGCTTTTCATGGTTCTTGCTCAATAGTGGAAGACAAAGGCCGTATACCTTCACTGAAACATTCCCTCTGCTGAAGCAGTAAAATTAGCCACAATAGTACACAGAAAACAAAAGAGAAACAAATAAAAATGCATTCTTTTGTCAATGGGCACTGTTGACAGGTGCTAGAGTGTATTATTGATGATTTAAAGAGACAAGTTTCAGGAAAATTATGCACTGTGGGAGGTTTACTGTAGAGCTGCATGAGAGTCCAGATATTTTTAATGTCTCACTTTGTTTTCTAGATTTCGCTTCACAAACTAATACACCAAGAAGCGCTTTTTGCAAGCAATAAAGAAAAGGTGAACTGGAAAATGCGTGTCTTTTAAAGTAAATGATGCTTTTAAAATATTTGGAAAAAAACTAAGTGTTCTAGTTTCAGGGAACAAAGGTTGAACCATACATGAATTTCACTCACGAAATTGTTCAGAGAAAAGCTATTGTTGCTTTACACAGGTCGAAATCAGACGTGCGCAAATTACACAGCCAATCCCATGTCATTGATTCCCCAAAATCAGATTTTGAAACATATCATAAACTGTTATAATATTTTACACAGACATGGAGAATAGTTGTGAAAATATTTTAACCACAGAGAAGCATGCTGGTAATCTATTGTCAAAGTAGTTAAAATAATTGAATAAAAATTAGTGGGCCTTTTTTTATATACAAGTATAAACAGATTAGCTTAATAAAGTTTTTTAGTTTTTTGTCAAATTTTTTGACTTTTTTGATGATAAATGTCTGTTAGTAATTTACTAACTGGTAGATATTTTTGAAAACAGAAGCACAATCTATTCCTAGAGCATGAAGGTCATGATTTGAAAATGAGTGAGAAAATATTGTTTTGTGACAGAAATTTCTATTCATAAGATACATTTTTCAAATATGAATATTTGAATATTTCCCAACATTTTATGATTTTGTTACCTAAAATAATTTGTATGACTTAAAACAATACATTTATATCTATACTCTCAAAAAGTTGAAAACATAAGCTAATCTATTTAAAATATTTCAAAAGCAACATTTTTCAATAGAGTTTAAAGCCATTTGCTATTTATATAAAACACATATTTTCAGATTAGTTTATAAGAGCAACATAAAAGAAGAAGGATTTTAACCTTTCAATTTTAACAAAAGTTTTTACATACTTATAAGGTAAATATTGAAAAAGTAATACTTTTAAGTTTGGCCAACACTGTTCTTCTATTTGTGTATATTTGTGTATGTTATATATCTTTGTGAAGTCTTATTTTCAGGTATCACAGCTAATACAACCAAGTATCAAAATAAACTAAACCTAAAAGCAAACCTTTAAATTATTTCCCAATGTGTTAAACCTAAATCTTCAGAATAATAAAGTAAGTACAAGTGCATTGCTATATAAAATATTAAATTTTCTATAATGTTGTAGTAGAGACCAAAATGTTTTATAGCTAATACACGAAAAAAATCACTGATTTAAAATGTTTTCTTTTGACACATTCTTATACATCTTGGTTTTGGTTTTTTTGCATATAGTATAAAAACTTTATTAATAGACTGAGGTATATGTATTCTCTAAATTGTAATTAAATAAATATACCTATATTAGAGACTATATAACTTTTTTCTTATTGACAGATACATGCTCAAAAAGTTTGGAGGCCACCAACATAGCTTACTGTGCCCATGAAGAAACACTTTTTGACAGCCACAGTGTATGACCCTAAACTCACAATTCATTAATTTTGGAGGAGCTTGGATAGGAGAGGTGAATGGCTTATTGTTAACAAAACCAGAATCAAATGAGTACCGTGCTGGTAAAAGTTTAAAAACAGGATGAGAATGAGAGGAAGCTCCGGTTTGTAGTGTTTGCTGATTTCCTTATTGAAAATACTCCCGCCACAGCTGATTGCAGATGACTGAAAAGACAGCAAGTGGAGTTGGTAATTAATGTGCATAATCAACTCTTGCGAACTGGTACAAGCCCGCTCCAGCACACCATAGGATAAAGTCCATGTCCTGTCAGCAAGAGATTATTCCACTCTCATTTGTCAAAAATTATATGGGAAATCCCAGCAAAAATCTTCTGACCCGAATTGTCTTGTCTTTTTAAATTTTTTCCTACAATATTTAATAAGTACTCCGTACGTGTTTGTTCAGTAAACAGTTCTTTCTAATTCTAATCTTTTTCATGTTCACGTTCTTAAATATAACAATGCAATCTATAGGCTCACATGTTCTCAAAGTATGTTATATAGGAAAGAGGGTGATATGGACAATGAGAAAGAAAGGGAGGGAAGGCATTCTCTGCAATAAGAGAAGAGGTATTTTAAGGTTATGTAAAAATGTTTTTCAATAGAGTTAGTTGAAATGGTTGAATCACTAAGAAAACCAAGTTTGGCATACACAAACTTCTCATTGTGATAATTATACAATAACACATGTAAAAATAACACCCGCCCGCATACTCAATTAGAGAATAGCTGTTAAGTGTCTTGAATAAGTTCTCTCAGAACAAATCAAAGACTGAAAGCACTTTATTCTCATGTGAACTCATTTCTATTCTAGTGTTTTTCCAATAGCAAATTATGATTTTTCCCTTCTCATTAAGATTAATTTATATAAGAACAGAGTGTTTGATTGCTGGTGGACTCCTCTTCAATACACTGCTCACACACAAGAATCAATTACACTTGGCTCATCCAATTCTCAAAAACGGTTTTAGATTGCTTTATAACTCCAATCTATTTGTCAAATTACTCTGCCATTATCTTTGCGCTCACTAAAGCTAGGACAAAATTGTGTTTAAACAATGGTTTGCTTTAATATCCTAAACTTCAAAAAAACATAATTGGACAATCACTGGGCAAATATGCACTTAGAAATTGACATCCTTGCTTACTTCATACTAGAACCTAATTCTGCTTACATAAAATAATGCCCTTTATATGATGGGAATAAGCCATAAATTACATCAATTTTTCTCAAATATTTTACATGAAAAGCATAGAATCTTCATCTTACTAACTGACCCTACTGTCAGCAAAGATAATTAAATCATCATGCCAACCAACTTTGCTCCATGCAGGAGAAAACACAATAATTCATGGATTATTGCATCCATCTCTTACCTGGACCATTTGCCTCCAAGCTCACCCTGCTCTAGTCTATTGTCTACATTGCTGTCAAGTCAACTTTCCTTTTACATTAATTGATTTGCTTCCTTATTTGCTTCCATGGACAGAATTTCTGTCAAATAAATTCCTTGAACAGATGTTAAGGTCTTCAACAATATTGCTTGAAATTAATCACCCCTTTAGTCATTCATTCATCCATTTCTTCATTCATTCAAAACTGTTTTTGAGCTTTATTTACTAAAGATTTCACAAATATTTGTGACTTTTTTTAAGACTATTTTTTAGAGCAGTTTTAGGTTCACAGCAAGATTTAGAGGAAAGTATAGAGATTTTGCATGCATAGCCTCCCTCATTATCCGCATCCCCACCAGAGTGGTGGATTTCCCACAACTGATGAACCTACACTGACACATCACAGTCACCCCAAATCCATAGTCTACCTTAGAGTTCACTCTTGGTGTTGTACATTCTATAGGTTTGCACAAATGTATAATGACGTCTCCATCACTATCATGTCATACAGAATATTTTCAATGCCCTCAAAATCCTCTGTATTCAACCTATTCACCTCTCTCCTCTCCCCCACCAACTGGCAACCACTGAGCTTTTCACTGTCTGCTGTTTTGCCTTCTTCAGAATGTCATATAGTTGGAATTATACAGTATGTAGCCTTTTCCGATTGACTTCTTTCACTTAACATATACATTTAAGATCCTTCTATTTCTTTTCATAGCTTGATAACTCTTTTGTCTTTAGTGCTGAATAATATTCTATCATCTGGCTGGAAGTATTTCCATAATTCAACACATATTTTTGATCTCCTGTCACATATCTCAGATACGTTACTAGGTATTGAGGGGGAAAAAGCTGTATACTTGGTATCCTTGTGCAGATCATCTTCATGTGTATTTCACTTAGGATGTAACTTAAAACCCATCGAGAGCAGGAAGTAGTTCACATTTGTTTGCAACATTGAGGGAAAGCAGGATAATGAAAACATATAATAAATGCTTAAAAACTGTGTGCTGCTTCTGCTATGATGGTTGTTGTCATGAAGATAATGAGGGTGAGAATAGATAAGGAAAATGGGAAATATTCTGCAATTTTATCACTAATAAATCATACCATTAAAAAATTATGAATAGTACCCATGCTAATTCTGATAGCCTTACAAACCTAAAATGACAAACTCTTTATATCTGGACAAGCTAAAAATAGTCAATACTGCATTCCATATTATCTTGCTTGACAGAACACACATACACATATTTTTAAACACTGTAACACTGAACAAATTACTATAAAAAATTTTAGTATTCCTATCTGGAGTAGAATATTTATCCATTTTCTGTCCTTATCGACTGAGGACAATGTAATACTTGTTAAATATTTAAAATTCTACTCCTATGTTAATCCAAGAAATTGTAGGCAAACTCAGGATCTCTATATAATGTCAGCCCCTCCATGTAGTCTTTCCTCTTCCTGGATGAGAGTGGGGTTCAGATATCAAAATGCCTTGCATTTGTTTTAATGGCATGCGTATATGGATTCTGCCCTGCATTATAATTATGTATACTCTACATTTTTTGAGCTGTTATTTCTTTCCAAACTCCTATTCTAATAGATTAAATATACTTTAAGGTCAATCCCCATGTTTTATTTATATCTGTGTCCCTCTCAGCACCTGGGAGATCAAATGTATTGTAAATGTTGAATGAGAGAGTATTATAAATCAAAAAGTGATTTACCTTTTTCCCCAAAGTTGCATCCAAGTAGATGGTATCCTACAAGGAAGGTCATTATTTTCTCTGTCAGTCAAGGAGCATAAAGATTGGGAGACATATTGGGGATCTGCTTTCTTCTCTTTGGCTCCTCTCTGATCCCATGGGTTTTTTCCTTTTGTGGTTTCTTCCTGTTTTCTTTGCCTGTTAACTCTAGCATGGGGCTATGAATTTAAAATTTGCCACTTAAGACTATGAACATCTGACCTCTTCTGTTCTGTATTGCTGGCCACAGACAACAAGCCCCTACTCTAACGAAGCTATATATTATTGAATTTCTATGTAGTTAGGCTTGCTCGGGAAAAAAATAATGCAAGATTATATTATAACTCACAAAAAAGTGGCCTACACCTACAAACATTCTGACATTTTAGTAAATGTCCTAAAGTCAAAGTCGTGTTAAATCTATAACCTTGATTTCCAAGAAAAAAACCAAACAAGAACGATTTTGAGCCATTTCAATAACGAATACCAAGATTTGTCAAATGATGAGTTGGGAGTGGAGATAAGGCGAATCCTCATTACCATTCACCGTATCACCCCTTGTTCATTTAATATTTTAACATCTACTTCTTGCAACAGCCCACTTTAAGGTGCATATTTTTATATTCATTATAGTTATTTGCCTATGAGCAAAGAAACTGTATCTTTCTAAATTAAGCAACCAAAACCACATTAAATCACAAATAAATTTAAAATATGGGATAAATCATAGAAGAAAGGGAAAACTTGAACAACCAGGCCATTACAAGCATGGAACTAGGGCAGTTTTAGGATCTTGGTATCAGGATGTTACAAGCCATTCTTGTAAAATGCCGCCATCAGAATGGCTCGCCTCCAAATTGTGATTTTTCACTCCTTTGGCCAGTGGGCGTGGCTCTATAACTGGCAACACCACAAGAGTCATATCACGTGAGGGAAAGGTGGGTGTGAAGATAAAAAACAAGAAATAAACTATTACCAGAATTTCAGTGGAATAATTTTCGGAGAATTACAAAAACAGACACTTACAGAGCAACCCTAGGAAAGAACAATTTCTTTAGTTTATTAAAATTTAAAAAATCAATAAGAACAGAGAAGTCATTCAGTTCTATTTTTTTTCTTTTTTTAAGTTACATGGTCTCTTGGTATTGTGCAGAAGTCATAAGTTCACTACTCATATTTATTCTCCATTCGTCACCACCAATGTCCTCACTCTCAGCAAATGATCTCACTCTTAATCTCTCAGAGTAAAGAAGCCTTCTTACCCTAAAGAAGTAAATAATAAAACTGACGAACATTCACATTTTCTCTTTATCTTCTCTGCCCCTTAGATTAATGTGGTGTGTCCTTTGTTGTTTAACGCTCTCTCTCCACTTGTGGTTTAGGTTTTATCTTCTCCTGTCTTCATGTAGATCACACCCTCTCCTTGCTGTCTCTACCATCTGTCCTGTCTCTAATGTCTTCTCTCCATTGGCACATAAATGATTTCAATCTCTCCCATCTTCATACGTGTGTGTGCACATGCACTAGCCAATGCATATCTTCTTCAAACCGTTGCCTTATATTTCTCATCTCTTGCACGTCACATTCAAATGCCCTGAGAGTTTTCTCTACACCCACAGCTTCCAAATTTCCAATTCGTTTTCACTTCTCTATTCACTGCAACTGGCTTCTGTTCTGACACTAGAATGAACCCTTTTTTTGACTTATATATTCTTATTCCTCTCTCCTTTCTCAAAAAACTTACTCCACCTTCTGGCTTCTCTGTGTTGAGTGAATGACTTCATCCATTCAATTAGTTGCTAAACATTGAAGCCTGGGCCCCATTTTTAATCTGTCTATCTCCATGTCCTAACATCCAAGTAATTACCAATTTCTATCACACTATTCCTAAAAAGCATCTAAAATATTTATGTACTGTAGAAAATGCATTAAAAACCTTGGAAATGGACAAAAGAATGACATGAACTTTCAATATCATATGGGGCTTTTTTTTTTCCCCCTGAGGAAGATTAGCCCTGAGCTAACATCTGCCGCCAATCCTCCTCTTTTGGCTGAGGAAGATTGGCCTTGACCTAACATCTGTGCCCATCTTCCTCTATTTTGCATGTGGGCGCCTGCCACAGCATGGCTTGATAAGTGGTGTGTAGGTCCCCGTCTGGGATCTGAACTGGCGAACTGCAGACCACTGAAGCAGAACAGCAGATTTAACCACTATGCCCCTGGGCCAGCATAGGAGCATTTTTGAACAGGCTTAACCAAGGCATGTAATTATCTCAGAGAATGTGCCTGCATTTGGAGCCTAGACATTATGAAATTACATAACTTGAAGATATCTGTCCAGAAGAAAAAATGGTGCCAAAAGTTTTGCTTTTACCACAAAGTCAGACATTAGCCAGTTTTGCATCTCATTTGACGATCTGATTTTCATATTTCTCCTTTTAAAAAAGCCTATAAATACCATTTCTTTAAAATACCTTTTTGTGCACTAGCTTTATCATCTTAATTCTTCTCCATCAATCAAATGAATAAAAACTCTGTCCTGTGCTCCTTTTGCATGATTGTGAAAGTCCCATTGGAACGTTTTGAGGATTGTACTTTAACAGCACCTCTCTGTTCCCGAAACCATTCCCTACACTTAGCCACCTCTGCATCTCTCCTTAACTACGGCGAGTGTTTCCCGACTGGTCTTGTTGCCCAAGTTTTCCTGAAGCCATCCCATTCTTTGCAGAATGATCTTTCAAAAACACACATCTGAGCACACCACCTCTGTTTAAAGCATTAAGTGTTTCCATACGTCTCATAACATGGCTCATGACTCCTTGTCACCTGGCTCCTGTGCACTTCTGCAGCCGCATCCCCACACCAGCCTAGCCTGACTGCTGTCCCAGTCCAATGTATCTATATTTGCTCTCTCTATCACGCCATGCCTCTGTTTTCTGTGGATGTTTCCCCATGATGCGCCTTATAACTGGAATGGTCTTCCCGTTCTCCATCCACTATCACTCAGGACCATGGCTATTGATTCTCGGTGTCTCACCTTATATGTCACTTCTTCTTGGAAACAGTCTCTCCAGTATAGGTCAAGAGACCCTTTTCATGTGCTTTCCTGTGCTTGCTTTCCATGGCCCTTATGACAATACGTTCTATTTACTTATCTCTACCCTCTATCCGTGTCTAAGACCTTTAATGTCAGGAATTTGTCCATCTTATGCACCACTTTGCCCCCAAAACCTAATACAGTGACTGATACATACTATGCCTAATAAATATTTAGTATTTGTTATTAAATATTAACACTAGTAAAATTAGGATCTCAAAAGTTTAAGGGTCACATGTATTGTTACACATCCAGTTTTTTGCACACCTTATAACAGAGTGTGAGAACCCTGCCTTCCTTCTTGTCCAGTGCTTTTACTAGTATATATAATGCTTCTATATTTCATTTACTTGTATGTATTCAAATCACCTAATTTTTAGTTACTGAGTACACATTAACAGTGATGATATTTATCTTTAACTAATTATCTACTACACATATTTACATATTTAACACTCATTCTTGAAGCAGAAATGAGTTTGGTAGTATCAGCTCTGTTTTGCTAGGAAGAACCTGTGGCTTAGAATATTGTAACATTCTTGGCAAGAACCAGAGTCAAGATTGGAACTCAAGTTTCCTACTATGAACAGATCCTAGTGTCTGACTCATCACATTTTCAGTTCTATCTAATTGTTCAATTAATTATACTAGTATACTTGTCACTATACATTCTATCTTAATTAAATTTATTCAATAAACATACACTTATTCTAAGTATTATGCTAAGTATTAGAGATATAATAATGGAAAATGTAGTCCCTGACCTCAAGAAATTTCCAGGCTAATGGGAGATTAAAAAAGCTACGAAACTAAGACAGGGTAAGCAGTTCATACTATGAGATTTCCCAAAGACTATCTGGCCAAGATTTTTCAGGAGTCTGAAAACTCAAGGAAGCGACATCTTGGCTGCATCCTAAAGGCAATAGGAACATATGCAAGATGAAGAGTGGGAAATAGATTCTGTTTAGGGACTAGATTTCAAGGAGGCAAAACTTGAGGTGGGATAAGTAATCAGGGGGCAGACAGCAAAGGGCGTTATATTATATGCTTCAGCACATGGAATTTACTTTCAGGGAAACTAGGAGCCTTTGATGTATTTAAGCAAGAGAGTGATTTGAGAAGTTTTTTATATTACGAAGATTATTCTGATGTCAGTGTAAAGAGTAGGTGGATGGGGATATTTGAGTGGAGACAAAAGGGGTTGAGCTAAACTGGAAGCTGCTAGATCATCTAAAAAATACTATATATGAAAAAGACTTGAACAAATAGGATGTGGTAGTGATCTTGGATAGAAATAAAGACATTATACCAAAAATGTAGAACAAACAGAACTTAGAGAACAGTAGGACACAGCCAAAATTTTGACTAGAGTATTTGAAATGTATGATGTTGCTCATTGACCAAAAGTGGACACAGAGAATGTGAGGAAAGTAACACTAGTTAATGTAATAGATAAACGCTGAATTCTCAGTGGTTGAACACAATATATATTTATTTCTAGTTCATACCGCAGTCCAATGTGAATGTTCTTGGTTGAGGGACATTCTGTGTGGTCATTCTGAACTTTGAGTTCAACCATCTAAGTGCTGTTGGTCCTCTCCAATCAGCTAGTAGAAAGGTGAAAGGCAGTGTGGAAGACAACCTAAGAGGGGTTTATCTGGGTGAGACCTGTACAGGCCATGTCTCCCATCAATGCTAATGTTGTTTATCTAGTTATAACACAGACATATGGCTACAACCACTGGGAAATATAGTCTAGGTATGTGTCTGCAAGAAAAGAACACAGGTTTTGTATAAGATAGCACTCTAAGCCTCTAGAGAGAAATAGGTTTGTGCACAAAATGCTGGATTCCATATTGGAAAATTCGGAAGTGCCTAAGTGCTTTCTAAGAAGAGATATCTAGCAGTATATTTAGTACCATTTTGGAGCTTATGAGATGAATCTAGGCTATGGGGATAACCAGCCATCTGCATTGCTTTAGCTAATTGAATTTACGCTTTCCAGAAGATTGAAATGAGAAGGGACCTTATATAGACTCCTAAGAAACACTGCATTGTCTATTAAGGTACAGTTCCAGGAAATGAGTCAAGCAGGAAATTTTGAAGGAAGTGTCAGCTAAATATGGGGGAAATAAACCAGGAGGTCTTATGAATAATAAAAAAAGAGGATCTTAAATTGATAGTGAACAATAGTGGCATGGCTCATTTTTAGATAGATCTGAGGATAGAAAGCAGGGAGATAAAGAAAGTTACTGAAGATAAGTCTGAAAAGACGTCATCAATTTTCTTTTGGTTACCATTATCCCTGAATATTTCTCTTTGTACAGGGAATATATAAGGAATAAGTTATTATTATTACTTCATGAATCGGAAAGGGAGTCACTAACTGGTTTTACTTCAGATTTACAAGATTCCACCTACATTCTATTCCTCAAAGAGACATATGCAAGCCAGCTTTATTAAGCTCTCCTCTGAAAGAGAAATGATAAAATTATTTCCAAGGAAGGGAGGGAATATGGATGTTCACCATGTACAGCGGCATCCGTTGCATGATGACTGATTAAGTCAGAAAAGAATGGATTTAGAGAAAGATTTTACTATATGCCAAGAAATAGTTTTGTAGGTATAATTATTTGACATGAATGTAGAGTGATAAAAGGACACATACACATATACCATATCTGTATGTGATATTGTTACATTTCTCTTGGGTTTCTTTTCCCCATTAAATGCCAGCATCAAAGTAACTGTGTCCAAATATATTATACTTATGTAATATTAAAATGATTAAAATAATTTAAAATATTAAATACTCAAAATCGCAAAGATTGAAACAGATCTTTAAACTTTACTTTTCATTATCATTGTTCAGACATAAAGAAGGTATTCTTTAAAAGATACATCTTTAGTAGGGATCCAGGGTCAACTTGTTGAGCTGGCTTGGGAATGCAATAAGCAAATTAACACTTTCACACTCCCTTTATTTAAATGCTTTACCTTTTAGTAAAACTTGTTTTTCTCAGTTGTTTGCTTTAGGCAGAATTGCAATAATAAAACATTTAGTGTGCTAGGCTAGTTATGATAGAAATTGAAGAGTTTTCTTTCCACCAGCACTACTGCAGATACATTAGACTTGTTGCCAAGTATACATCCAGTTCTGAAATTTTGTAACTGGGTGACTACATAAATATGGTTCATCAAAGAACACATACAACATATCTTTGGAAAGGCAGTTATATTTTGCTTTTAGTTTCCCTTCCAAAGAACTTTGCATCATGGAGCCCAATAGTCAGAGTATAGGCACACCATCAGTGCCTGTCAACTGCTTGTCTGATTTCAAGTTGCTACTAAACTTGAGGACTATTTTCTGAAAGAGAACAAATAGGCAGGTAACCTGCCTGGAAATATTTCAGTTTTTCAACTAAATTAAGAAATTAGAATTATTATATTTTTCTTGAATGACATTATACAAATCAGGACAACTTACGTGAAAAAAACTTGTACTTTTGTTTCAGGATTCAAAAGTTTGCCTGACATTTGACAAATTCTTTTTAAAGGAAATGTACGTAGCTGCCTCCTTCAGTAAAATTTCACCTGACAAGCCTACACAAAGACTTTTTCTTAAATTTTAATTTTTTTCTTCTAGCTGCTTTGAAATAAATGAAAGAACACAGAAAATAGGTGAAAAGTCATAATTTTTCTGTGGAAAGACCTGAGTAGTTCTTTGCATTAGAAGATGAGGTCCTATTGCTTTTAAATGGCTTTTATATCTTTTTGAAAGAATCAGTGAATTTACACAATGTTCCTAGCAATCACACATGCAAAAAAAGAGAAATAATTTTCCGACAATTTCCTTGAACTTTAGAATCCCACTCATCATACCTATAACTTATTTCTAGCAAAGGTATTGCTCTTAGATTTATTCTATCATTTTCTTTTTATTATTTAAAACTTTATTTAACATTTACAGCTATTTTTCAAGCTGTAAGGTGAAAGAATATACTTCTCCAATTTTTCATCCCACTGCTTCCAGATCATCCTTAAATTCTTTTTTTCTCTCCAAACTCTTGAACATCCAAAAAAGATAGTAAAAGAGAGAAGGAAGAAAATGAGAGCTGAGAGAAAAAAATAAGAGAAGGGAAGCATAAAGGGAAAACAGTATTCAAATGAAAGAAATTAAAAGGATAAGAAAAAGAAAATTCCCTAACAAACACCTGTTTCATTTAATTTCATTTAAGGGCATGGCCTTACTCCTCAATCCATCCCATCTTTTACTTCTAACTTCTCCTCTAAAATGAATTCAAGAAGTAAAAATATATATTGTTATTTTTCTGAGAAGTTACTACCATTAAGGAATTGGATTTAATAACAGTTTGTAGTAGGAGGCACAGGAGAGTGAAAAGCATATCAACATTTTACTCTGTGAGCCTACTTTGAGGTCCTCACTGGAACTTTGTTTGCACCTCATTTTGTCTGAAGTGTGCCATCCCTCGTGGGCACTGAAGTTCAGAAACACCCAGGTGCTATATACCAAGAATACAACTCAAACGAATGTTCACGGCCCTTTAAAAGATAGAGGCATGGATAGATAGATAATCAAGCTGTGTAACATTTATAACAAAATTGTTTTATACAGTACTTTATAAATAACCTAGTAATTTAAATTACATTATTTTACATGCATACATTTACATATATGTATACATACCCATGAATATGCATAGGTAAACATATCACATATTATTCTTGTAAGTGTTTTAAAATATATGTAAATGTCATCAAAATGATATCATACTGTAATAGGTAATATTCTCCAACTTGTTTTGCTTTTTGATATCTAGTATGTTCCTAAAAACTCTCCATACTGCCATATATAGATCTCATTCTCTCCTTTCAGATTCCATTACATAACCAGCACAGTCTTTTTCTTCAAAAATATAAAACACACAAGGAAGCTACTGTAAGGAAAGATGCTAATGTATACACAGTGCTTTCCTCAGGTGGCAGTTATTGGTCATCTTCTACTTCTTTATAATTTATTGTACTTTCTATTTTTGTAATAAATGTGTACTATTTTTATAATAATAGAAATAGCTTTGATTAGATCCATTACAACTAGAAGTTAGCTATATGAAATAATTTTTAAATTAATATATATTTTATATAATTTTTTAGATCATTTTAATAATATATAATTGGATTTTCTCCCTTTAGAGATTCTTATTAGGGACCATCGTCATATACATATATTTCTCCTCTATCCTTAAATACTTGAAATAGCTAGAGCAAGATTTGGAATGGGAAGTTCAGCACTGCAAGAGCAACTCCCTTATGCAAACCCATCTGGGGTATTAGCAAGATGTGGATCACTGACACAATTACACATTTAAGCCCACATGTTACTCATGCATAATATCTTTTCAAATGATATTAACGTTCCAGCTAGTGCTGGGTCCACCATTTGTGCAATCTCAATGTTTGAAGCAGGACACTTTGAACTAGATATACCCTTATTTCTCATGGATATCTAGACAGCTTTACAGCATTCCTAAAAGTTAGTTTCTCTCCTTCTATTCTATATGTTTCACACCTCTATCTTATCATCACCTATTGAGCCAGACCGAGAAGGCCAAATTTTGACTTTAGTTTCTGAGCTGATATGTATATCCCTTATAGACATCCTCAAAGTAAACTCAGTCATTTTTCTAAGACACCCCTTTGGTTTCTCCTCCTAGCTTAGAGCCTGAGCAGAGTTCAGCTCTTTTCCTGACCTGCTACACTCATGATTCCCAGCATCAAACACAATATAACCCTCACCCAGGCATTAGTCTTTTTGAAAATGACCTAGTGCCTCCTGCCTCTGCTAATATCCATGTGATATACTTAGTGTGTTTCATATACAATGTCATTATGTGATTAGTAAGGACATTATGAAAAAGAGGTCATGGCCATGCTGACAACTCTACTGCAGCATTGCAGAAACTTTGTGATTAACAATCCCAAGGCTGACTAGCTCCCTGCCGGCCTCTATGAACAGTGAGGTGCAGAGAAAGAAATACACATGGTGCCCATCCATCACGCACACATACACGTGCACTAGAAGACAAAGTAAACCACAGATCCTATGGAAGGAGGCTAATTAGGATTATGCTTTCCATGGCAAAGATAGGGGATTTTATGTGTTGTTGTTTAACTTATAAATGACCCATCAACTTATAAATGATGGATCATTTGTAAATTGCCAAGAGAATCCCCCCGACTCTGTCAGCAGCTGACCTTTTAAGGGGAAGGGACTTCTATTAGATGGAAAATGCTGCTCCTTCTAGCCCAGGAGAGTTCACAGGGAAAGTTTTGGGTCCTCTGACTGAGAACTAAATTCACACAAACCTCTTGGTTCTATCTGAGTATGTGGGGGGTTTCTGGGAGATGAGAATGACCCCTCTGTCTCTTGGGTTTATTGCTTGTTTTACCAGTCAAAATCACTGAAAATGCATGATTCTATCCAAAAAACGAGTGTTGCTCTGGTATACCAGAAATAAAAATGCTTCAGAAACAACAAAACATTTGGCATCTGATTCTTCTGCTTGTTCTAGCAGCCATTGTAGAGACTTCTCTGGAACTGGTTCATACTCTTCTCCTAGCTTTGACTGCCAGAGACCACGCCTTCAAGTAGAAAGGCTTAGTTTGGACCTCCCCTTTCCATTGGTCCCTTGTGACCTCCACTCCTGTGGTTCCCTCCAGGCCCTGTGTTTTGCTTGGGAATTAGCAGGAGCTCCATAAATCCTCTGAACTTGACAAAGATTATTTTCTCAAAATTCTGGGGGCATTCCAGAATCAATCAGAAAGATAAATTCTTTACATATGGGGAAAAGTAAAGTGAGTCAAATCACAGGTCCTTTATACAGAGAAAATAATTTGAAGGCAGGTATTCTTTGTTAGGAAGATGACATTAACAATTGAAGGATATCTTAGTATATTAAGAGTTGAAACATCTTAATCGTTTCCATAGTCCTCTCTATGACAGGTTTTACTGTCCATTTTGATTCTCACTAATTTTAAACAATGGTTTCTCTTTCCTTGTTTTTATTAGGAACAAAATCTTTCAGTACACTTTGCTCGGCATGGAATTGTTGGATTTGGAAAACACTGGAATTCTAATAAATAGAAATCCTCATTGTCATTAGCTCCATTACTGAATAGAAATGAATGATTACCTTGCAGTACAGTTTTCCTTCCGCTAAGGTGAGCTCTGGTTTGTAGAATCAATTAAGTAACCAGTCTTACTGTGTCAACAATAACGACCTTCTAGAAGTGGTCAGAATACAGGAGTAAAGAGCTACATTGACCTGTGTGTCTTTCCTGCACAGACATGGAACTTAATTTGAATCCACCTGAAGGTTCATACAGAGAGAAGAACAATTTCAGAAAAGGATTTAAATAAAAGCAAGTCATTTTTACTGTTCCATCTACAAGAACTTAGACTTCACCTGGCGTTTACTTCCTTATTAACGTTAAGTGTTTCTTAAATGAGTATTTTTGACAGCTCATGTTTTTCCTGTAATGGTGAGAGTCTTGCTTATATTAAATCTACTGTCCACGTGAATGCCATTGTCCCTCTCACTTTGAATCCCCTCTCACACCAATAAGTTGAGCTGAATTTAAAATTAAATATTTAAAATTTGCTGCAAGGCATTAAATGAAAAACTGGTAAAACAAGAACAGAATGAATTTTTGGCTACTAGTCTTACACAGTCAATTTTAAAATTTAAATACACCCAGGCATATATCTTAGGTTCATTTAGAGAGAAGCTATGTTGGTGGATAAGATGTATTAAGTTTCTCTTCCTCCTTTCTGCAGAAAATTGCATAGCCTTGTTTCACAAAGAATGTGCAGATGGTAAATGTTAAATGACTCCTCTAAGATTTTTCCACAAGGCTTTTTCTTCAATATTCTGTTTAGTATCTCAGATGAAGAGGCTTCTATGGCAAATGTTACTACTGTATCAGTTTTCACCATAATAAGAACTTTCCAAGGAAATAGTGAACATTTTTACTTTCATAAATTGATATCACCATTTAAGAGAGAAGCAGACACTCCAAGAAAGGCAGTTTTCCCCCTAAATTTCCATTTACCTCTATTGTGTCCATCCTGGTATTATACACTATGTCAATGACATAGTCAATGACAATGTGACAACCAAAGAATTAAAACCACTATATTTTAAATGTAAGCTTCTTTAAAAAATAAATATTGACTTTAAGTGGCTTGAATAGTTTATGGTTTTGCATGAATATTTTTCCTTATTTCAAACTAAATCATGGCCATAAAGGCCTCAGGATTTATGTTGATCACTTTTTTTTCCTGGTATAATAATTTAATTTTGTTACAAATATTGCAATTTTAAAAAATAAAATATGTTTAAAAGACAAGATCAAAAAGGCACTATGGAATAAAAGAAAATAAAATTCATATTGTCATGAGGGAGTAGAGAGTGGAGAGCAAACATGTTAATTGTCCAATAGAATTATGGAGTGTTTTTATTATTAATTTTTCTTTGACTCTTCTGCATTGGATGAATTGGTACTTCTTCAGAAATCTGATCCAGATTTACACTGTGCATTCAATAAATGCTATTAACAGAAAACTTTTAAAAAATTCTTTAAGAGAAAACAAACTTTTCAGACAGATACAGCAACATAATCTTAAAATAGGCAGGTACAGATCAATATAGAATGTTACAAAAGTGCTGTTCATTTTGAATAGGGAGAAGATGCCAAACTGGTAGGATTTTAACTTTACTGTTAAGCATAAATACTTAGGTGGTACTGAGAGCCATATATCCAAAGAGAAGCCTATATCTTACCTGGATGACTGAATTTCCCCTGAAGAAAACTTTCTAGTCTTTATCCAAGAGTGAAGGAACACTTGCTTCATCCATCTGCCCATTCATTAAAAAATCTTTGCTGGCACCTCTTACCTGCCAAGTAACTTCTGTTGACTTCCTGTTGTTTGTTTTGGGTGTTCTTCACCCGTTCTTTAGCTATCGCTGTCTCCTTTCATACAGCCTGCTTTTCTCTGACTTTTTATCCATTAATTTGTGTACCCAAGCAAGAAATGATTCTTAACATCTCCTATGTCACAGAGACCACGAGTGCTGTTTCTGCCCACCTTGAACGAGCTCCCTTCCACGATATTTGCTTGTTATCCTCCATCTGCCCAGGAAAACTCACTAAATCTATTTTCATTCTCTTGAAAATCTTTTGTGATCAAATTCCTTTTGAGATTTAGGGAAACAAATGCCACAAAATGGGGTGGAAATCAGGATATTTATGTGGGTTACTAGTAATGTTCAGTATTAACAAACTTTAAATCAATTGGTGTCGCTCTGGAGGGTATTTATCAAAGGCCCTGATCTGCTCTGTTCTACATTTTTATCAATGACATTAATGTAAGTTCAGAACACATGCTTAAGAAATTTGAAGGATAGGTAATAATTGGAGTGGTAACATATTGCTAATAGAATCTCTCATAGGCCCGTGATCAAGAACTTCAATAACTATATGGAATTGCAGATCAAATCTAAAAATATAATATTTAATTTGGATATGTACTTTAGAACCAAATATAAAATTCCTAAGGGCAAGGAGTGGGGAAAGTAAGGAGATAGGAGAATTTTTAAAAATAAAAGGGTTAAGGATATTAGAAGACAATAAGGACAAGTAAAGTTAGCAATTTCATTTCGATTAGTCTTATTTTTTTAAGTAGTTGCCAAAATAATTTAAGCAAATTAAGCTGTATTATGAAACTATGCGCTCAAGAAATCAAGAAGAAATAAGACTTCTTTGTCATATTTCAGTTAACATATGTTTGGAAATGGGTAAAGAAGAATGGAATGGATTCAGCATAGAGTTACAAAAAAGGCATTTAAAGTCATTTGGTTTTCTTCAAATATTTGACATCTGAAGAGTTTTGTATAAACAAGTAAGGTTGCGCTTGTTCTGTATAGTCAGAAGAAATAAAACCAGGAAAAGTGAATAAAAGCTTCTGGAAAGATTTGGATTTACTAAAATAAATTATTTTTATACCACTGAAAGCTGTCTACACTGGAAGAAGTGGCATCAGTGAAAACAAGTTTCCTGATCTATGAGTGAATTGAGGTTAGTCCAGATAATACCTGCTTGTGGTTAAAGGCCATATAAACATTAAATGCATAATTTGGCTAGAATGACTTTTATAATTTCTACTGAGTTCATAAAAGTGTGAGATTTTAATCTATCTGCTAATTCAAAACTAACACATTTGATAAATCTTTCCCAGTGTGATTTGGAGCTAGTTTAACTGGAAAATTCTTGAAACAATAGTTCAAAATATGACCTTAATTGCTTAGTTTCTACAACATAGGATTGCTGAAATGATGAACAACCTCAAAATCTTAGTTTATAACCAAAAAAATAAATTTATGTCTTGTTTGTTCTACTTGTCCATTGTTGATTGGACAAACTCTCTGCAACTCCTGTCTTCACTGTAAGACCCAACCTGAGAGAGCAGACATCGTCTCTAACTTTGCTGGTTGCAAAAACAGAGAAAGAGGACCTTAGATTCCTCACACCAGCAATTAATGCACTTGTCTCAAGGCCCAACTCAGTCACAACGGAATTAAGAGGTGTAGTGAAGCAATGTGCCCCCAAAATGGAGAAACAAATATTCAGTGAAATTCAATGAGGACTACCACAACTAGTTGTGACAAACATCATAAGGGTTTTGTCAGAGAGTTATGATTTTGTGACAGGAAGAAATCTGAACACTGACTTCTTTTTGGTTAGTCCTGCTCTCCTAATTTTAGACCTCACAGAAATGGGTTTCACTGCAAAAGGTCCAGGGATCTCAAGGAGAGTTTATATGAAAAGTGTGAAAGAGTTGATCACTTTTGTGGTTGGAAGATGTGAATTAAATGGATATAGTTTGAAATTAAGAAAAATAAAGAGACTTTTGTGTTTATGTTAATTGCTTATTTCAGTTCATTGAATATTATGAACACAAGTGAAGATGATACACTTCACATTCTGAAATAGCCAGTCTCTTTTTATATAATTAATATTTTTTAAAAAAGAAAGAACATGAATATGTAAATAATATCATACAGGCAAAGTGCTTAAGACAAAACTTAGTCATTTTTTAAGAATTGAAGATGCTAATCACATGATAAATAATATTGACATTTTATCTATTTTTACTATTATGAATTCCTCTCTGATTTCAAAGTCATAAAAGTCCTTACTGTATTAAATATCTCATAATCTTAAGAAAACATTATACCATCTAAAATTACTGATAAATATTTATTCATCTGAATTAGACTATGTGCTGAATTCAACAAATCATCTAGAATGATTTTGAACATATTTTTCCTTCATAAACCTGTTACAAACATCTCTTATTTTTCACTATGGTTATATAATCACCAGTCCAGCTCTACGTAATCTTTCGTTTATAAAAGTTACTTAATAAGGATGGTTTCAAAAACCATGCTGATATCCCCTAGCATTGTGAAAACCTAAGAAACATATAGATGAGAACAAATTGTGCCATTTAAATTACAGCAATCCTTCAGGGCACATTTTGTCTTCTGCTTGACTTAATTTCGAACGAGGACTAAGTTAGCAGGAATAATGAGTACACTGTAAAATACATGTGGAAACAATAGTCCATGCTTGACACTTAGGCTCAGTGAATAAAGAAAGAACAAATTAGAATAATAATGAAAATGCAGCTGTTCCCCATTTTTTCTCTTTTTTCCTCTCTCAGAACTGTCTGTTTTTAATGTAATGCTTCTCTGGTTTTAATGGTAGTACTTTTTTCAACAGCTTGCTATTTTTCCCTTCGAAGGGAAGTATAATAGGTATAATCAAGACTGTAGAGGGGTTATAATAAAAGGGGGAAAAAAGTGATGAGTAAGAGATTGGAAAGTGGATGAAATTTTTCAAATGCTGTGATTTCCTTTTAAATGGTATGGAAAAAAATTAAAACCAATGGTTTAGAGTTGATTTGAAGACTTAAATACCCCAGGAATAGTGCTGACACTTGTGTTAGCATCATTCTAAATACACACGCTACAGCCATCAGTGAGTTCCTGCTCAGAGAAACTATACTTTAGAGATTTAATGAGGAAAAGGAGAAAGAATATGAATGACTTCAGAATTAATTGAAAATAATGACTAAAAACAAATAAATTAATGTAGAAATAAACTTTAAAAATCATATCATTTGTATGTTTATTCTGCAATTTAAAAGACTCCACTGATACGCACATTATTATGGAATGCAAAGGGTGTGGGAACAAGGGCAACAAAAAGTCATTCACTTAGGTTCCTCGTCCTCGTCTTTAACAGTGACTCAAGTGAATTCTAGGTAAACTTAACAAAAATGGATACATTTTGACATCTCAGGCCAATTTATTTTAGTTTACCTTAATTTATATTTTAAGCTGAAAATAAATGACTTAGGATTCCAAAAATTTTGCCTGCACATTTGATCTTATATGATAAATTGAATCTTTTTTTGACCACAAAATTATTTGTGAAAATGCACAATTTCAGATTTTTTTTGAGAGGAAAGGGTAAGATGACAGTGGTTATCAAAAAGTCCATTTTAAAAATTTTAATGCATAGTTTTTTCCTTGGAAACATTTACTGTGGATATCATATCCACTTACATATTTCATTTTACTTTTCAGGTTTAGGATATTAAGTTGTTTCAATCACTTAAATTTGCAGATTGGGGAAAAAATTAATTCAACTATATTCTACGTGGAATGTTTTCTGCTAATTTGTACAGTGATCTTTATTCAGTAATCTTTAGCTAAAATATTGATTTCTTAAAATAGTAATACTTTAGTCATTTTTATTTGTGCAAATGGCTTGCAATAGCTATAGGGTTACATGCAATGAGACATAAAAATCAAATTAAGAAATTCTGTGATTTACTTCTGTATTACTTTTGGACCAATTTTCATTATAAAAGTAAAAAGACTGAATTGTGAGGAAGGAGTATTTTCATCCAAAAGGATAAAGCTATTGATCATTATTACTTAGCATTTAGGGAGAAAAAAGCACGCAAGTATTTGTGTTTGATAATTGTCTTAATATTATCCATCTTTCCTAAGGATTAAGAATTCAACACATGAAATTTCAATTTTTATATTTCTGTTTAATATTATATTTTTTTAATTTCAAAAAAGAAAGGAAAAACCCACAAATATAGAAATTTTTAAAATACAGTTTTTCCCGATCCATTTCCTCTTTCTTTTCAAGTTTTGCAATTTATTTCTTTTAAAAAGTTTTATTGAGATATAATTTACATACCATAAAATTCACCCATTGAAAGTTTACAATTCAATGTATGTTTTGGTATATTCGCAGGGTTAGGGAACCATTGTCGTAATCTAGTTTTAGAACATTCCCAAAAAGAACACTATATCCATCAACATTCACTCTCCATTCCTCCCTCTCCAAAGCCCCAAGCAGCCACTCACCTACTTTCTTTCACTATAAATGTTCCTATTGCGAACATTTCAAATTTAATAGACTCATACAATACGTGCTCTTTTGTGACTGGCTTCATTCAGTTAGCATGTTTTCAGAGTTCATCCATATTGTGCCATGTAGCAGCACTTCATTTATTTTTATTATTGAGTACTAGTCCATTGAAGGAACAGACCATATTTTATTTATCCATTCACTGAGTGGTGGATATTTGAGTTGTTTCCGCTTTATGGCTAGGATGCAGAATGCTGCTATGAACATTTGTGTACAAGTTTTTGTGTGGATTCCTTTTTTCATTTCTCTCCGGTATATGTCAATGGGAAGGAATGACTGAATAATATGGTGACTATTAACATTTTGCAGAACTGCCAACAGTTTTTCAAAGTGGCTTTACCATTAAGCATTACCACCAGCGATGTATGAGGGCTCCGACACTTCCACATCTTTTACTGTCACTTTGTTATTGTCTGTTTTATTATAGTCATCTTACTGGATGTGAAGTCTTTTCTCATTGTGGTTTTGATTTGTGTTTCCCTAATAACTTATGATGTTGGGTATCCTTTTTATGTGATCATTGGCCATTTAGATGTCTTCTATGGAGAAATGTATTCAAACCCTTTGCACTCAGATTTCTGATTTGGGTTGTCTGTTTATTTTGAGTTGTAAAAGTTCTTTAAATATCTGGATAAATGTCTCTTATCAGACATATAATTTGCAAATATTTTCTCCCATTTTGTGGGTTGTCTTTTTACTTTCTTGATGGTGACCTTTAAAGAACAAAAGATTTTAATTTTAATGTGAAATTTTTCTATATTTACTTTTGTTGTTTGTATTTCCAGTCTCATGTCTAAGAAATTATTGCCTAACTCAAGATCGCAAAGATTTACTCCTGTTTTTTCCAAGAATATTACAGTTTTAGCTCTCATATTTAGGTTTATGGTCACTTTTGAGTTAATTTTTGTGTATTTTGTGAGGTAGGTGTCCAACTTCAGTCTTTTGCATCTGAATATCCACTTGTCCCAGCGCAGTTTGTTGAGAAGAATATTTTTTCCCCATTTAATTGTCTTAGCAACATTGTTAGACATCAATTAATGGTAAATGGAAGGCTTTCTTTCTGAGCTCTTAATTCTATTCCATTTATCTATTTGTCTTCATGCACACTAGTAACAAACTATATTGGTTACTTACCTTTATCCTTTATAGTAAGTTTTGAAATTGGAAAGGGTGAATTCTCCAACTTTGTTCTTTCTCAAGATAGTCTTGGCTATTATGGGTCTCTTGAATTTCTGTATGAATGTTAGGATCAGCTTGCGATCCTACAAATTTCTACAAAAGATTTCTACAAAAAAAGCCTAGTGGGATTTTGATAGGTATTTCACTGAATCTGTAGGTCAATTTGGGGGGAATTGCCTTCTTAACATTATTAAGTTTTCTGATCCATGAACCTGGTATCATTTTCCATTTATGTAGATGTTTTTTGATCTTTCAACAATGTTTTGAAGTTTTCAATATCCTAGGGTTGCATTTCTTTTGTTAAATTATTCCCACGTATTTCACTATTTTGGGCGCTAGTGTAATGGAATGTTTTTTATTAATTTCATTTTTGAAATGTCCATTGATCATGTGTGGAAACACAATTGATACTTACATATTAATATTGTACCTTGCAATCTTGTTGAATTCATTTATTAGTTCTGATAATTTTTTAGTGAATTCTTTGGAATTTATTTATACAAGATTATATCATCTGCAAACAGAGTTAATTTGCTTCTTCGTTTCCAAATTGGATCCCTTTTTATTCTTTTTCTTGCCTAATTGTCCTGGCTAGAACCCTTGCTACAGTGTTAAAAAGAAGTGGTGAGAGTGGACATCCTCGCCTTGTTCCCTTAGGGAGGTAACCTTCAATCTTAAACCCTTTAGGATGATGTTAGCTGTGTTACCCATCTACTTCTTTACAACCACTTTAGCACCATTAATAATGTTCCCCCATGGTTGCGTTGGGTGGTTACACAATTGTGTGTATTTGTTCAAAACTCATAGAACGATACACCTAAAAGGGAGAATTTTACTGTGAACATTACACCTCAATAACTTGAATAAAAAAATACACTAATGTTATAATTAAATGTTGATTCAAATTTTTTTAAAAAAACCTCTTGAACAGCATGCCTAGCACTAAGTAAGCATTAATGTTACTTTCTGTATTATTAAAAAAATATTGTCCCCAAATTGTGTTGAATGATTTACATTTATAAATGTAGCTTTTTATAGTCCAGGAAAGTATACAATTATCTATCAATTATCTATCTGCCGGTCATCTATCTATATGTATTCATGTATATATATACGGATATGTAAGTGTGTGTGTAGGTATATATACATACTATTTATAAACATATATATATATATGTATACACATTTATAGATAGAGGGAACCTTTTTTATCTGCCTTTCACTTCTTGAATTTCATCCATCTACTATATTAACCTCACCCTCTGCATTTCCCTTAATTCCCTAAAGTCTACTTTAAATAGCACCAAGTTTCATTTATTCAATTATACATTCCATTATCAAATTTTTATTGAACTCCTATTGTACTACATTAGTTATTCGAGACATAAATGAAAATTGGATCAGGATTTCACTAAGGCAATATACACAGATTTTATGTCACATTTTTTGTAGAGGCAGAAATCTTTCTCCATCTGCAATTTCTGGCTAATAATCCAATGTTGCGGCCAACTACTAAAAATTAATTGCTTTTAAGTTTAAGGCATTAAGAATGCTATCATTGATATGTTATTTGAGTTCCCTAAGTATGTGTCTATGTGTGATGCACATATTTTACCTACATTATGTGTATTTTATATATATAATAATACAAAAAGTTTGAAAGTAATAAAAAAGTCTTTGAAAGTTAGAGAAGCTTTCTTAATAAAGATAAGAAATATTATCAAAGATAAAGAGAAATGTTTCAAAATGTGAACTGAGTATTAATAAAAATATTGAGACTTTTGGGATTCAGCTGAAGATGCATTTAGAGGCAAATGTATATGTTTTTATGCATATCTTAGAAAAGAAATAGTAAAAAAGTCAATGATTAGGAGTGCTTTTTAGATTTTAGGAAAAGCATGTTAAATTAAACTGGAAAAAAGGAAAAGGATGAAACATAGAGCAGAAAGTAATGTGCTAGAAAAAATGGACAAGGGAGAAAATAAATAAACTGCAATAAAGTAGATAAATTCCTGTATCTACTGCTCAAAATACAGGAATTGCCAACATCAGGATTAAAACAGGGAGACTACTGCATGTCCTACAGATATCAAAAAACACAAGATGATGTCCTATAAAATTTCATTGCAAAATATTTGAAATTTTTGATAAGGAAGATATATTCTAAGAAAATTGAAACTTACTAAAACTGATAGAAGAAATAGAAAATTGGATTGCTATGGCTCTTTTAAAGAACTAAATCAAAGCTTTAAAAATTGCCACAAAGAAAATTACAGATAAAAATTTCACTGGTGAATTTTACCCAACATTTATGAACAATGAAACACCAATCTTACCCAGAATCTTCCAGAGGAAAAAAAAGCAGAGACAACCGTTTCCAATTCCTCAGTAGCCAGCATAACCTAAAATATACAAATGAAACAATTCAGGCTCCATACAATTTGTTATATTCTTATTAGCACATATTTCTAATTTTATATCTAAGTAAAATAAATTTGTCTAACATGCTTTAGATATTATAAGGATATGGACTGACACTAAAGTAAGGCAAATTTTGTGCCAGTGTTTTTTCTGATGATCAAAAACCTGGAATCTTCTAGGATGACCATTAATAGGTGACAAGTTAAATGTAATGTATATTCATCCCATGGCATACTATGTTATTATTAAAGAAAAATGAGGCATAAGTGAATAATTGCTTATATATCTAAGATATATTATCAGGGGAAAACCAAACATAAAATGGCATGTATGATACTTTTTATATAAATAAACACACACATACATATACTACTCAAAATGCTAGAATATACTTCCATAATTTTTGGAATAAAATGCAAGCAAATTAACAATACTTAATGTAGGGAGAGGAAATGAAGGCAATGATTTTATCTTTTCTGTGTATTTCTCTACTGTTGAACGTTTAAATTTTTACTCGCATTGGCTTTCATTTTCTTTGTAAATTATTAGCAGGGATTAATTTTGTTGTAGGACTCTATAATGTTACCTTTGAATTGCAGTATATGATAATCGTTGAATTAAAAAAGAGAGAGAGATAGAGCTTGCTCGTCGCCCCTGAAGTCAGCGGGAGGGTGCACATTCTAACTCCACACTATCCTATGATCTGACCTTTGGCAAAACACTTAACTGTCAGTACCCAAGTATCACAGTTTTAAAATTGGGTTGATATTATTATCTGTCTATGGGGTTGTTGCGTGGATTAACTGCGGTAATGTGAGCATTTTGGACATTGCCTGAAATCTAACATGTTTCCAATGAACATTAATTTTTATAATCATCATTACTGTCCTTATCAATAACTCAACATCATTCTCCAGAAATATTCAAATAAAATCATAAAAATATACAATTGAGAAGATTGTTTCTAAGAAAATTTCAGAGACTCAGAATATTTCTAAAATGAAAGACAGCATTTTTTTTTTAAAGATCAGGAGTCCCCCGGAGGTCTGGGATGACTTTAAAGGTGCCTGTGCCTCTCTCCTGCCCCAGCAGGGAGCGGGGAGGGGAGCAGGGAATGCTGGGAGAGGTGAGGAGGGTGGAACTGGGGCTGGGACTGGGGAGGGGGGGGGGGGGTTCCTTTTTTTTTTTTTTGGTGAGGAATATTCCCCCTGAGCTCAGATCGGTGCCAATCTTCCTCTGTTTTGTATGTGGGACGCCTCCACAGCATGGCTGATGAGTGGAGTAGGTATGTGGCAGGATCTGAACCTGCAAACCCTGGCTGCCCAGGCAGAGTGCAGAACTTTAACCACTCAGCCACAGGGCCAGGACCACAATTTTATAACTCAAAAGTATCGTTTATTTTTTAATTAATGTATATAAGTAAACATATAGAAGTATTTTTTGTTAGTCTGCATTACAAAGTAATACCTCCCCCAACACACACACATTGCAGTACTGTGAGTAATTGACAAAAATTCTTAATGTGAATTATGTCAGTTTGAAAAGAGATCAAAGATCTTGGAATTCTTTTTTATTTTCTAAGGCTTATTCTATTTTAGATTAAAAGAGTAAAGAAGGGCCAGCCCCTTGGCCTAGTGCTTGACTTCGTGCACTCTGGTGGCCTGGGGCTTGCAGATTCAGATCCCAGGGTTGGACCCAGCACTGCTGGTCAAGCCATGCTGTGGGAACATCCCACATAAAGTAGAGGAAGACTGACACAGATGTTAGCTCAGTGACAGTCTTCCTCAAGGAAAAAGAGGACGATTGGCAACCGATGTTAGCTCAGGGCCAATCTTCCTCACAAAAAAGAAAAAAGAGTAAAGAAATATTACATTTTCTACTGTAATTTTCAGTTAATTGCTTTTATGCAGTTAATTGCTTTTATGCTATGAGCCAAGAGCTACAAGACTCAAACAGACGTTTTTGAAGTCACTATACACGAACCAAACCAATTGTCCTATGTGTGATATGTTAGTGACCTCACATTTAAAAGAGGAGCATTATCTTGTCTCATTTACAGTACATTAAAAATGATTTTTGAAAATAGCAAATAAAAATTTACAGTAAAATGGTTGTAATTTGACTCTAGTCTTGAGAGGTGAAGGGACCAGCAGAATTGATGCTGGCATAACGCATGCACTTGATTTAACCTTCCACACAGCACTTCAGCACCAGGATAGGCTTGCTCACGGGTTAGAAGACAGTTTGGCTCCTGTAGACTGTATTTGGTGAAGGCAGGGAAGATCAGCATTAATTAACTATTCTATGGCAAGTACAGCTCTATAGATGGAGTATGCATCTTTTTGAATGGTTTTGTTCAAGTATGTGGACAATTACGTGTTACATGAATCTTTATATTTGTAGTCTTCACATTGTAACCAGTTTAAAGACTTCATAAATAAAGTGAACCAACTTTGAAGCATCTTTCAAATAAAGAAGCAATCTGAAATATATGGTGAGAGGATTTGCCAAAAGAAAACTTATTAAAGAATCTCTCAAAGGTATAAATGGTCTAGATTATATGAGGGAAAAATTAACTGCTGATTAGAAGGAAAAACCATCTTTGGGAATGTAAATCAGTCTTTGTACAGACCATCTGTCAGATTATGTCTCTGGTAAAAACTCCGCAAGCAATGTGCCTAAGGATAATTATTAAATTCCATGTTGTTGAATCATGTAATAAAGGTGGTTTCACAAATTTGTACATGCAAGGGAAACAAAACTGAATGCTTCTTCCCAGAGGGGAGGGTGTGCAATACTTCAACAGCTTTGTGTTTATAGTGGAATCCAGAACATCTTGAAGGAAATTAATTGCGTTGCACTGCTCGGGCAGAGGCAGCCCGTGGCTGCGGAGGCGGACTCGCTGCGCCCTGTCTGCAACAAACAAACTCCACCAATAAAATTTACGCTATGGGGACTTTTGTGGGAAGCCCAATAAATATTTTAATAGTAATTCCGCCATTTCTTCTTTTCATGAAACTAATAGCCATCTGTTCCCCATCTGTCAAAAAAAAATGACAGGGAAAACTAGATAACTGCTATCAATAAAACTCATGATTCAAAAGGGAGTCGTTTATTACTGTGAACGTAAACCATAACTGCTTCCTCTTGCTGGGCTAGCATTCTCCAACACCCCTTCCTGAAGGGAATTAAGAAAAAACTCCTCAGATTTCCTAGTACAAGCAACAGAAAACAGGGCATTGAATTCAGAAAGTCAACTATACTAGGAAATAGGAATGCTGGGTTCCCCAGTAGTCCTCCACTAAAAATGTGAATACTTCAGAACAAGGTACTTCACCCTTCAGAAAAAGAGTGGGCTAAACTGATAAGTTTATGAATGGAACACGTAATACAAGAAAGCATGTAGCTACCCCAGTAAAAGGTGAGTTAATCACTAGAAGTCATCGTTGGGAACATGTGTTCCAGGTTTCCTGTCATATGTCGAGCAGGCCCAACGGTGAGGAAAAGTCAGAAGGAGTAAACCATTCAAATAGAGAGCTGCTGCCTGAAATGTTCCTGTACACTCGACAGGGAACCCTGGAGAAGGAGCTGACTGCCTCAGTGCCACTCCTCCCTCTTGCAGGAGAGCATAGCAACATCATTGCAAGGCTGTAAGCTTAGCAAGAACAAATTACAAAATGGGTGACTGAGAAATATGCAACTTGCTGATTCTCATAAACTACTGTGTTAGATTGTGCTTTGGAATCAAAGGCCAGAAAGTAGTATCTTATCAAACATGAAGGCAAGGGGCTTAAGAACGCTGGACCCCTGCAGGAACCGAACACTGTCTGCATAACTTGCCAGATTGTTTGTTCCCAGGATACTCCCTCAGAGAATTGCCTTGCGTAGGGCCGGGGTACATTGAAGGGGGGCAGACTAGGACTGCTGAGCTTTGACTTGCATATTCCTGCTGGCATGAGTTTCTGCTGTGCTTGTACTTCTTGGCCTGCAAATAAACACGTGGCGATCAGAGGGATGTCACCTCAGTCCTAGAGGCTGATGGTCCCCTGTCCCATTAAATAATATAGAGTGCGTTGTGTCTATTATATAGACATGTTCTGTATATTCATTCTGTCCGCCCCTTCAGCTGGCTGCCTAGCTAGTCTCGGCAGCACCTCTCCATGGGCTTAAATCAGTGCTTCCATCCCACAAGGGAGCCAAACCTTCCCAAAGATCCGGGCTTCCTGCATGCAAAGGGTACAAACTCAAATTCAGAATTTTCTAGAGTAACTTTCTAGGGTATCTTTATTTTCCAGACACTTTTATGCTAAATAAAGTTTTTCACAATTAAACGAAACAGTGGGTGTGTGTGTTTGTAGTGGTGACTGTGCGAAGAAGTGGGGCATCTGTCTTGTTAGCAGAGGGGAAAGCTAATTTGTGTGCCTGTCCTGGTAGACTGCAAGGCTCAGGCTAAGGGCAGACGTTAGAAGTTAGATTACTGAGTGGCCCGAGAGGCTAGATGAAGTTTGCAACTGCGTGCCGGGGAGATTGAGAAACATACAAGATATGGCGTAAGGATCTTGAATTGGAAATCAAACCTATTTCTCTCTCTCCCCTACTGACAAGGTCTAAGCTACTTTCCAGGTATACAAAGAAGAATGATGCTTTTTTTATACTCTAGCAAAGATTTCCATTTAGCAGGAAAAATGAAAATTCTATTCCTTTAAGAGTATTGTTATATTAAAGATAGAGTGTATGATTCATGTTTGTAGGCACAGAAGACTATATCTTGTAAGATCAAGAAAATGTTTCTGAGATGATATGCTTTTATGCTGAACCTTGAAGTGTGAATAGGCATCAGTCAGGTGAAAAGGAGAATTTGGGCATTTGGCCTCAAATAACATCTTAGGAGATAGGTAAGTTGAGTGTGATTCAGAAATACGAGCGCTGGTAATTCAGCAAGGAAGGATCTGGGGAGCCTAAAGGACAGCGATGGGGTCAGGGTGGGTAAACGAAACACACCCTGCTTTAGAGTTTGCAATTAATCTTTTTAGTTTGGTGAATTGTCGCTTTGGTTCGGTGAGTGTAGTTCACTAATTTGATCCAGATTGTTTTTTGGTAATTCTGGGGCGGGTGCAGTTTATGGAATATTTTATGTGCTGAATGAAGGTGCTTGAACCGGATGATCTAGAACTAGATTGTTTTTCACTGATTCTGCCCAACGGGAAAGCAGAAACGCAACACCGAGTCGACCTGCCCACAGAGGGATTCGATTTGAACAGGAAAGAAAGAAAAATTAGCTTCTTATCCCACAACGGTACCTCTACCAGTTAGAGACATTTCGCAATTAAAGATTAGCTTTGGGTTAGATGTTGGATTTTTAGAAAACTCCCATTAAAATGCAAATACTTGTAGAAGTTTACACTTCAGCACGCCTATCTTAGCCTGGTCTGGTGGTTCAGTTTCAAATCAGAGGAAGCTTATCTGATCTAAGTCCTATGTGGAAAGAGCATATGACTGATAAGAACCTTGAGCAATCGGGGTCTTTCAATTTCTAATTTTCTTTGATAAGTTAATTTTATGACGTATTTGGAAGATGAGAAGACATGGTAGATTTTTCATATTCTTCCTTTGAAATAAGGGTCACCAAAAATAATACCAGTGGACATATTCATTTTTCATTTCAAGTTTTGAAATGATAACCTTCACAATTATGGATACAGCCAGCTGAATAATTTGTCATAAAAGCGTTCACACTGAGGATATGCAGACAGGATTAGATACAGGCTTCTCTTGACAAGAATAATACATTTTCTAGTATGTGGAGAGAGGGTGACGAGAAGAAATCTGCAAAGTAGCAGTGGTCAGAGTAATGTAAATGTTAAGAGAAAAATCCGTGAATATATTAAGGAAGAAAAATAGAGGAATGGCATTGACTCTACAAATAAAGAAGTCAAGCTCCTATTATGCTCTCCATCTAAGTTATATTCAACAGTTTTGCTAATGAGAATTGGATTTTTTGAAAGTAAACTCCAGGAATTTAGCTTTTGATGACTGTTGTTGTAACAAAATATTAATAGTCATTTAGAAATATTTATTTTTAAATTACAGCCTGCATTTTATGGGAATCAGTTAGAGCTTTTATTAGTATATTAATGTTAAGGGAGCATAGAAACTAAATAATTTTCTCCGCAATTCTGAAGAGAGAACATAAGAATAGCTTACATATGGTATTTTCAGCTGCTGAGAGGGTAAGAATTATTTTATAAAGTAGATTTCACATCTCTGGAGATAAACAGAAATGGACACATATCCATATTGTTAGGGTTTGGGGGCAGAGGGACACCGCAGAACATTGCAAAAATGAAGTATTCCTGTGGAATAGGTAGCTCTTAAGTTAATACAATTAACGAGAGTCTTTAGATACCAAAATCAGTATTAAAAAGCTGTGAAAGAAAAGATATATATAAGAAAAAATAGAGGCAATGTTACAGCTTATCAGAGTGCCCCGAATAAATATTACGTACTTCTAATATTTACCATTCATATTGGTTTATAACCCATTACTCATTATTATTATTTACCATTCATTATTGGTTTATAACCATACATTACATAATGTAGTGAGAAAATGTGGAATTAGTAACAAGTTTAAATCATAGTATAAGTTAGGGTCATTCTTGGGAAAAACCTAGCTTCTCAAGCTTAGAGAATATTGAAGTTCCCAGAGTATACTATAGGCTTGCCTACAAACATAAAACTATATGAAACTCTTTCTGTGTCACAGTAGTCTCCTAAGGAGGAATAATGGACTCTACACTGCAATATCTGGGAAGCTGTTGAAACTCTAAGAGCATTCACCATATGTGAATAAGAATTGAAGGACAAATGCTCCTCCTGAAGGGCACTGAAGTAATCCGAGGAAACTGGCTCCAAAGACTCGTTGCATCAGCAGCTTTAAGGACTTCAGCTTAAAGACTTCCTGTAGAGGTGGAACAACAATTATAGCACAGCTGTGTGTCTTTGGAAAGCTTAGAAGCTGCTAGAACTTCATCCAAAGAGGCAGTAGCTGCTGGAAATACGATAGTGCCTATTCACTTGCTTGGCAAGTGCTTTTCTGCACAGTGCAGAGCTTCTCGGGAGGAGGGATGGAGGAGGGGATATGGAATATGGCAAATAATTGCAGTCCAGCTACGGGTATTCCAAGACGATACTCAACTTTCAAACTCTCAGTTTCCTCTTCTGTAGATGGGATTAGTCATATCCTTTTGGATTCTTGCAGGACTTGATGCCATATAGAAAATCAAGTGTTATAGCATGTAATTATGATGCTTATTAGAGATGCTTATTAGTTACTTTAGGTCTTTTTGCAAAACTTACCTACTTATGAAGATTTCAATGGCCATCCCCTCTGAAATTTCACCTCCCTCCAACGCTGACACTTCATATCATCAACCCTGCTTTTATTTTCCTTTGAACTTATCACAATATGCATTTAAGTAATATTCTTGTGTACTGCCTCTTTCCAGCTCTAGAATATAAGATAAATGAAGGCAGGGCCCTTTGCATGTTTTGCTCACTACTGAATTCTAGTGCCTAGAGCAGAGCCTGCCACATAGTATGTAATCACTAAATATCTCTTACATAAGTGAATGGACAAACAAGTAAATGAATGAATGGATGAAAGAAATGACCAATCAGTGGCACTAAAGTAATCTTCAATTTTGACTGAGAGTTAGTATTTTCTAGCCTTCGTGCTTTCCAAATTTGTCACTCCTTTCTCCAACAATGAAAAAGTGGTTCCTACCAACTTCAGTATATTGTCTCAAAACCGCCCTCTTCTTTGAATGAGTCTTAGATAAAATTAAGCTTTCACTGCTGGCAAAACAGCCTTGAAGGGAAAGAGTTGAGAGAAATAAGGCCATTTCTGATGGACAACTGGTAATCTGTGAAAAGGAGAGGCTGCAGGCCCCACAAAAGGGCTGACTTCCCGTGAGGGAGAGAGAGCATTTCAACTGATGTATACGTCCTCCTCGAATGAAGCCTGACTCATGGTAAGCATTAGGTAAATATTTTTCGAATTAATGAATAATAATAACCTGTTACACACAACTCTATTCCTTCCACTGGCTCCAGAAAGAAGTCTTGCTGTTGCAGTCACAGGAACATCTAAGTTTGCATTCGCAGTCATTGTACCCAACGAGAGCGGGTGCATTCCAGCATCACGACGATTCATTTTGTACCAGGTTTAGGGGGTAGGAGCATGGGAGGGACAAGTAGTGGGCATCTTCCTTCTGTGTTTACTATACCCAGTCACAGCCCTCATTTGTTGGTTTAAACATCTGGTGTCAAGTGTCCATTTCAGTCCAAACATATGGATGGATTAGGGAAATTAAAGTAGGCTATTAAATTAATCTACTTCAGAAACCATTTGCCAACTATCTCTGTACTTCATTTCTGGAAATAGCTATTTAAATAATATAATAAGTTAACGAAGCTTCTAAAACAATTAAAATAATAGTTGTCACCAAAGACCACATGAGTATTTTTATAATATTACATCAAAGGTATATCTTTCTTTTGGAAACTTTATGATACGATAAGGAAGAGAAAAATAGCCTAATTAAGTTTAAATTGGTTTGCCAGTATTTAAGAATCAAAGACAAATTTTACTTTACTGGATAAGGATAGTTCATACTGACAGCTTTCATTTATCCATTAATATGTATCTTATGAATTTCTACTATGTTCGAGACACTGTTAAAATTGAGTACTTTTGACTCATCTTTATGATATTTTACTATATGGTCTCTGTAGAAAGATGTGTTATTCTTCACTCTGAACCTCAGAAAATGGTGAGGAGGCCAACAACAGTGGGTGAATATTTCATTAGCTGCAGGTTCTCTGAAAGGAGGTGCTTCCGTCTGGATCACAGTGAGGATATTTCCTTTGGGACCCCAAACAAAAGATCCTACGACATGAAAGGGTTGAGAATGGCTCCTCTCCTCATGTGATCCCGCTCTGTTTTTGTTTTGTTTTTCTTCCTCTCTTTTAATTGTTTATGTCTCTGCTTTACTGCTCTGTTAAAACATATAACTCATGGTGGCATCTGAATATTTTAATTGTCAGAGATGCATTGACTGGATCATTCCAGAGCTTTCTTGAAACTAATTAATATGCAAGTTTTGATTTCAGTGTTTTCTGAAAAAAAGTTTTTTTTTTAAAATAGCCACATATAAATTAATCATCAGTAAAAATACTAATTGTAGACCTAGCCAAACATGTATTCTGAGCTGAGACTGGTTTACAGATGGCCGTTAGACAATGGACTTCTGCTTCCATAATGGGAGGCATTAAATGTTTTTATGAATATCTCTGACATTTCCACTCAATCTCTCCTGTCAGGATAAAAATCAACACTATTTTCGAGCTCAAATTTGTTTCAACTCCATTGAGAAGCATGATGATATCTAAATATATTTTGTAGAAAAAGAGAAATCAAACAGTTTTGGTAAAATACAGGGTGCATTTATAGAGCTGGATGTTTTTACAAACCCCTTTATTGAGCAAGACCTAAATTCAATGTTTAGCAACTATTTAAGCAGCCTGATTTGCCAATGTGAAGGGCATTAATTCTATTTAAATGCCAGTTGAAACTACATCACTGGGAAGAAAATTTATATCCGTATTCATTTCATAAGAACAACAGTACTACTAGCAAAAGACATTCTCTGGCATTCGTAGCCAGCTAGAAATAAAAAATGCTGTTCAATATTGTGCTATTTTTACTTAAATCATGGTGCCTTTGATACAGCACATGTGGCTGCAAAACGCCAGTGTCTAATGAAAATAGAAATATTGGAAATATAATTTTATGGCCAACTAAACATTATTGGAATATTTTAGACTTTTATTCAGACCTAATAAAGACAAAACTTAATTTCACATGTATCACATAAAAATTCATTACACATAAAAATTAAAACCTTAATTTTCACACACAAAGTAATTGGATATATGTACTTGAGGGGACATTCCTTTAAAGGAATTATTCCTTTAAATTCCTTTCTTTAACATAAAAAAATTTTATGTTGAATTAGTGATTTTTTTTTCCAATTTCCTGTGTTAAATGTACTTCATCATGCTGCTTATGGGTTTGGCCTTATCTTCTTCTTTTTCCCATACTTTTTGCTTTGCATATTTTATTCATTTAAGAAAAAAACAAGGAATAAGGAAATCCTTCAATCATCTTTTAATTAACATTCACTTTCTGAATATAAAATTTAAATAAATTTTGGAAAATACATAAAAAGTCTGAAGATTAAAAAGTTATCTATAGTTCTAACAGCAGGAGATAACCATTGTTTAACTCACATTTTATTTCAGAACTACATTGAGCACTTTTCTTTTAATGCTCCACCAAGCTTTTTTGCTTGTTTGTTTTTAAAGATTGGAACCTGAGCTAACATCTGTTGCCAATCTTTTTTTTCCTTCTTTTTCTCCCCAAAGCTCCCCAGTACATAGTCGTATAACCTAGTTGTGAGTGCCTCTGGTTGTGCTGTGTGGGACCCTGCCTCAGAGTGGCCTGATGAGTGGTGCCATGTCTGCGCCCAGGATCCGAACCAGCGAAACCCTGGGCCGCCGAAGCAGAGAGTGTAAACTTAACCACTTGGCCACGAGGTGGGCCCCCACATTAAACACTTTTATGTGTAAATATTTGACAGCACCTATGGAGATTCCAACGACTGGATTCTTGAAGGGAGACTGTTGCATCAAGGAAAATGTTCATTTGTGAGGCTCTGTCCCTCTTCCCAATAACGTTGTAGACAGGTTGTACTAATTTACCTAATCTACTTGCAGTGTGTGAAAGTGCTTACTGTTGTCAACGTGGACAATCTAAGCTGAAGTTTGAATATTATAGTTCTAACAGTTGATGTAGTAAATAAACTATGCTATATCGTCGATTCAAATGTCTATTTCTTTCACTACTGGTGAAGTTGATCTTTTTCTTACCGACGATGTTTTTCTTCTGTGTATGGCCTCTTCATTTTTCTTTTGGGTATGATAGAGTTTATATATTATATCTGTAATTATTCTTTATAAGTTAAGGACATTCAATTTTTGTCACATTTACTCGTCTTCATAATTAAATAAGTAGTTCAGTTTTATTAATCATCAATCATTTAATCACTCTTTCAGCAAATATTCACTTAAGGTCAGCTACATTTACAGCTAGTAAGTAGAAAATTAAAGCACTAAAATAGAAAAGTATCCATCTCAAAATGTTTTTTCCTATTGACTATACCAAATTCTCAATAAAATGTTATGAGAGCAGCAAAAATAAAGATTGATTTTAACTGTATGCGTATATTGGGAGTGTCCCTTTAGACGTGTCACTTGAAATAATTCAATGGAAAGTAAATAGAGTTTTGAAAGGTAAAGATTGGAGTGGAAGAGAATTGTAAGTTGAAGGAAGAAAATAAACAGGATCATGGGAGTTAAAAATAGACATATTTGGGAACCATGTTGTCCAAATGTGAATGCAACAGGGGACACACAGAATAAAGAAAACTGTGTATAGAAAGCTAGACTGGGAAACTATCTGGGACAACTTGAATGGAGTTAAATTGGTGTTTGTGACTTTATGAGGCAGAGACTTTTTGTATCACCAGTGGTTTTAAGCAAATATAAAAGAGCTAAGGGTGACCTGTACTTTAAAAAATGGAAAGGCTGGATTAGAAGATGGAAGCTACTGGGGACATCAGTAGTTTAGGATTCTACTAGAACACTTCAGATGAGAAAAATCTACAGTAATAGACATTACAGAGGTAGAAATAACAGGATGCATAGAAATAACAGTTCCTGATTGGATGGGAAGAAGAAAGAGTGAGGAAAACCACGCCTGTGACATGCAAGTCTCTGCACTCAGCTGGCTGTGAGAATGGTGATTTCATTATTTGGAAGAGAATACAAGAAGGTGGAGAGGAGAAGTGTTCTGCTTTGGCTGTTAACGCTCAGGAAATCCCCCACCGGTGATCAATTTCACCAATATCTATTCAAAAGTCACTAAAGCAGAAATGGCTTTTCCCAAAAGCATATTCTCTTTAGAATTTGGAAAAAAATGAAATAAAAGTCAATTGAAAATTTCTTAAGTAATTTTTTAAATGATTTTTTATTCTTAAGTTCAAATAAATGACATATTTCAAGCAATGTAGTCGATTAAAAACTCATAATGAACAAATAAATACCTTTAATAAGGATTCTCAGGGAAATCTTTAAATGACTTGATCAGATGATTCTACTCATCACTGGAACAAAAAAATGTGATCACCTTTTTCATGGATAAAAATCAAGTTATTTTGTTTGTTTATTTTTCTACATAAATTTTATTTATGCTACCCACCTTTCAACCTAGTTGATTTTGTGGTAATGGAGAATATTGCAGGACACTTATCTAGGAAGTATTTGTTTTTCAAAGCTGAAAAACAATTAGTGTTTTATTTTAAAAGAAAGCCTCACATTTTATTAGATCTGCCTTTCCAAACCCAGCCTAGAGTGCACACATCTGAACTCTATTTACCAAGAGAATGCACAGGCATGAATTTTGTGCACAAATAATTTAAAAGACCTTCTAAAACTTATCTCATTGTTCCATTCATTTGCTTTCACAGAGTAAAGGCATTTTGGGAAGCCAGAAATGTAGCATAATGTTAGAGACACCAGATGTTTACATCTATATAGGCAAAAATCTATTTACAAACTGTTTCGTAGAACAGAAAATCTCTTTATGCTGCAAATGCTTCTTATAAAGCATGCCAGGAAAACTGAAGACCAAGTTTTCGAGAAGCTGTCGTACGCACAAGCGGTCTTCTTCTATTTTATTTTAATTTATTCCTCTGAGCATAAAATAAAATATTGTTCCTTGAAGTGCCTAGTACCTGGCTTGATAGAGAATATGCATTAAAAATAGTTGAATTTATTTTCCCTTCTCTATTGTGCTGGTGAGTTTTAGTTACCTTTCCGTAAATTTCATTATCCTTCAGGTTTATTTAAACTATCATTTTTATGCACACTTGGAAAACATTTCTTAATAGTAATTTATTTGTTTTTACACTTGAGCACTCACTGGGTTTTCCTGGTCTTGTAGCCCTAAGTACGAAGAACAGACACAAATTTGAACTTTAGCTGTTTTTCTTCTTCGTTGGTTCCAAGTCAATTAAAAGTGTTCAAAGCTTCCTGGGGCCCCATGTAGCAATAATCCAGTTCTTACTTTAATCCAATTTCAATGACTTTTCCTGTAGTTGACAGTACTATAGCCCTCATGATGACCAATTAGGTATTCCACATAAAAATCTCAGCTGCTTCAGCAGAGAAAATGATTACTGTAACATCTGGTAGTGTACTGATAAGCCTATCAAAACAGGAAACTAAATCTTGAAAATCAGCTGCTCTTTATTCCAGCTCCTTTGAACTCCATAGAACTATTAATTCTAGGACACATACAGGATGAGTCAGCTCAAAGCGAAGGAAAAAAATCAAGCTCCACGATAGTAGTTCATTTCAAATGTATCTACAAGTCAGGCAAGACATAATTCAAATAGAAATTAATCTTTTCACACTTCCCAAAGAACATTGCACTAGTCAGAAATTTATAGGGTAATGCTATTGGACACTTTTCTGTGAAACGTATTGTGCAACACTATATATGAATCAATGTTTAATACTTGCTTGAAAAGTGGCAGTAAAGATACCATCAAAAGTAAACGAATAAGGGCTGGCCCAGTGGTGTAGCGGTTAAGTTCACGTGCTCTGCTTCAGTGGCCCGGGGTTCATGGGTTTGGATCTCAGGGGCAGACCTACACACCGCTCATCAAGCCGTGCTGTGACGGCATTCCACCTACAAAATAGAGGAAGATTGGCACAGATATTAGCTCAGGGCCAATCTACCGCACCAAAAAAATAATAATAAAAAAATGAATATAACTAGGGATATATATATTACTGTTTTATATCCATGGGGCAAAAACTTATATTTAAAAAATGAGGTAAGGCCTATTAAAAACAATAAAGTTAGATTCCCTGCATTATACTTTGTAAGATAAAAATAGATACATTAATGCACTAAATGTGAAAATTCTACAAAACAATAACAATATTACCAGAAAATATGCAACAATATGTTCACGTTCATGAGGGAGAAAGTATTTCTAATAAGACAAACAAAACATGAAAAAAAATTGTAAATCTTGATTGTGCTAAATTAAAGTGTTTAAACTTCTCTAAGATGACACAAAGTCAATGTACTTGAAAAATCAAGAGAATGTGCAATATATGCATATTACAGACTAAGGATTAGTAATTTGGTTTAAAATTCATACAAAAATAATTTATAGTGAGAGGATGTGTATAGGTAACTCACAAAAGATAGAATGCAAATAGTCAATGATCGTATGAAGAGAAGCTCATCCTGAGTAATAATCAAGAAGATTCTAATTATCTAGATCCATAGATGGATAGATAGATGATAGACAGATTTCTCATTAGACTGGCAAAATTTTTTCCATAAAATTAAACTCCATGGTTCATGGGATTGTGGTACGATGGATAATTTCATACAAATTGGTGGTATTTCAAATTTCACAGCCTCTTTGGAACAAATTTGACAGTGTTCAATGAAATTAAAACATGTTCAATATGTTTTATTGTTCAATAACCCAGCAATTTTATTTCTTTGTATCTTCCAGAGAGAAAACTCACACCTGTGCTTAAGGAGGAATGTGTGGCATCATTCACAATTTAAAACAACTTAAATGTCTCCTTAAATAATAATGGTTAGACAGGCCATATAGTAGTAATGCAAAAATACTAAATATTCTCTAATCAGAGCATATATAAATGTGAAGTGGCAATAAACCTGGAATCATGAAGTCTGGTCTGATAACTACCAGGCCATAAGCAAAGTGGAGGAGGAAGCAGGGAGGGCCAGGGACTGGGTGTTGCCCAACAGCCTCGTCAGGTTTAGCCGTAACGATTTACTTTACAGAAGGAGAATGCATTTGTTCGTGCAATATCACGTACTTTTGCATAACTTTTTAAATATAATACTGAGAGATTTGAACAAAATAAGACCACTAATACCTGTGAAATTATAGATTAAAGGGAAATAATATCAGTGAAAGAAAGAAGAAAGAAAGACAAGATAGAAAAAGAAAGAAAGAAGGAAAGGAGGAAAAAGAGAAGGAGGAGAGAGGGATGGAGGGAGGAAGGGGGGGAAGAGGAAACAGGTAGATATTGCCAGATTGCAGAGATTTCCTAATTTTAGTATCTGGGATGTGAATTTGAGCTTCCTTACAGCTATGGCAGAAATGAAAAATACATCAACTTATTTGACTGATATAGAAAAGAACACAAACTGTTAAATAATTTTTTGAAATGTTTCCCACTCCCAAACAAAACTTATGACGTCGTTTGTTAGGCTGTTTTTCACCGAAGGAACATTAACAAACAGAGAGCGTGTCCTCAAATGTGGTTTTAGAAGACAAGAGAAAGGAGTGTCTCTTATTTCTGTTGGCTATAAAGTTAGATTCGATTATAACAGAGTGTATGCTTTTCGGAAATACAATTACTGTGGTGACCCTCTAATTATCCAAGGAAAAATACATGGAGAACCTCAGCATGGTTACGTGACGTATATGACATCTGTAGCAGACTCTTCTGGGAAATGCCAGACTTTCAGCTGAGCCTGGCCAAACAGTGCCTTAGAAGCAACGAATGTTTGAGTTGCTAATTAAAAGCCTTACATTATAGATTTTCTTGCCTAAAAAAGAAAGCCTTTTGTTTGAGACACTACATACAGAAAAGACCTGCCGTGCTGTCAGTGGAACTCGGGAATCTGGTAGAACTTCTCAAAATAGAACATCACTATACATCCGTAACCTTAGACAGGAGAAGCAACTCCAGGTAAAATCCTCAGTCGTATACTTAATTTTCTCAAACATTTGTCCGAGTATTTTCTGTATTAAACAATATAAAGGAAACAAGAATTATTTAAACTAGTTGTTAACAGTTAAACGTCTTACACTAAAATCTCGCACAAAACTATAATATCCTTCATAAAGATTGATTGCAAGTACATTTCTACACGTTTTAATTAGCATTGCATACATGGACTTAAAGCCAGAATCAATGGAAAAGTATAGCCCCACATAGCTAAGAAGTTAATGCAATATTTTTCAACGCTGGATGATTGTTAACATTAAGGGACCAGCTTTAAAAATAAAATCCTAGTGTCAGTGTTCGATCTACAAAAAGTTAATCAGAATTTTTGCGGATGGGTTATGGAGTCGATGCCTTACGCACTCCCTAAGTGACTCTCGTGCACAGACAGGTTGGGGACCACTGCAAAGTGCTTAATGTGACATTAAGCTTTGAATGTCAGTGAGTGTCCACTCACATGATGAAAAAACTTCCAAGTAAAATATTCTAGTTTAAGAGAAAATTAAGGCTAAGTATCCAGTTCTGCCAAAAACTAAATAATAGATACAGGTTGCAACAACCCTGTCAAGGATGTATAATTGTCCCTATGAGATTGAGATTTAGAGAGGTTAAATTATATGTCCAAGACCACATACTCAAAAACCAGAAACCTAACCAACCCTGCCTGTCACTGAGGTTTACACCACTATTTCTACAAAATGCTATTCTTCATATTAATAATGTTTTACATTTAATAATGTACCACACTCAAAGTTCCAAAAACAAATCATTACTTTTCAAAATCAAAAATGATTTTTAGACCTCCAAGACTTTCTACATTTTTTAAGTCTTAGGTAAAAGTTTTTCCTTCCTTTCCTATCTCAGAAAGTTCTGTTCATTTTTCAAACTCAGCGAATGATCCCTGTCCCACCTGCATGTCAGGAAAAAATTCTGGCTCCCTTCACATGTGCTCCCATAATGGTTTTTATGTACAGTTCTTACAATGATAATCACATTATTTGATTGATTATGAACCAATAGAAAAATATTTCTATTTTACAAATATTTAATAATATTAGAATAATAGAAAAATGTTTACCAGGTCCCTACAATAATTATTACCTATAATAGAAAAATATTTACTGAGTCCCAAGTGTGCATATATAAACGTACCTGCTGCATCATCTCAAACTCATCGGAGCCTTCCGTAACCCATTTTCAATTCCTGAAGACTCTTTTCTTAAATAAAGAGTCTCTCCCTAGCTTAGTAAGCAAATTAACAACACCGATTTTTAAATCAAACTTTGCATTTTGAGATTATTGTAGATTCACATGCAGTTTTGAGAAGTAATGCAGAGAGGTCCCGTGTTCTCCTTACCCAGTTTGCCGAATGGTAACATCTTGCCAGACTACGGTGCAAGATCTTAACTCGCATGTTGATCCTGAAGCAGTCAAACACAGATCAGCTGCGCCATCACAAGGATCCTTCCTGTAGCCCCTTTTGGGCACACCAACCTCCCTTCCACCACTCCTCAGCCCTTTACCCCCGAGCACCACTGAACTGGTCTCCGTTTCTACACTTTTGACATTCTAAAACTGTTCCGTGGGTGATTGAAACAAAAATACATACTCTCGTTATTTGGTGGAGTATATGTATCTTTCAATTAGAAACTGTTGGTTGCTTGCGTTCTTCAGATCTTCTATATCCTTGCTGATTTTCTGTCTAGTGGATTTATCACTTTCTGAGTGTGGGCTGGAGAAGTCTGCAAATACAAATTTGAATAGGTTTATTTATGCTTTCAGGTCTATCAGTGTTTGCTTCATGAATTTCGAGGCTCTGTTTAGCGCGTACACATTTAAGATTGTTACGTCTTCTGGGTGGATTGATCATTTTTTCTTTATGTAATGTCACTGTTTGTGTCCAGTAACTTTTTCTGATCTGGTCTCCTTTTTCTGACAATAGTATGGCCACTCTTGTCTTGTTTTTAATTAATATATTCGTGGTATATTTTTCCAATCCTTCTACTTTCAACATATCCGTGTGATTGTATTTGGAGTGAGTTACTTGAAAGCAGCACATAGTTGAGTCACAGGGGTTTTTGGTGTTTTTTATTTTTCAGTTTTTATCTTCTGTGTCAATGCGTCAATCTCTGCCTTCAGAATCGTATACTTAGACCAGGTACTTTTAAAGTAAGAGATGTGTTAGGGCTTGAGTCTTCCATTTTATTTTTGTTTTGTTTTGTTTTGTGTCTTCTCATTCTTCTGTTTTCCTTGCCTTGCCCTCCTGTGGGTTTGGTCAGCGGTTGTCTTTGAGCCCACTGTACCAGTAAGGCTGCTTGCTGGCTTCTGTTGATGAGTCTGCATGGGTTGGGAATGCTCTCAGAACAGTCCCGTGTCCTGCTCTCATTGCTCCTCTGGGGGAACAGCCTCGTAGGGCGTGCACACAGCCGTTCAGACCCAGCAGAGGCGACGGTGACCCAGGAGGGCTTTCTTAACAGTCACTTTCCTTGGTTCTCTCCATTAAACTTCTGACTGCTCTTGGATTTTGCTTATATCCTGGAGCCATCAGCTTCCACTTGATAGCTCTCACCAAGATCTCCATTGTTTTCAATGATGCCATTAGATACCATGAGCGCTAGTGTCGGGAAGTGTCAGCCTCTGGTCTTATTGGCTTGCTTATACTGGGGTGGAAACTTATACTCCGCGAGTGAGCTGAAGTAGGGAAACTGGGGCCCTGTTTTCACCCCTCTGTGCCTGCAGTACAGTTTCCAACCTGTGAGTGGGGCTGGATGTGAGAAGACAGACCCAGTCTTCTCAGCTTTGCTTAGAATTAAGCATCTCCAACATAGGGCTCAGGAATGAGAAACACCAGTAGCCCGCCCCTTCCGGGGTGAAACTGTTGCCTGACTGGGAGCTGGGGGGGGCGGGGAGAAGGAGCCTCTCTCTTCTTGGCTACACCTGCCAGGAGTCAAATACCTGGAGTGGAGCTCCCCTAATATGCATCTGGGAGAGGAGACAGGTAAGGGAGCTGGTCATGGCTCAAATAACACAGATTCTGGCTGTTCTTACCAAAATTTAATAGATTTTCTTGAAAGAATATTTCTCCATTAGTTGTATCTCCTTAGGACAATTTCCAGAGAATGTAAATATTTTCTAAGAAATAATTTTCAACAGTTAAACTGTTGTTTTGGTAGAGAGAAGGCCCGCCAAGCTCATTACTTGGCCATTTCAGAATGCCAACCTCTAGTTATTATATTTTTAAAAATAACTATTTTACTCAACTTTACCAGCGTGCCAGTATGAATAGACACACACAAATTATAATATAGTTGCATGTGAAAATATATATATATATATATAAAAATACATAATAGATAGGTGATAGACAATAGATACAGACATTTACAATTTATAAATTTATCAAGAAAAATATTCTCATCCTTTTGGAAGGCAATATACATAATTTTCAGTTCCAGTTTTTCAAAAATAATGTACCATTTTCTCAGTAGTTTTGTATTGTATAGAGTTCCATACTCTTTCACAATAGATTAGATATTTAATATTTCAATTAATAATAATTATAAACAACTATTTATTGTGAGAATGAAATAAAAGCACTTAAAATCACTATAGAAATCCATGACAATAAAAACTAAAGATAAGAAGGGAAGAAAGAAAACTTGTTCAAAATTTGATGTGAAAAATAAAATATATGATATAAAATTATTAAAATATATCTGAAATAAAAATCATTGTGCTCTGAAAGATTTGGGAAATAACTATAATATGTATTTAATTTTAGAAGTGTGTCCCTCAAAATTTTAGTGCATTTTTCCCCATGAGTACAAAAGTAATAAATGGCCAATGCAGAGGAGCTTGACAAGCTTAGAATAACATAAAAGAAAAAAATGTAAATAACCAAGAAAAAATTAATGTTAATAAAGCTGATATTCTCTGAGGCACAAAAAAGTTAAATAACTTCTCCAGTAAGTGATGGAAATTGTTTTAAACCTAAGTAGTATGTTAGAGAATCTGTCCATTACCCATGATACACACTGCCATTCTTCACACAGGTCAACATACGCCTATTATTATTTTGTGCGTGTGTGTGAGGAAGATTGGCCCTGAGCTAACATTTGTTGCCAATCTTCTTCTTTTTGCTTGAGAAAAATTGTCGCTGAGCTAACATCTGTGCCAATCTTCCTCTATTTTACGTGGGATGCAGCCACAGCATGGCTTGACTAGCAGTGCTAGGTCCGTGCCCAGGATCAGAACCAGTGAACCCTGGGCAGCTGAAGCAGAGCACGTGAACTCAACCACTATGTCACCTGGCCAGCTCCATGTCTATTATTTTTAACTGAATCCAATAGAGGTAGAAATGGAACCCCACTGTTTTTATTGATTTTTTGGGTATCCTTAATGATGTTTGACATATTTTCCTATGTATTTGGCTCTACTATTTATTGTTTGGGAGATTACCTTTTTAAGACATTTACTCACTTTTGGGGGAACTATTAGTCATTCTGCTATTGATTTTTAAGTTATCTCTCAATATTAAGGGTATGGATTATTTAACTGCCATATACCAAGCAGATATATTTTTAAGCTTCCTTGCATTTTACTCTTTTGGTTGTTGTTGTTTAAGAGAGAATTAAGCTACCACTTGGGGATAACAGGCATATTTTCTGAGTTTCAATTTAAAGAAATTTTACTGGTTACTTCTTGCACCTGAATGGCTTCAACGTTGGGAGTTACGGCTTTGAACTGAAAAGAGGGATATAGAAAGATGAGAGCTGTTAAGAAAAAGAGAGCCTTTCTTTTTTTCTCATCAGAGATCTATGACAACGGAGGATAGTCAGTGAGCAACACCCACAAGTAGACAGAGAACAGTTGCTGAGGCTTTTCTCCCAGAGACAAGACATTCTCTGTCCAAGTTGCAACCATTCTTTAACTATAAATGGAGTAGTCACATGATTACTAATGACTTCCAAGATTTGGGGGAAATTCAGATTTGGTGTGTAGTATGAAAATTTTGACTTCTATAAATATATTTGCCAATGCCCTTTCCACTCATCCAACTTCACAAAACAATAGTGGCCAACAGCTGTTGAATGTCAACTGCAAGCCCAAACACTAACCTGGTATTCAACACACGTCTCATTAAATGTACCTAACCTTCATTATCATCAAATGGGAGAGCTATTATCTCATGTGTCTGCTGGGATAGGAGAAAACTGAGACCCAGAAAGGAAAAAGAATTTTCCATAGTCTCATTCAGGGTTCCATTGCAGCCTGTTCTGGCTCCAGGGCAAGCATTATTTCACATGTTTGACACTGCCGCTCAAAAATAAATAGTATTAATGAGCATTTACTAAATCCCCACGTTGTGTAAAATATGTGGCTCTGTGACTTCAGCTCTACATACCAATCTACTAGAAGGGAATAAGTGCATGCTCTCACAGAGGGGGAAAGAAAAAGTAATATCCCATCTATTTTCCCACAAGGAAAGTGTCCTAATTGTATCCACTGAAAAAGTGCCTATTAAATCTGCTCTAGTTTGAGAGTCAAATACTCAGGCAGATACGTCCAAATGTTTAATAACTATACAGACTGATTACTTTTATTACACTGTGATAAAAATTTCCCTAAAGTGAGGTAGTGTTTCCAATAAAAAATGACAAACTCCAAGCATGGAAACATATGGTACTATACTTAATTACAGCTGTAAAATCTCATGCTACATAAACTTATAATGACCATTGTATGAATTATTCGAACAGTACATTTATTTGAGAATGAATCAAGGTCATTGGATGTTTAGTAGTAATTTTTTAAAAATCCGTAATGAACATGGGATGGGACTAAGACCAAAAAATATTTGTCAGTCATTTGCATGAAAGATTAAAATGTGAGGAATAAAATAATATAATTTTCACTTGTTGCATAAGACCTTTCACCTTACAAAGCACTTTCCTAAGCTCGGAGCAGTGTAATGAAAAGTAAACGGCTTTGGGAGTCAGGCAGGTTTGAATTTTGAGTCTATTAGTTATTAGCTCTGTGACTTTGGGTACATTACTTACACTTGTAAAGTTTAATTTTCCTACACTGGAAAAAAAAAGAGAGAAAATTATATCACCTACCTGCAGCGTCATTGTGATGATTCTAGAGAAAATGTACAATGAAGCACCAAGCACAGATAGTTTTAACTTAAAAGTTTCCCAACTTTTTTTTAAGTTAAACTTTCTCCATGTTTTATTGAGCATAAATAAGTGTAAGTGAATCCATACTACCCTATATATTCAATTCTGTTTGGATGCTTCTAACTTCTGCATAGAACCTCTGCTAGTTTTCCCCACGTCCCAAGTTCTATTTGTGAACAACCTGGGGACACTGTACCCATGCTTAGAGAAGCTCGGCGGCGCTGATGCCACCTCACGTATGTTGGGTATCTAACCAGCCTCTTCCACACTGGATAAGTCACTTGCCACAGGACACCGTGGTGATTTTGCTTGCTGAGCTGCTTCCTCTCTAACCAGGGAGCTGTGATGTCCAGCGTATGGGCTCTGGGGATGCTTATATGCTACACTCTTAGAATGACAGTATGGCAATGCATTCCCTCCAGACCTCAGTTCATTGGTGTCTAGCTAAGTTATAGGAGAGATGAGGGAAATCTACTCCCTGGGTCCAGTCTGGTGACCAAAAGTACTAGCTGTTCTCTTCAGTTTTTTTCCTTTCCCATCTCTGGCTGAAATCTCATGACACCTCTTTCAATCTTATTCCCCAGGATCTCTCCTTTATGCAAATCACTAATATCCCCAGCCATGTTGACCCAGGGACATTAGCAATACAATCTTCCATTTAGGAAGAAAAAAAACAAGATTCCATCATGACTTATTTGAGGTCACACATTAAAAAACAATTGTTCTACTGAGAGTTTATATTCTTATAACCACACCTTAGCTAGAAAAACCTTCAAATCTAGAATTTTGTCTTTTCCTAAGAAAGAATGAGTTGTTTTCATCATTAACATTATAACCCCTTATCACTGAGAACTTACTGAGAAACTGTGTAAATATGACTCTCCTAGGTACTGTACGTGCATTTTCTCATAAATCCCACAGCAAACCCACAGGATAGGCATGATGTTCATACCTGTTTTATAAATACGGAAGTGAAGGTTTCCGGTGGTAAGGTGAGATACAGCAGTAAGAAGTCATGGGACATTTTTGCATGCAGGCAGTCTTTCTCCATGCCAGGACTCTACTCTGCCAAGCTCAGCCACTGTGCTAAACCACATTCCTAATGTGACACTGCAGTCTAGATTGCTCTCATTAGTTGTAGTCGATTGTAATAAAGCAGCCAACCCAGCAACTTTACAAAGAAGCTTCAAGTGTGTTTTAATTTTGCCTCTTCTTTCCATTCAACCCCATATGCCTTCATAAAAGAATCTCACAATCAAAGCATATTTAGAAGTAATTTCAGTGCACACATGTGCTTTCTTCTCACTGAAAATAATATTTTGCTTATTGAAAAATACTCCTCTAATTATTATAAACCATAAAATACAACATAAGAAACAGACAGTGGAGCAGATGGTGAAACACAAGTTTTTACAAAATACAAAATACCTTTCATACATTTTTTTTAAAAAAATCAGGATGAATAACTTCACAAATAACTTAAATTTCCTCCACGTTTTCTAAGTAGAGTAAAATATTTACCTTAATGAATTTGTACCTAAGGGATTATATACAAATGAAAAATTACCAAATATTTATAAAATAATTAACACGAGTTTTCCCAGATTAGCGTGACTTGCAAACACATGCTGAAACAATCTTGATTTTATCCCCAGAAGGAAAAATAATCACAGGAGCATATTTTAACTGCTCAAAATGAAAGACAGTAAAGTTTCGTGTTTATTTTAAAAAGTGACTCTATATTTGTTTCATGAATTTTGAACTTTGCAATAGAGGAAAGACATTTAGACATTGCAGAGATTCTGTACTTTTTTTAAAGTTTCTTCCCCACAGGTGCATTTGCAGAAACCCTGCACTGCGTGGGGTCAGGAACGAACAAGCTTGGAGGGTGTGGGATGATCCCCTCACAATCAAAGGAATAAACAAATTAAATAAAATATCAGTAATGCAAAGAACCTTTAATACTAATGACAGCAAATAAGGTATAGCAATTTAATTTAAGCTGTCCACCACACGATTTTCTTTGAGAATCAAGTCACACCTGTTAGCAAGTTTCCTTAGTTGGACGGAATTTTGAACACTAGATTGTTTTTCAGCATTTTGAAATACATCATTGGTATCATTTGGCTAAAAAATTTCTCCTCCTTGAAGTATTTCCGTTTTATTTTATTTGCATTTCACTTTATTTTCCTGGTTCTTCTCTTCATCTGGTATTTATATATAAAGTTATATATATATGTACATATACATATATACACATATAGATAGATAGATAGACGTGTAATTTTTTTCTCTTCTTCAGTGAGTGACTTTTGCTCTAATAGCCAATAGGAATACCTTAAATATAGGTGCTTCTCAAAGCTTAAAGCACAATCCCCTTATCCTTTCACTTTTCGATCAACTTCCTGTGATGATTTGATCCACTCCCATTATACGAGCTATGAATTATTTGAGGAGCACACGGAAGTCTCATCTCTTTTCAGAGTACAATTTTATCCTGAACAAATTTTTCATCTTTTTCCTAAAACTCGCTTCTTCTTTTTTGATACTTCTCTCAGTTAATGATATCAAATACTTCCAATAAAGCAGCAATGAAACTGTGACAATAATTTTCCATTTCCCCACATCCCTGAGCCTCATGGCACATCAGTACCAGAAACTCATAAATGCTATCCCTGAAAGGCTCTTTTGAATGTTTTGCTTGCCTTTCCACTGCTATAGACCCTCATGTCTGCTTATTTAGATTATTAAAAATGTTATCCACTGCCCTCAATTTGTCTCAGAACCTTTCTTCACATGGGCACTGATAATTTGCTGAACTACAGATATAATAATGTTATTATCTGGGTAAAAATCTTTGATTACCTCTTATGAACTCTCTCAGCATCATATTCAGTGCCTTGCAAATTTTAATACCAACTATAGCCTGAGTCTTGATTTCTAAAATGTCCCACCCTAACATACTTGCTCCCCTCTCACCAGTGACATGGACATTTAGTTCTCCACGACTTTCTCCCAATCTTGCCTTTCCTAATAATGATCCCATTCCTGAAATGACATTACTGTCCTGCCGCTGAAACTGTATGCATCCCTTAAGTTCCAGGACAAATGCCTTCTCCCCTGTAAAGTGTTGTTTTCCTCTGGTTAGAGTTATTTTTCTTTTTATTCATGCTCTTAAAAAACTTCTTTTTAATCGCTCTTCATGTGGTCTAGATCTAATCTGTACCTTAGACTAAACCCCTCTTTCTATTAAAAATTCAATGAATCATCAATATATTTATCTTAGCTTTACTCTAAATATAAATGATATAAACAGAATAGGTTTCCCTCTAACTCAAAAAAAGAAGACTTTTTTTTTTTTTTTTAACATAATGGATACTATTTTGGATACAAGACTTTTGCCGTGAATATTTACCTTAGGAAATTTCTTAACTTTATTTTCTATAACCAGTGATCAAGTTTACATAGATTTAGAAAAATGAAAATATTTCCTATAAATATACTATTTTGTAATAATAAGGAAGAAGAAAAATTATATATGATACATATTTTTCTCTTTTTTCCCATTTTTTATGAGTAAAAATCATATAGCATATACATCTAGGTATAACCAAAAATACGAGCCTGAAAGAAATCATTTTCTGTTCTCATAGTTTAAGAAAGTACAAATCTCCTATTTTCAGCTACAGGAAAACATACCAATAAAGAAAACCAAAAGCATGTACTCTATAAATGTACTATAACAAATGCTCATTGTTAACTCAAATGCATTGAATAATAGAGCAGCTTTATGCAATTACAACACCATGCAGTGTTTGACTTCATGGACTTCTCAGGAGGCCCCCTTATTTGCATCACAGTTCCTCTGCTGGGGACACACATGACTTTAAGCTTCTTATTTTGAGAAAAACCTCACAAGTCTCCTGTATATAAGGACTAAAGGGAATTATATACACCAAGCCAGACACAGGTCCAGGCATCAATGACAGACATTCTTCTTCTTAACTCTGCTGGCTGACACTACATGCTAGTACAGAGGTGACTAGGTAGCAAAGGTAACAGAGAAAAGAGATGGAAGAATCCTAATAATCATCAGATATGTAACAGAAAAATAACATTAGCAATAATTACTACTAATTTTTATCATGTACTATTCTATACTGAGCACCATAAAAGCTTTCCATATGTTAAGTTCTTTAATTCTTACCACAAATCTATGATGTAGTTACTCTGATGACACCCAATTTTATGGAAACAGCGAAAGACAGGAAGAGTAATATATACAGGTAGATACATGGCAAATAACTAATTTGAACTCAGGCCCACACAGTTCCAGAGATCACAATATCAATCACTGAAGTCTGTGAGATTATCCCAATGTTAGAGCCATTTCACACTTTCTAAGAAAGGTCAAGTATCTTTATACTATATACTTGTTATAAGGCCTATATATCCTTATTTTTTAAGGCTTTATTTTTTTAGAGCAGTCTTAGGTTTACAATAAAATGCAGAGGAAGTTATGGAGCTCTCCCATATGCCACCTGCTCCTGCAGATGCATGGCCTCCTCGCTTATGAACATCACTCACCAGAATGGGACATTTTTTCCCAAGAATAAACCTACATTGACATATCATAGTCACTCAAAGTCCGTAGTTGACCTAAGGATCCAGTCTTGGTGTTGTACATTCAATGAGTGTGGAGAACTGTGTGATGACATATATCCATCATTATAATGTCACACAGAATATTTTCTTTGCTCTAAAAATCCTCTATGCTCTGCCTATTCAATTCTCCCCGGCCTCCTCGCTGTATCCCTGGCAAACACTGATCACTTTATTGTCTCTGTAGTTTTGCCTTTTCCAGAATGTCATACAGGTGGATCATACAATATGTAGCCTTCTGGATTGGCTTCTTTCACTCAGTAATATGCATTGAAGTTTCCTCACACCCTTCCATGGCTTGATAGCTCATTTTTTTTTAGCACTGAAAAATATTTCTAAGTCTGGAGGTACCAGTTTATTTATGCATTCACTTACTGAAGGACATTTTGGTATTGCTTCCAAGTTTAGGCAATTATGAATAAAACAGCTATAAACATCTGTGTGCACGTTGTTATATGGATATAAGTTTTCAGCTCCTTTGGGTAAATACCAAGGAGCACTATTGCTAGACTATATGGCAAGGATATGTTTAGTTTTGATTTTAGATCTTTCCTCTTTTCTAACATATGCATTCAATGCTATAAATTTTCCTCTAAGCACTGTTTTTGCTCACTCCACAAATTTTGATAAATTATGTTTTTATTTTCATTTTGTTCAAAATACTTTTAAGTTTCTCTTGAGATTTCTTCTTTGACTCATGTGTTATTTAGAAGTGTGTTGCTTAATCTACATATATTTTTAGGTTTTCCTGTTATCTTTCTGATATTGATTTCTAGATTAATTCCACTGTGGTCCGAGAGCAGACATTGTATGACTTCTATTCTTTTAAATTTGTTAAGCGTTTTTTTTATGGCCCAGCATGTGGTTTATCTTGGTCAATGTTCCATGTGAGCTTGAGAAAAGTGTGGATTCTTCTACTGATGGATGAAGTAGTCTATAGATGTCAATTATAACCAGTTGGGTGATGGTGTTGTTGAGTTCAACTATGTCCTTACTGATTTCTGTCAGCTGGATCTGTCCACTTCTGAGAGAGACGTGTTGAACTCTCCAACTATGATAGTTAAAATAGCTTTCTCCTTGCAGTTCTAGCAGTTTTTGTCTCCTGTATTTTGATATCCTGTTGTTAAGTGCATATACGTTAAAAATTGTTATGTATTCTTGGAGAATTGACCGCTTTATCATTATGTAACACTCTTCTTCATCTGTGAAAACTTTCCTTAACGTTAAGTTTGCTCTGTCTGAAATTAATATAGGCATTCCTGCTTTTCTTTTTAGTGAGGAAGATTATCCCTGAGCTAACATCTCCACCAATTTCCCTCTATTTTTTATGTTGGACGCTGCCACAACATGGCCTGATGAGTGGTGTGTAGGTCTGCACCTGGGATCTGAACCCCCAAACTCCAGGCTCCTGAAGCAGACCACATGAACCTAACCACTATGCCACCAGGCTGGCCCCATACTCCTGCTTTCTTTTGATTAATGTTAGCATGGTATGCTTTTCTCCATCCATTTACTTTTAAAGTATATGTGTCTTTGCATTTAAGTTGGATTTCTTGTAAACAACATACAGTTGGGTCATGTTTTTTGATCCTACCCTAGCACTGGTTCCTGAGGTGGTTTCTGCTCCTGTGTGTCTGCTCCAGCAAGCCACGACTCCTGGTAGTCTCCTGTCTCTCCAGTCTTGGGGGAAGCAGTTTGCTCTGTGTCCTCCCCTCCCTTGTGGATCCAAGAAAAGTTGATTTTTCAGTCTATTCAGCTTTTTGCCCATTGTTAGGATGGAATGGTAACTTCCAAGCTCCTTAGATACAGAAATGGAAACCACTATATCCTTATTTTTAATCAAGAATAGCAATTCCACAAATTTTGCTTTTTTGGTCAGAAGTGTGTCCTGATTTTAATGAAAAGAATATGGTCCTGCAAAGTCTGAATATTACTGAGAAATACAGTTCAGCATAAGTTATGGTTTTATTATTGTTAGATTATACTTTACACCAAATATTTAACCTCATGTTGTACATAACTGAAGCATTATTATATTTGCTGGTTTTACTCAAATAGGATTTTATTTTGAGAAAAATGGCAAAATTTTATTTACTTATTCAGTAGATATTTGTTGATTGTCTACCAGAAAGCTCTTCTATTGAGATTCATTAACTTGTCCAATTTTTTTTAATTGAATTTTCACTATGAATGAGGTACTCTAGCACATACTAGAGACACTATCTACTTGGTCATTGTCAGGATATAATAAGAAAGATATTGGTCCTGCTTAACAAATATTGTATTTTAGTGTGGCCTATTATTATAGATACTAAACAAATAAGTACCAAGAGGGACCTGGGCTACTATGGGAAATTGAACAACTCAGTGCCCTGGGAAGTTTTTGCAGGAGGAGAGAAATGTGTTCTAGGAAGAAGGAACAGCATAATATGAAGGACCAGACCAAAGAGGTGAACAAGAGCCTGGTGTGTTAGAGGAACTGAATAACATTCCATGTGGACAGAGCAGAGCAAAGGGTGGTAAGGCTGGGGACAACAGCTAGAGAAAAGGGCGAAGCAGGCAAATGCCAGGGCTTGGAGGAACTCAGGAGACAAGATAGGTATTTTAGACTTACATTAACCTCAGAAGGAAGATAGAAGGCTTGTAAGCAGCCTAGCTATGTGTCGAGGTGTGTGTCACAGTCACACAGCCTGCAGCGTGGTGAAAAGATTAGGGAAGGGCAGTTTGGGCAAAAGGGATGAGTAGGAAGGCTATTAAGAGTGAGTTAGGTGAGAGGTGATGGTGGCTTTCAAGTAGGAGTGTGACAATGGAGATTGAGAGATGTGGCAGAATTTAAGAGACTAAGTGTCTCTTAAATATTTTTGACAAGTTTATACGTACACACACACGCACATATGTATACTGTATATTAGCGGTGGAAGTTAGGGGAAGAGGAAAGAGTAGCCAGAGATGATTCAAGATTTTCGCCTGATTAACTAGATGAATTGAAATAATGATTAATATTTATTGACCACATACTGTTTGCCATGCAGTATTCTAAGTAATTGACACGTATTAACTAATTTTAAAAAATCAACAATCATTTGAGAGAGGTGTTATTATCATCCTCATTGTACAGATAAGAAATACGTGGCAGAGAGATTGTTCAAGATTGCACAATTTGTATAAATAGCAGCGCCTGAATACCTGGTGGCCATTTAATCATTTTTCTCATCTGTCTAGATTGTTGCAATAGTTACTAAGACAGAGACATTGGAGAAGGATTTAATTTGGATTTCAGAAATCAAGATAATTTCCAATTTGGACTTGTTGATTTTAAAGAGCCTATGATACACCAAATGGAAATTCCCAGTTTATACCTCAGTTACGTAAATCTACAATTCAGGAGAGAAGTGTGGCTGAAAGATTTAGATTGGAGAGTCTTCAGTAAACAGATGGACACTGAAGTCATGGAAGTAAACGAAATTGTCAAAGTGAGAGGAGGAGATGGAAGTCGTGTACCATTCTCCTATTTATGGGTTTTAAAGAGGATATAAAGATGTAAAACATAATCCCTTCGTAGACTTCCATCTCATGGGAGAAACAGATGACTAAACAGACAATTACAATATGGAGTCATAAGTGCTAAATCAGAAGGCAGAAGCACTAAGGATAATTTATCTCCCGTAAGAGAAGGCCATGGTCCGTGAAACTATATCCTGGAGGCTGTAATATCTGAGCTGAGTTTGGAATGATGTCTTGGAGTGAATCAGGTGAAGAAGAAAGGTAAACATCAGTTTACCTGGGCAGTAGATGTTTAGGTGTGTAAGCAGCCCAAGAAAAGTCGGTGACAATAACCCAGTCGTGGATGCCACTTGGGGAAGTGTAATTTCTGTGGAGTGGCTGAACTGTGGTTGTCTGGAAGGAACGTGTTAGGAGATAGGCTGGGAGAGGTGGCCAAGCAACAGAAAGCCTTGCCAGTTATAACTGTTGTCTACACTTCATCCAACAAATGCCTTGACAACACAGAGGAATTTCCTATGTAAATGTGAAAATCAGAACAGTTCAGATAACCCCTATATATGTCATTCATGTATTCAGATGAAGTGGGGAGTAAGTCACAATTTCATGCTCCAATAACCAACCAAAAGAAAGAGCCTATTTTCTTCCACATTTTAAAGAACATTTTACTTGCTAGTCCTGAATTTTACCACTAAAAATATTTGCCATGGCAGAAAAAGTTAAGAAAAGCTGTGTACAGGAAACAAGATGTCAATTTCTTTTTCATGAAATGAATATTACCACACTGCTTGCTCTCCCAACTTTTAAATTCTGTTGTCATAACATGCTCTACCTGGAGCCACCCCTGCCTGATAATTGGAAATCCCTGCAAGCAGAAAGCAATTTGTTCACACGTATAAATGTGTAAGGGTGTCCAACCATAGCATTGCTGGCTACCTAACACCTTTCAAGTGAAATTCCAGAGATTGTCACAATAACTATCCACATATGTCGTTTCTTTAAAAAAATAGATTTCTCAAAATTGTATTCTAACATATTCTTAAAGCTTTGTTGAAATAAGCTTACCAAAATGGTAAAGCTTACATCCCAAATTCCTGAAAAGAAAAGTAGATTGTTTCTTTATTATGACTTTTCATCACATTATCTAATATTCTAAGTCAGGATCAAGTAACATGTCCCCAATCAAATGGGCAATGGCATTTGAGCAAGTATACTGTAACAGAAAAAAATATTCTGGATCTAGCATAAGAAAAAATGAAATACCTGTTTATTACATGATTTTGCAAAATTATAAATGTCATTAGCAAGCATAATTTATGAGATTCTTTCTATTTATGCTAATGTACTACTCAAAGTGTTTTCTAACTTCTCATTTGGAATGTAACAGAGGATTTCAATGTGATTGACACAGACTTTCTTCTCCCTGTCACATCTCCTTGTTTTTCTCATGCATGTGTGTGTTGTGCAATGTTCCCACAGAGTCGTTAATGAGCCATCAATTATTCCCGCAAATTGGAAGCAGAAACTCAAAATCTCCCTCCCCAAGGTGTTAGTACACTACTTTAAAATTGAATATGAAAACATTTGAATTTCAACACAAGTACATTAACCCTTGTGCCCAGACACATGTGATTTTAACAATATTATTTTGTGCTTTAATGAAGTTATGTAATCTTTGAGTCCGCGATTCCTTCACTGTGGGTAATTAGGTTGCATGTGACGGGGGAGTGGGGGCTGCACATTACACAGACATCGCTTGAGGCAGAAGATTGAAGCATTCTGCATTCCCTACTTAGAATCCGAAATAGTATTTTGGGAAATGATTTAAATTTCAATAAAAAATGAGCTATATGACAGGCACATGGTGATGAAGAGTTTTACGCTAGTGTGTCTCCAAGTCAGCAGTGAGTAACTCCAGAGCATAAACACCACTGATGAGGAGGCTCTCTTTCTTTCTGGAACTCTTCCATTTGGAAACTCACCTATTTCTTTTGTTCTGCCTGGGATCCTACAATATCTTTTGTGAAGATGTTGCTAGTAACACTTGGCACAGCTTCCTGCTGCTGTTCCCTCTCTTCAAATCTTGCCTCCCTCCCTGCCTCCTTTCCAGAATTTGATCACAGTCAGAGGGAAAGGAGAAAAGTTCTAGAACAGCTGATACGTTTTCAGTCCTTGCTCTGTGTCTAACTCTGTTTCAGCCCTTTTGGTTAATCATTACAACAGACCCTTGCTGTGCACCGATATTATTGCCCTGGTTTAAAGATGAGGAAACACAAGGTCGTTCACAAAAGTACGAAGTGACAGAATCCGGGTTTCTGCCTGGACAGCCTGGCTCTGGGCCCTGGTTGTCATTTAGGCTCCAGTCCCTGTTCCCTTCCTTGGACAGGAATCTTAGACAGCAGTCCTCGCTGGGGAAGGGGCGGCTTTAACGAGGAAGGGTTTTTTGGTGAAGTTTTGAGTAAAGATGATCAGAACCATGTTCAGCGTTTAAAGGTCCTGGACAGAAAAGAGGGAAAAAAAGGAGAATTTTGAGAGAGATTGTGATATTTTGTGACTTCTCGTCATATTCTAGACATGCAAATAAAAGGAACTGCAGTTATTTGGATGTGACTTTGGTTCTATGATTTTTGTTCTCATCGTGAAAATGCTCCCAGAATGAATCATGAGAGTTAGGGCTGAATGAGCATGACATTCTCATGGATCATACTGTGTCTTCACCACTGAAGGCCCCCAGATTCCTCCTGAGCACATTCTCCCTCTCAGAAAGGGAGCTGTTTTAAGCCTGTAAAATCTTGCCTCCTTATAAGAAAAAAAAAAGTAATTTTTTCCAGAGGACTTTTTGTTGGTTTTTTTTTTCCTGTGTTCTCAATAAAACATTTTAATCACTATGAGTTCCAAGTAAAACTGCTACTTCCTGCCATATATCCAGGCCTTGAGGGAGTTGCAGTAACTACCCAGCTTGCTGCTAGAGAAAGCCTCAGCCTGCAGGCCCCACACACAGCACAGAGGCTCCCACGGGTGAGGAGAGCAACCCTGGCAAAGCCATAAGAGGAGCAAGTGAAAAATTGGGTTCACAGGGCTGGAAGAGAATTCCACTTCTGTCAAAGAAGCTGATGATGAATGCCATTGTTTCTCCCAATACTTTAATGTCAGTAACCATCAGCATTCCAAGCATCTCTACTTGGACCACTTTTGTCACCCACACACTAGGCCGTGTGCCTGTAAATGCTTAATAACCATTTCCAACATATCTCTATAAATATATGTGTATACATATATGTAATATATACACTTTTATTACTAACTTTGCTCATCTCAAGGAGGTGTAGCGCATAATTTATAAATAATAAAAACTACAGCATAATCTTTGTTATAAATTCTATATCATCATTGATTCTTACAGAATGTGTTTGTCAATTTTTGCTACACTCTGGTATCTCTAGCCAACTATATTTGCAATTGCTGAAATAGTGAAGTCCCGAAACATATGTTGGATGTTAGCTGGTATTTTTATTTACATTAATAAGTAGGACAAAAACGAAACAACAGAAACAGACATGTCAGAACTGTACTCATATGTAATGACATGTATGCTATCTTTGCTAAATTGGATAATGGCTTTCAAAAAGTGGAAAAAATATTTTCAGAATTTTTACAATATTCATAATTTAATGACCACAGATGCAACAAACTTTTAAGTTTAATCTACATTATTAACAGTTTTTCTGTCATTTTTATAAACCTAGACTATCTGCAAAATAATAAGGAAAGTTTTGATTTGTAGCACTTGACAATCTCTGTGGAGTAAATATTACCACCAAGGTCAATTTTTAAGCTATTAGTGTAATGTTACTGAATGCAGAGTTGGGAAGAGATTTCAGAAAGAAAAACAACCGTTATATAATTTTTAAACCTTATAGATACAATAGAGGTAAATAATCTCAAGGGCAGGGATAATAGTAAAAACTGGGCATCCGCATGTAAAAAGCAATGAAAGTCTACCCTTGCCTTTCACTATATATTCTATATTAAATGGATCATAGAGCTAAATTTGAAAGCTAAGCTACAAAAGCTCTGGAAGAAAACATAGAAGAAATCTTGTGGCCAAGAATATGAGGAGATTTCTTAGATAGAACACAAACCATTGGACAAGAAAAAGTGATAATTCAGTAATTGCTAAATTGAACCTCATCAAAATTTAGAGCACTTATTTTTCAAAAGACACTGTTAAGAAAATAAAAAGAGATGTCATAGACTGGGAGAAAAAACTCACAAAAAATAGATCCAGTAAAGAACTTTTGCAACTTGATGAAAAGAAGATGAACCTACTTTTTTAAATTAACACATTTAAAAAAATTGTAATTAACAAATTGTAATTAACAAATTAATTTTTAAATTAATATATACTTCACAAAATAATATGTAGGAATGTCTACATGAGTGGACAATAAGCACATGAAAAAAATTCAATAACATTAATCGTTAGGAAAATACAAATTACAAACCCACTGAAAGACCATCTCATACTCACTAAAGTGGTGAAAAATAAGAAAGACTGAACTTGTCAATTGTTGTTAAAGATGAAGAGGAACTAAAACACTTATACATTGCTGGAAGGAAGGGAAAATGGTACAAGCACTTTCAAAAACAGTTTGGCAGTTTCATATAAAAAAATCCATGCTCACCATATTACCTAGAAATCCTCCTTCTAGGTTTATTGAAGAAAAATGAAACATGTTCAAAGAAAGAATTGTAGTATGCTATTTATAGAAGTTTTGCTTATAACAGACAAAAATACTGAGAAGAAACCACATGCCTATCAATAGGCGAATGGGTAAACAAATTGTGGGCACTCCAAAGAATGGAATACTACTTAGCCATGAAAAGGAATGAACTACTGATACACACAACAGTATGAATGACTCATGAAAGTGCTAAGTGAATGAAGCAGAAAAGACTACACACTATCCGATTCTGTCAGAATCAGAATTGGGATGAGGTAAATGATCTATACCTTGTGTGTGCTGGTATTTACATGACTGCATACATTTCTCAAAACTCATCAAATTGTACACATACTTAGTGAATTTCATTTATGTAAATTATACGTCAATAAAACTGAGTAAAGTATATTTCTAAAATGAATTCTGAGGGAATATACAGAAATAATAGTAGTTATGTTATCCTTTGTGATTACAGCTTTTTAAAATATTTTATGTCTTATGAATTTTTCTGTCATGCCTCTATGCTACCTAAATAAAAATGATTAAAAATGATCAAATACTATTATTTAAATCAAAGTGACTTAGAGTACCTTAGAATGCTTTATTTAGAAGTTCCACATGCTTAACTTGCTATATTCTTAGAAAACAACCAGGAAAATTTGAATTGTTTGAGCTGCTACAAGTATGTACTTGATAAATTCCTGCTGACGTTATTACACACGCACAGGCAATACTGCTCTCTGGGCACCTCACCTTCGGACCACACGCAAGTCTGAGAGAATCACGTACATTTCAGCATTTACTGAGTACCTTTTATTTTGGAAGATTTATTGGAAAATATGCCAAACTTATATTACTTGGTGAGTCACCAGAATGTGACTAGTATCATTCCTATCCAGTCTTTCAAAACATTAAACATTTAGACATTAAAAATTAAAATCTCATTGTATTCTTGAAGAAGAAAGTAAAATGAAGAAATACAGCAAGAAAATAAAATAAGAAGCCAGTTAATAGTTTTGGTTAACATTTTGAAATTTTACATATATCTTATACATATATATATGTACACACAGACACACATACACGTCTTCATGCACACTCATATACAAAAATATATTTTGTATGTAACATTGCCTAGTGCCTTAAAATTATTCATGCTTTAGGAAATACTTGAATATCGTATGAAAATACTGTTTGATAACTGCATTATATTCCATTATATGGAGGCAACTTAATGCCAATATTGTGGCACTATAGCACATAGTTTTCTGTTATGTTATTTTACCATAAACCTGTTTTTGCACAAATATTTGCCTAAATTTTTGATGTAGCATTTATAAAATTATGACTCCTGCCCCACCTTCCAAGTCCATTTTTGCTCTGATGGTCCTTCAAGGAAGCATGAGCCAAAAAGGAAATTTAATCTTTACTAATTTCTCTCTCAAATTGAAGGGGGTTAGGTCAAGAGTTACTCTTGTCCATGATAATGCTTATCATGCTCATATTTATTTTCATTTTCTAGTACCTCCAAATTACCAGCAGTCTCTTTTTTTCCTTTTCATCAAATCCTGTTCAATTGTGTAATTCTTCTAGATGAAAATTATCCAAAATAGTGGTTCTCAATCTATGCTGCCCTTTAGAATCCCTGGGGAAATTTTCAAATATTCAGATTCCTAGATCCCAACCACAAAGACTCTAACTTAATTGGTTTTGGGTGAGTCCCAGGCACTGGTAGTTTTAGAGCCCTCCAGAGGGTTCGGATACTAATATGCAATCTGGATTGAAAACCACTGCTGCAGATGGTTCCCTAGATTGAGACTGGAGCCTGTTTATCTCCTCCAGCTGGGTCCACAATTCTTGGGCTATATTTAATCATATCTCTAACTTTTATAGTTTCCCCAAACTACTGCAGCATCTTAATTTTGAGTTTCACAGCGAGTGTTTGTTGTTGACTAACAGATTTTCCTCCTTTCTCTCCTGCAGTCACAGAATTGATAACTACAGAATTTTCACTGGGTCCTGGGAAGAGCAATTTTCTATTTTCAATTTATATAATCACTACCTAAACTCGGTTTTACAAACGTCTGAACTCCTATGGCAGATGTGTTTGAACTAGGCTACTCTCCAAGAACCTCTATGGCTACTGCCAGTTTCAGGGGATGACTTTTCAGATCTACTGCTTCCATGTGAACTCTCTTTCAAGGTTTTTGTCGTCTCTTCCTACCTTCCCTTTTACAATAGCCCTCTTCCTCTTTGCAAACAAAAAGAATAGCCCTTTTTCTCTCAAATCTTCCAATATCGCACAGCCCTGGAGGATGCGCTCTACGCTATTGGGCTGGGTGAAGACTTCTTAAGTGAGTAATCAGAGTACCACAAACCACACGGGGCCTCCTGTCTTTCTCCTTATTAAATATATGTGATTCGTATGAAACATGCTACCAGAAAGGACGTTTTAGCCCATACTGGGAAGGACCGAAATCAAATATATTGTCGAACATGGGCATTGGGAGTAATAGAAATTTTCTTTTAACCACCTCACTTCTTTTTTCCCTTGACTATTGTGAAAGAAAGCACAACTCGGGAGGGAGAGGCTGCTGGGAGAGACATTTTGTAAAAGAGAATTAAAAGATATGCTAAATACAGCTTTTTCAGATATTAAAACTTAGGACTTGCCATTAGCTGGAAAGCAAAGCATCTTTAATCAGTTGAAGAAAATACAGTTTAGTGTTTTGATGTCGTTTTTCTTTTTCTTTTTCATTTTCATGCTTCCCCAAAATTTTCAAAGTGAATAATTGAGTAACAAGTCACTACAAGGCAGGTGTTTTTCCCTTCTTTGATTTTGCTTTTGCCCTTGAAAATAATTTTAATAGATCACTAGATAGCTTTTGGAAAATAACTTCAATGGAATTGAAAAACTTGAATGACATTGCTGTGACTCAACTCTTTCATTTCCTTCTTCATGTTTCCTCAGCATTTACATCTATAAAAACAGAAATGCAGAAATAGAATTGATGCTTAATTCTGTCTCATTCTAGAAATACATTCACGAATCTGCAGATGAGCGAATTATTGTTTTTGAAAAACCCTAACCCTATTCCCCTCATTCAGGAATAGACTTCCAATGACATTTTAATTTTGTTTCAAAATTTTAATTTTCTTTCATAATTATTCATCAAATTATGTAATATATGTTATTCATGCTGATTTTTATTATTTATATGCTAATAATATTTGTAAAGAAGGAGAGAGGGCATATTATTTTTTAATATTCTTTAAGGAGATATGCAAGCAAAATAAAAACACATGTAAAGACCAGTCCTGCGGCCACATTTTCATCATGATTTTGACTGGAAATCAGAAGACAAATGCAGAGCACTTTTTTTCCTGGCTGATTATGGGTATTTATGAACTCAGCATCAAATCTCAGTCACATGCACACCATGAGCCCACCACAAAACCTCGAGGCAGGACGTGCTTAAAGGCTGGACTAGCCAGAAACTTTTCACTGGCTCCTCTGATGGCTACCTTTGAAACACCTCTGAATAATGTTCTAATTATGGTTCCAATGCCCCCATCCCATTCACGACATGCTACTATAGTTGCTGTCATCTGAGAGTTGGAGGCACTCGGCAGTGTACCAGTGGTTCCAAATCCTGACTGTCGCCAGCTCCACAGCAGCATCAAGGCTCCGGAGCGTCCTGGCTGCTCCTGGAGCCAGACCAGAGCATGGAACGAGTCTGCACCCACCACCTTTCTCTCTTCAAGGGAAATACGGACGGTTTTTTGAGGAACTGCCTTTCCCCTGAGGCTTTCACTAGGAGGCGTTGTAGGCTTTTTCTGTCTGACAAACTCACTCACAGCTGCTTCTGTCTGGCTTTGCTGAAGGAAGATCCGGTCCTCACCAGTCTCCCAGCGCGGCCACTCCCCTCTCAGGGTGGCCCTGTGATGTTTCTCCTGGATAATCTGACATTGCGATGTGTCAAGCTTAATCCTTTCACACTGAAGTAATTAGTGTGGCTGTCCTGTTGAAATTCACTCTTAGTTATAGGCTGATGATCGTGATCTGTTTCTTGAGATAGCTATCCAGAAAAAGGACTACAGGACTAAAAGGGAGGGACACTTTTAAGACTGTTGAGTTGATGGACTGGTACAATTTAATCTGGACAGCTAAAGCCATAAAGAAAGCCACAGGCAGGCCCAGCCTTGTGGCCTCTGTGGCGCTCGCACTTGGCCAGATGCCAACATCATCCTCATCAGATTGTACTTTGTGCTTCTAAAAAATACTGCCTTCACTTCCCCGTCCCCGGGGAAAGAAGCAGCTTTGTTATTTGGCAAACAGTTCTGGTACTGATCTATTTACAGAATTGCTGAATTAACCTCCTGTGCTCCCTCATGCTTCAGGTGTCTAAATCTCAGAAATCAGCTAGTGCTGGGGAAAAGAGGGGAAAAACAGTATCTCAGTTCTGAACAAACAGGAGTGCAGCCAATTTCCTCAAGTGAAACAGCATGATCCTTAACGGAGCTTTGTCAGCCAGTGAGCCCCCTGAGCAGTCATGTCCTGGAGGGAGGTCAGCATGCCATCACACAGCCTCCGTGACTCCCATGGCAGAACAGGCTGCTGACTTTGCTCCAGATGAGTTCAGGGTTGTGATACATCAAAGATGCAACATGTTATCTTTGACTATAATAATACTGCTTTGTCTTCAGTTACAATGAAGAATAGTGCTATTAAACAATGCATGTCTGCCTGCTGACAAAATTAACAAATAAAAACAGAAGCACAATTCCTATGCAAAACTCCCATCAAATTGTCTGTGATATCACCGATTAATAAGCATGTCATCAAACAGCTCAAAGTGTCCTTTTTGTTATTATTTGCAAATGTGAGGGGAAGAAAGTGGTAATTCATAACTGTTTTAGTATGTATTTGATTATTACCAAAATTTATCAGACTTTCATAGTCATTGGTATTTTTTTTTTAATATTGGCACCTGAGCTAACATGTATTGCCAATCTTCTTTTTTTTTGTTTTTTCTTCTTCTCCCCAAAGCCCCCCAGTGCACAGTTGTATAGTCTAGTTGTAGGTCCTTCTGCTTGTGCTGCGTGGGACACCACCTCAGCATGGCTTGATGAGTGGTGCCATGTCTGCGCCCAGGATCCAAACTGGCGAAACCCTGGGCCGCTGAATCGAAGCGCACAAACTCAATGGCTCAGCCACGGGGCCAGCCCTGTCATTGGTATTTATTAGTATTACTTGTATTTTCATTCTTGATCTTTTAGAGATTTTTTCTAATTGATTTATTTGACTTTTAAAATTATGCCGTTAGCTAATTGCTTCTTTATTTCACTAATATTTGGAACTAGCTCTTGAATTTATTTAATTCTACTTTTTTGTTTTCTTATCTATTCATTTCTTCTTTTAAATTACTAATTTAGAATTATTTCTTCAATTCTTAGCCTTACTTTGTTGCATTTCTTAAAATTTCTAGAATTCAAAACAATAAAATTATTTTTAAACTATATGACAACGTTATAGATTTGTCTTTATTGCTGTCCCCTTTCTTCCCAATCTTCTTTTTCTATCTGTCATAGCTCCTTCAGGGTGAGAATGCTTTTTAAACATTTATTAACTCTGTATTTGAACTTCTCTTCCACATAGTTTTATCTGATGCTAATTCAAGACTGCTTTAGATAATGATAATATTGCATGATAAAGCATATTAACTCCTTATCTTATCAGGAGTGTTGGTAATAATTTCTTAGTTGAATATGAGTCAAATTCAGTAGATAAATGCCCTGCTTTCCTGCCTAGGAAGAGAAAAAGCAAATGACCATCTCAAGTTTTATATCTATATACAAGTGTACAAGATCAATGAACACGGCTATCCAGATATTTTTTGTTCACTGGGTATTCTCATTCCTTTGGTGATCAGTGGTCTATGTTAGGAAAAGGATGGTAATGTAAAGGATGTTAGCCTACAGTGCTCTACTGAAAGGAGAGTTTCCGTTTTGATCTGAGAAACTAAGAGGAGAGGTGCTGTGGCTTTCACTTTTAGAAAAAAGATAATCTATTTCTTCATTTTAAGTCTCCCACTGAGAAATAGAAGAGCTGCCTTCATCATACTCACTGCATTTCTACCTTCCCATTCTTAGGGAGGAATAAAAATTCTTTTCAAACTTTTAGATACATCTGTTTACTTTCTAGTTAGCCTAAATAGGAAGAAAATGCCTACAGTTTTCAGCATTCTATTCATCCCAAGTTGGTAGCTTTTGTCTGTTGCTCCCTCATTTGTTTTTGACTATTTGTTTTGTGTTACTACAACCATTTCCGTGTCATTCAATTGGGTGGGTTTCATCTTGATAATTGTTTAAGTAGTCTTTACTATGTCTTCCCTTAATTAAGGGTTTGATTTCCAAATCAGTTAGTCAGTCATCAACATTCATTCATTTAATAATATTTATTATATGATAGATACTCTACTGGGTCCTGGCTATAAAGAGTAAATAAAAAAGATACAGTCTCTGCCTTTGTGAGCTTTGCAGCAGCCAAACTATGGCCTGAGGTAGAAAATAGGACAAGTGCTCCTTCTTCAGTTGGATAGGAGACAGCACACACCTCTCTAAAGGAGCATTCAAGCTAAAACTTAAAGGAAGAGAAATGATTGACCATTTGAAGGTAGAGAAAACTAGGAGCAAGAAGAGCATTCCAGGAAGAGAGAAGAGCTTCACAAAGGGCTCTGAGGTAAAGAAGGAAATGAAATATTTAAGAAACCGAGAGAAGATAATAATAGCTGGAGCTTGGAATCCTTGCAAGAATATGGTACCCTGTCAGATTGGAAAAATGGACAAGGCTTAGGTCACATAGGGATTTTAGACTGTAGTTAGGCCTTTCATTTTAAGATGAGGAATGAAGTTATCCAATTAAGTTAGTCTTAAGTCTTTGAGAAGATCAATTCTTTAAGAACACTATTTTTGCTTTAAATGGAGATTGGAAAACAGTTTGAAGGGGGTAACGGTGAAAGAGAAGAGTCTAGGTAGAAGGATGGTTGTGTCCACCCATAAAAGCAGGATGGACTCCTACCCGAAATTTGGTTTGGATGTTAACACTGATGACACCGCTCACACACACACCAAGAGGGTATAAAAAGCTTTATTACTCATATAATGAGGATTTCTAGGAGAACAGTATGGATCCCAAGCATGTCTGAAAATGGCTTGAGAGAGCAATGAAAGGAGACTGGCTTGTCATTTTTATGGTGGTTAAGTGGTAGAGCCAGGGTGAGGGTGATATGGTTTGAACTTCTCACAAGTGCTGAAGGAAGAGGAGGAGGCAGAGAAGAAGCTATCTGGTATGTCTTCTTTACTTAATGCAACAAATCTAATATTTATGGATTTATGAAGCATGGTCCAGTGGAAGATGTTAGTATTGCCTATGCAATTATGTCATAAAATGGAGGTATTTCACGACTCAAATGGTTTTCTTAGTGTGAGACCACCTACATTATATAGAGACCTCATATGTGAAACCTTGGTCAAGGTGCATAGCAATAAAATATGGGCAGGAAGGACTTAGAGAGCTGTAATGTCCAACACTTCTTCATTCTTCTTTATTGTCTTGCAGTCAATTGTATCATTTGGATTATTAGCAAAGTGATTCTGTGTGACAGCTCTGATTCTTGTCACTCTGATTTGACCACTCAGTTCGTTATTGTATCTCAGCTGCTATGTAGGGAGGTATAAGAAGTGGTGGAAGCATATTAGGTGAGAATAGTTTAGGGAAGACAGGCCATTTCTGGCAGAGGAACAAAAGATAATTGCGTATTTGGGAATTTGCAGAGAGTTGACATTATTTGTATACAGAATCAATGTTGAAGTGGCCGGAGAAGTTTGGGTTCCTCCATGACAAGAAGCCTCATCTTCATGATATAATTGATAGAGTGACACTGTACAATTTTAAGAAGTGGAATAAGAGTATCTGCTTTTCTTTGAAAGAGAAATAAATTTTCCTGTATAACATTAGTGGGTTGAATTCATGTAATCACTTAGACATGTTAGGCCACAAAGCATTTAATACTGCCAGAGGCAGAACATCTAATACCTTGATAACTAGAATGGTGTAAGATTTCCAGTAAATCAGTTCTGTTTAATAGGCTATACCTACACATGCTTTTTAATACTTTATTAGTTATTATAAGTAACTTTTTTAAATGCGAGATTATTTGTGTAGAAGCAGTGACTTGAATATTAAACTTTGGAATTTTCAACACATTGCCCAACAGCCCCCCCGCCACCTTTACAAATAAGAATCAAGTTAAAAGGCTTCTAGAATATATTATTAAGTAACCAGAATTAGTTTGAGGTGAAAATAGTATTCTTGAATTGTTGCTAATTCCATGTACATTGGTTCACTATGGCTACCTGGAAATGTTTTTAAAATACTGATGATTTGGCTCTAACCTCAGAAATTCCAATTTAAGCAAAGGTAAGGGAATGGCACGAGCTCTCCAGGTGACTGTTGTATGAAGACAGGTTTAGAACAATTGATATATAGGAGTTTATAATTATTACAGATATACAGGATTTAAAAAATTTACATACACAGTTTTTAAAAATAGAATATGGTTTAATATATTATTACAGAAGATCAACCATTTGTGCCATTCCTAATAACTATTAAAAGGATGAAGCCACTCAGCCGGACCAAGTTCACGTGAAAGTAGTATAGTTACAATTTATAAAAAGAGAAGTTCATTATAAATTATAATCACAATGCTTAAAATAAAATGATAGAATAACACAATTACCTAAATCTTTATTTCTTTAATTGCTTTCCTTTGGGAATTTACATATTATATTGTTTGTTCTATGTTTCTTTCTTTCTTTCCTAGAATTGGTCTATTTCTACCTAAAGTGTTTATAAACTGATTCAAAGGGGGCAGATTAAAGGATTATTTTATGCAGTCAAAAAAGAAAGAAAGGTTAATTTAAGCCCTGAAAATATTTATATCTACCATGTAATGTGAGAACTAATCCTATTTGATAAAGTTTTATCCACTCAAATTACTCAGGTAAGAGTAAGAAATGTTAATGGGTCAATTATATTTATAATTTCTCATGGAGAAGGTATAAATCTTTCTTTGTGTGTGTGTTTTAATGGAAGTGTCCAGATTTTAATAGCATTTGATTTTCTCTATTTTAAGGCACCTTGAGTGCAGATATTGGCCTTAAATGGCTTTCTTAAAAATAGTTTAAATTAAGCCCATTGAAATTGGCTAATGAAACATTCTAAAGAATTCTGTTAAGTGTAGTAGGCCTAATAACGTCCCCAATAATGCTCAAGCCCTAATGCCCAGAATCTATGAAGATGCTGCCTTAAATGGCAAAGGGGACTTTGCAGACATACTTGTTTAAGAACTTTGAGACAGAGTTAGCCCAAGTTGGCCACGTGGGTCCCATCTAATCAGCAAGTCCTTAAAAGTGGAGAATCTTTCCCGTGGAAGAAAGAGACTTGATGGTGAAGGAGGCTCAGCGTAACGCTACACCAAGGATTTAGCAGCTGGAGGAAGGGAGTCACAAGCCAAGGAATGTGGGAGACCTTTAGAAGATGGAAAGGTCAAGGAAGGAGAGCCTGACCCTAGAGGCTCCCCAAAGGAACGCAGGCCTGCAACACCACACTTTTAGCCCAGTGACTCCCTTGTCAGACAACTCCACTACACAACTGTAAGACAACAAATGTGTATTGTTTTAAGCCACTAAGTTTGTGGTAATTTGTTGGAGCATCAATAGAAAACTAATATACTGGGAAAAAGAAAGATTAATTATAACTTACTATTAGCTCTTTGCTTCTTACTTTTCAAAGGAAACAGTGTGGTGCATATTTAACCTACATATATCGCTTTAGTAGACGTGGAGGAAGTGTTTATGACCAAACACAATATTTGTGAATTGTGTTTAATGGTTTCTTCTTTAAAGTTCCCCAAAATATGGGAATAGGTGAAATGGAATGTAAAATGGCTTATGCTTTCATAAATTAGGTTTCACTAAAGCTTTTGACAATGAAGTGCAGGTGAATGTTTTCTTAGCCATGTTGTATAAAGGGTATCTCTTGCTCTTCTACAAACCAAATTTCAAGTCCAAGAATTATTAACACAAAGTTAAATTCCCTAAATTACTGTAGAAATCTATTTAACTCTGAAGCATCTATTTGTCCGCATGTTTAAACTCCAGGTAAGCGTTCCTCATTTGGTGAGGACTTGAATCATCTCTATGAACTTTCTTTACTTAAGGCTAAAGCAGTATATTAAATAAAATTTCATGTGCTGTCTCTGCAAGGAGCCCGGAATTCTAAGAAGAAGGTTAAGTCAAACAGTCTTGCCAGAAAGAAGACAGTCCTTTCTTCATTCTTTTCTCGCAGGTTACTGATTCTAACTTTTTAAACCATTTTTATGGCTTTTCTTTGCTTGGTCAAACAATATTTGTTAATTATATTTTGATTACAGTGCACTTTGTTAAACAAAATTGAATGTCCTTTAGCACTTCCATTTATTCAACACATATTCATTGAACTTCAATTATTTGGGAGTTTCTGTTTTCAGCATTGGAGACAAATAGATACTCTAAGAAAAAAGGCAAAAATTCCTTCCATCATGGAACTTTACATCTTAATGAATAGAAATAGACAATAAGCCAATACAGAAGTGAGACATCTATTTATGATGAGATGAAAACTCTGGAGAAAAATAAAGCAAGGAGAAGGGCTAAGGAATGCTGGAGGGAGGGGTGGTTAGAATTCTGAATATGGTGATCGGGGAAGTCCCCTCTGAGAAGGTGACATCTCAACAAAGAAGTGAAAGAGATGAGAGAGGGAGCTGGGTGGATCCTAAAGAGCATTTCTGGGAGAGGCAGCAGCAGCTGCGAGAGGCTGAGGCGGGAGCGAATATGTCTGAAGGCCTCCAGGAAGATCAGAGAGCCAGGGTGGTTCAAGCAGAAGGAGAGCTGAGAGCAGTGGTGGGAGCCAAGGTTGACTGATCATGAAAGTCATGCAACTGAAGCTTCAAGTGCTCTCACTTGGTGGCCCTTTCCAAGACTGCAAGGAGCCCTAGAAATGTCTTCTCTATGTTATATGTTCTATGATGTGCAACGTGTCAGCTGTATAAAACTGGGAAATTTTTGTGATTTCTCATCTCATTCTGAAGTGATATATTCCCTTTTGTATCTAAATTTGTATTTGAAATTGGTTATACTGATACTTAGAGAAAATATTCGGTTCCCACAAAATCTGGGAACTCCTGTCCAGGAGATGATAGCCCAGAGGTGGGGAGGGTTAGGGGAAGTGGAGGGTGCAGATGAGGAAGAGGCAGGTATCTGCTTTCACATGCTCAGCTTAGCACATCCCGTGCTGGTTAATGAGTTCGGTGTTCATCTAATCAGGAGAAAATGATAAGATGACAATGTTGGTAAATGCGGTACCACACAAAAGTAAGGGAGCAGATGGGGTTTTCAATTACAATTTGGAATTAGAAAGTATAATCTCTTATTCACAGAATCTTATAAATCCTTTAAAGAAGTTGATAAGAATGCTGGTGGAACCAATTTAGCCAATCTGGGGGGCGCTGAGGAGAATACAATGAAAACAATAAATGGTGCTGATTGCAACCCAGAGAATCCGCAAACCAAAATCCTAAGCGAGGGTAGAAGAATTGAAGAATGTGTTTGATGTTTTTATGTATGTGTTTCTTTTCTTAAATAGTCAGCAAGCAGCTGTTTTATGTACAGAAAGAAGCGAGATCCCAAATTTGACAAGAAAGTCAGCAGAAATAAATTTAAGGGTTGGTTTTCATCCTTAAGTGCACACAAATCAAATGTTCTCCTAGAACTAACAGGAGCCGGGATGCAAAAACAAGACATAGCGTTGGGGACTTGGTCAGCTTACCTTCTGAGGTTTTCAAACGTGCTTTCTTTTGCTTTAAATCCTATTTACTTCACTGGATCTAAAAGGGATGTAAAAGGAATGGGAAATGTATGCACTGCCAGCTGATACTGAGGGAGACCATCCTGAGAATTTCAGTGTTATCAAATATAGGAAAGAATATTGTCAGCAACTCAATAGAAGCGCTGCCAAGATTAAAATCTCTTCTTTTCTCATTTCAGAGAGAAATAGTAGAACATAAATCATGTTTTATGGATTTTATATTAAGGAAGGAAGTGAAGCTCTCTCTCTCTCCACATACATGTAAAATATATATATATATATATATATATCTTTAGATGGAAAGATGACTTATCTTTACCTAATTTTCTCATATGTAATGTAAAAAATAGGCTTTGAAATCTGTCAAAATTCATAAAAACACAAGTACAAAATTAGCATTTCACTTCCTGTAAACTATAATTATTTCAAAATAAAAAGTTAAAATATGAATTTAATTGAAAAAAATCAAGGAGGTCTCTTCTTTCTGTATATTCTGGGATGATTTAAATAGCAAAAGGATTTCTCTTCCTTTTTTTTTTTTTAAAGATTGGCACCTGAGCTAACAACTATTGCCAATCTTTTGTTTTTTTCTGCTTTATCTCCCCAAATCCCGCTGGTGCATAGTTGTATATCTTAGTTGCAGGTCCTTCTAGTTGTGGCATGTGGGACACCACCTCATGGTGGCCTGACAAGCAGTGCCATCTCCCTGCCCAGGAACTGGAGAAACCCTGGCCACCGCAACAGAGCGCACAAACTTAACAACTTGGCCACGAGGCTGTCCCTGGATTGCTCTTCTTTTTATTGGTCTATAGATATTCTGCCTTTTCTTGTATTAATTTTGGTAATTCATATTTCTATAGAGAAATTATGTCCTTCATTTAAAGGTTTAAATATAATCCCATTTTCTTTTTTTGAGGGGGAAGATTAGCTCTGAGCTAACATCTGCTGCCAATCTTCCTCTTTTGCTGAGGAAGATTGGCCCTAAGCTAACATCTGTGCCCATCTTCTTCTATTTTATATGTGGGATGCCTGCCACAGCATGGCTTGATAAGTGGTGCATAGGTCTGTACCTGGGAT